>NC_086248.1:59213359-59565234 GCF_021018805.1 Prinia subflava | reverse complement strand
GAATCAGAGGATAAGAAGTCTATACTGTGTCTAGTTTCAGCTGAGAGGGGTAGTTGCTTGGGCTTTCTTGGTTTGTTGGTTTGCTGTTTCTGACACCCCACATCCTCCTTGGTAAGTGTAGCCCTTTTTCAGTACAAGTGAGCCAGAGGAGGAACTGTTGAAATGCACCTGTGGAGCAAACCTGACAAGATCCTGAGGGATCACTGGGCTGTGCTGGCTGATGGTGCTCAGCTCAATGTTTAGAGGTGCTCTGGGAGTGCCTTTGCAGGTGAGGAGCCTCAGACCCTTGTGCCCTTTGCTTAGAAGCTTTTTTGTTTGGGCAATATTTACTGAGAGGCATAAAATATGCCACAGTCTAAACTGATATTTAATGTTTTGACCATGTATTTAATGTTTTGGTTTTTTCCTTAAGTAATTGTATGCTTCTCAGTGTTACTTATTAATGTGTTTTCCTCTTTCATTCCCCATTAGCTGTTTTCAATGTTTCTGATGAAATCCTCCCACATTTCCAGTGAAAATGTTCATAATGCCCAAGTAGCCACAAGTGACCCATAAAATTTTAATCTGTAAATGGTAAAAGAACCTCAACCAAACAAAACTCCATTAGCAAAACACAAGAAAACACACTTTTTCTGCCTTGTGAATGACAACTTCATGAGTGATAATGAATAATAATGAAACTAAGGGTTTTCATCCAGGTAAAAGATCAGCCAAACGTTAGTGGCTGCATCTTGGGTGATTTTTTTTTAAATTTCATTACATGATAGTAAAAAGTGAGGGCTGTCATTCAGGTGTTGTAGATTCTTGCTGAGCAACTGTGGTGTTTAAATGTGTCTCCATAGAACATGACCAAAGGCTTTCTTAGGTGTTACACAGTTTTAGCTGAAACTCTTTCCCACATTACTGAATGTCCCATTGAACATGCAGAAGTCTTGTCAGGCATAGTTCTTAACCACTAGTTTCCAGGAGGAAGTTGGTATAAGTTCCTATAAGTGAGTAGGATGAGAGCAAAATAAATGATGTCTTAAATTAATTATTTCCCTTTTCCTATGTCCTTCTTCCTCCCTGACCTTTCCCACCCTACATTAAGGCTAAGGGACTCTCCAAGAATTTATTTCACAAACAAACAGCTATAAATTCTTTAATACTTATAATTAGTTTGTTTTGATGTCTGAGATAGTTTTGGCCAGAGCCTTCCAGCAAAAATACTGCTGCCCACAAGATAACAATTCCAAGTTCTTGACTGGTATAAGAATTCCTCTCTGCTTAGTAAGCTGTTGGTTTAGACTCCACTTTGAAGTTACTTAGACCACCACTCCAAGCGGTTCTTGGTCCTTTGGGTCCAGACACATCAGCTTCTTCTCTTTGGATAGGAAGAAAGGTCTGTTTTTTCTCCTCTTTCAGAGATTTGTAACACTGGGTTCATAGGTTGCATTGAAGAGATGGGTGTGGACCTCCTGCCCTCCCGTGCCTGCCCTCTCCTGCCATCTATGTGGTGGCTCTGTGGGGTGGAGGGACAAGAAGGTGAGGGGAAACCCCATCAGCTAAAGCAGCAGCCCCTCTCTTCCCTCCCTCTTGCTCAGGATATGAGTGACAGGCCTCTGAGTGAAAGGCTAATGTGACAAGATACAGGATTTGCAAAGTTTGTTTTCCTGTGGGAGCACCGTGGAGGGATGATGTGTCGCACAGTGTTAGTGCAGAGGTAATATGAGGGAGCCATTATCTAAAAACCAGAAAGCTCCTGCTATGGCACAGGCATGTTTCACAGAGTGCTGCACAGAGAGGCCTTGGGAGATAGCCTGGGATGCTCACATGGGTGAATCTGGCCACAAGAAATGCATTTGACCTGCTGCTGACCGTGGCTGGCTGCTGAGCTTGGGATGGATGTGGTCTGTGTGGGAAATAAAGCTTTTAGAAGGTTGTAGAGGAGGCTCAGGTCTCGACATCGTGACTCATTTTCCCAGTGGTTGACCAAAACGGGGGAGGTGTGATGGGAAGCTGTGATGAGAAGTTCTCCTGCTATCATTTCTTTATCAAGAAATGTCAGGGAGTGAAAACAAACATCACCAGAAGTTTGAAGTTCAAAAAAACTGAATCGAGCACGGTAACCAAAGCACATGGCTTCTCCCAGAGGTCACTCCTGCAAATGTGGATTTTTCATTTGGTTTGTAATGAAGTATTTGGTGTGTTTTCAAAATGCAGAAGATTTTTGACACCCTCTGGTCTCACACAGTGTTTGCTGTTCATGTACCTGGCTGTGACGAGAGACATCTTGGCTGGAGTGACTTACTCTGGCAGTGTTGTCTCAGGGCAGGAGCTGTAACGTGAGAATTTCATCACCCTGAGTAGCTCAATACAAGCGTTTTGGGTTGGATGTGCATAACATGCCTACATTTTAAAATGAAGTGGAAGTCAGTTATAAAATCACAAAAAGCTTACAAAAGCCATTAGTGGGAGAAGAGATGCTGGCAAAACATTGTTCTCTGGTTGCTTTCCAGTACTCTTGCCTAGTTTGCACCCCTAAGACAGAATTCCAGGTGCTGCCCTAGTGGAAGGTGGCACACTACGTGACCCCAAAGGCTCGTTTCCATTGGTCAAAGCACAGGCCAAGCAACATTTCTGTTGTTTTTCTCTAGGTCCTGAGTGATTTCCAGTGGTGACAAGTTATTCAGTCTGCTGCCACCTTCTTCCTTTGCTCAAGGTGCCCTTGCTGAGCACCTCAGGCAGTTTTGGCATTGTCACATTAGGGTGCCTGCAGAAGGCAGTGTTGTGTTCAACAGGCTTGTGCCGCTTTTGTACTAGAACAAAAATAAGAAATTTTCCTGCTAAGTAAACAGGGTTTTTTGGGCAAGAGGTTCTGTCCTCAGCACTAGGTCTGATTGTTCCTTCTACTTTTTGTGTCAAATCTGGTTGATTTGAGCTGTTTCTGATTTATGGTTGAAAGGGTGAAAATAGGAACTTGTTGATGAAGATGATTCAAGCGAACCTTTGAAAAAATTAATAAAGGCCAAAGAAACTAGAGAAGTAAAACCAGGCACTAATTCTTTATTTGAGCAGTGCTAAACAAAAAATATATGTAGTAAATGTGTATGTGTTTTGCATTTGTGTGGGGTTTCATATCTCAACCTACTGTCTGGAAACTTTTAATATTATTCTCCTACAAGTTTTCTTGACAATGAGCTGTAGGTAACTGTGGGATGCTTATGATCAAGCTGCTGCTGTATTACTGTGCTGTTGTATTTTGGGAGAGCAGACTGCTTGCTACACATGGGTTTTCTGTTCCTTCTGAGACCTCCCACTCTAAAGCCAATGCACGTCACATCAAGTGGCTTTCAAAATTATATGCTTGTCACTAGATCCTCTTTTCACTGTCTACTCAGTTCAACTTTTAAGAACAATGTGAAAAGTATTTTTAAAGGCTGAAGATGCTGCAATACATAAGCACAGGTAGATGTAATTGTTGATTGGTTTGAGAACTGGAGCCATTGTGAGGTAACAGATACACTGATGTATTTAAGATGAAAAGTTGTTCTTCAAGTAGAAATTGTGTTATGTACTTGGACTATTAAATACACACTTGATTCAGAAATGCACAAAGCACCATTTGTGCCACTTAAAGTTCACATGGAAAAGCTGAATCATCCAAGCCATCTGAATGATGCACACTATTTGGTAGTTGTTTTCTTCAGCAGGCAGCTGGTGATCTCTCTTCCTGTATTCAGGGCATGGGTGGGGGAGGAAAAGGAAGACAGAAAGGAGTCTCCGGGTGGGGGGGAAGCTATTGCTTCATGTGTGCAAACCTTATGGTTTTCCTGAGATCTCTCTAAATTTGTGGTAAGTTAAAACTCTATTAAGAGGATTGGAGAGGCAATATATATTGCAACGAGGTTATAAAGTGTTTTTATTTTAAAGTAATAATGCTTTATGAACACTTAAGGCATGATTTGTTTATTGTAAGTTGTATTTCAAGCAGTTCTTCATGGGGGAAGACATGGGATGTGTGCTAGGGCTGGGAGATCCTTCAGACTTAGTGGCTTCTGTGTCTCCTGCTCCCTCTTGAAATAGGGAGGTGAACTGTGAGATTCATTTCCTCACACACCAGCCAAAAAATGGTAACTCAATTTCTCTCGTGCTGCTCATGTTGTAAACTTAACACCCAAGTTACATTTTTGCCTACTGAAGCTCCGTGGTAGTGAAGTGCTGGAAAACCTCCCAGGTCAGGAGTGGGACGGACACGTCACAGGGTTGGGGGGAGCAGTAGTTGTGCAGAAAACCCCACAGGTACTCCCTGCAGCTACATCCTTAGTTTTCTACATTTAGGATGTATCTATTTTTCTGTGGATATTTTGTTTGTATTGACATTGAAGAAGATTTTTTTCTTGTTTTTTAATGATCTGTCTTTATTACAGTCTGTCTTACCTATTTAGATGGTAAGATTTTCTTCTTTTTTAGCAAGCCTTGTCTTGTAGTTTTAACTTCCTGAGTGTGCTGGGTTGGGGACTTAATTGTTCTGCACTGTACTTATTAGTACAGTTGAAAGGGTCTACAGAGCAGCAGAATGGAAAAAGCAATGCAGAGAGGCATTGCTCAGATCTTGTTTGTCTGACTTTTCTTTGGGGTTTTCTTTTTTCCCATAGCTAAAGAGAGACACAACCAGCAGGCATTCAAAACTCCTTTTGAGTCTAAACCAAACTGTGTGACTCTGTCAGTGTGAGTAATGAACTGCCTAGGAACTGATGGCAAATTACTTGTATTTTTAACCAACTCAGAACAGGAAAAAAAAAGTCTGGGGCTCTGGTTCTTAGCTGATTCTTCAAGACAGCCTCTCATTAACTGTGCAAGGGGGGCACTTCCATTCCTTTTGGTGACTGCCATTTTAGGGCTGGCAGTGCCTGCAATAACCTGAAGTATTTACCACAGCAGGGAGTTTCAGCGAAGGGGCAACCAACAACCCCTCTTGCTTAGAAAACATTGGCCTTTGAGAAAATATTAAATCAAACTGTGTTGCATAGTCTTAAGACGACTGTGTTGGTGTCATAAGAACAAACATTAAAGGTTTATGTAAGAAATTTATAGGTCAAGAGACAATAAGCTTAAATTACAGCATGGAGCTTGAATTTGGTTGAAAAACCTGATGTCAAGGAGAGTTAAGCACTGGTTTAAGATGCTGAAGGGAGTTGTGGGACCTCCATTATTTGATGTCTTAAAGAACGGGTTAGGCAGCCTCTGTCAGAAGTAGTCCAAGTATAATTGATCCTGCTGGGAGGGACAGACTTAATGATCTCTTGATGGCTCTACAACCTTGTGAATTTGCAGAGATGTGAGCAGGCTGTATGTGATTGCATCCTGGTACAGTTCAAGTGCTCTCTGGCCCTCCTGGATAAAAGCCACCATGCACACTTCACCATACCCTAGTGAAATTTGGAGGTTTAGAGGACCCTGAAGCAATCAAATGAATGCATGAGAAGGAGCAGTTCAGGGGCACCACACAGGAAAGAGAGACAGGGAGCAGTAGCATTCAGAATCACAAATTTTGCAGTTTTAGTACTTCTCTAGAGTAAAATGATCATCAAAAATTACCATTGTCGTTCCTTCAGTTGAGGCACTTGCAGAACATTACAAAACCACCACTTTTTGTTTTGAAGAACTGTAGGGGTTTTCCTCTTAATTAAAGGAAATTATTAGGAATAGTGCTGCATTTTTGACAAGGGAAAGCATATTGGTATCTCTAAAATATAGTTTGGCCTTATAAAATCAAGGCAATAGATCTAAAAAAATCTGCTCTTTTATACTGCTTCCTGATTGAGTTGAAAGACACATCCCCACATCCCTTTCATTTCTAATGTAATTTTTAATTTTTAATGTAATTTTTCCTTTTTAGAAAGGAAAATAACCTGCAGACAGGTAGGGCAGCTCTGTGCTTATGGAAGTAGCTTGTTTCTGAATATAAGTTCCTTGTTATAACAAGCTGGAAAAAGGAAAAAATACCCACCTTCATCTTCTTTCAACCAGTGGGTGGCCCAGGGGTATGAATTTTATGGGGAGACACATGGGTGGCATGATACCAAGAAATTAATTTCTCATGCAGTGCAAATCGTCAGTGGCAAGAGTCTCCAGAAAGCAGCACCAGATGTCGTGAATATTTTGACATTCAAGTCTGTAGAAAGCTCCAAAGAGGAGGAAGTGAAAGAATGGTGGCAAGTCTCTTGCAAGCAATTTTAGGGATGTGGGACTTCATTTGCACATGAATGTGACAGCTCTTTTCAGCAAAAAGTATGGTGGGAAGTGGGATAGACTTTGTCTTTACTACCACTCGAAGGGCTGAGCCATCTGCTTTTCCATGTCATCAAGGAACACTGCCTGGTCTGCTGCCTTTATCTCTTCTGTGGAATATTTACTCTTTCTGTAAGTAACCCCTGTGCTTCTGCAGACTCGTCAGTATTGCCCTCACTATGATTCAGAGTGTACGTAAAGCCAGTAGTTATTTTAGGAAGCAATAGCTGAGTCTCTGCATCAGATTTTAAGATACATTTTTGGGCAAGTTTTCAGATAATCCATTTATATGCAGTTGAAGTGCTTTGAAGATATAAAGTGCCATGTTACAGATAAGTACTGATTAGTCATGCAAATAAATAGAGATATTTTAATTAGGGCAATTTCAATATGACTTGTACTATGGAAAAGAGCCTATGTAAACATATTAAATAGATAATTTATTAGTGGGAGCAACCTGTGATTAAGAATGTTGTGTTTTAATTTTTTTTTGGGGGGGGGGGGGGAATAATATACTTTGCAAAGTAACAATGCAAGAGAGTAACAGCCTGATAAGCTGAAAAACAACAAATAACCTCTGTTTTCATTCAAGTATTCATAAAATTATAAATGAAATATTTGTGTCTCTTCCTATCTGCTTGAGCCGCAGTACAACTCCAAGTAAGCTGGGCATGCTTAAGTATGAACTGCCTGAAATGTGGCAGTCTTGCCAGCTGATCAGTCTGAGATTACTTACATGTCCTCTGGTGCTATAGAAGCTTTGTTCTGGGACTTGCCATCACTTTTCTGCCAGGACCCTTTCTTGCAGTAACTTTTTTGTTTGTTTGTTTTATGTCTGTGTAATCTGTCAGCATCCTGACTGGGAGTGGCAGCAAGTGACTGGGGTGTTTGCCACGAGGCTTTCTGGTGTTATGTAGGAGGAGTGTGAAGGGTCATTCTCAATCTACTTCAGAGTCACTTTTGTATGTGTGTGCAATTATATGTCAGGTGAATAGACAGGGGGGCAGGATCAAGGTACTATTTTGCTGTATATGCTCAGGAAGGCTTCTGAGAGTTAGAGCCAGACCTTTCATGTTCTTGGATATGGCTGCACACTGCACTGTTGCTTTCCTTGGAATCAGGATTGGGTACCTCTGTGATGAGGAATGGAGCAGAAAATCAGACTATTGTTATTGATATGTGTGTTTATCACCTTTGACAATATATCTGGGCAATGTAAATGATGAATATTTGATGAACTACTGGAATACATCCATAAAATGATTCCTTGTCTCTTTGTTTTTAGTGCCAGGACTTGTTTATAGTGGAGTGTGCCAAAGTTAACCTCCAATTAAAAATCAGGAGAGGCAACAGTTTACCCCATGGTAAACACCACGTAGTGGCTCAATTTACTCTCTGTCAGTTAGTCACAACACCCACAGGCTTTTTAATTTATGACTAAAATGCAAAGGTGTAATGTAAGTGGATTTTCCAGTCTAGTTTCCTAGTTTCAGTGGAATTTGCCTGAGCTTTATGTAAGTATAAAAGTATTTACATGTGTGTATGCCTGTGGGTGAATGTATATACCCATGCACTGAATTCTGTTTAAACTACTCAACGATAATATTTGAGATGGAATGGCATGACTTGTCAGCTCTGTCTTTCAGATTCGGACTTTTACCTTTGCTAAAAACCTTCCAAGGAGCTTAGACTTACAAATTATAGTCAAGGAACATGAGTCTGCTGTTGCCATATTTCCCAGTCCAAACAGCCCCCTTACCTAGAAAGAAGATAAAACCAGGCTCAATTTTAGTGAAACAGCTTATGTGTAGCTTCTCACTTTATGCCTATATAAAAGGTATAGTTCTCTTTTTTGGTTTCTTTTTTCCTTTCTTTAAACTGAGAATATATAAGAATAAATTTTCACAATCATTGAGGTTGCAATTCCTACTCAGTAGGTATTTGAAGTACCTACAAAAGCTCAGTGCAAAACCTATGTTTAATCATTGCTAGTCTCCTTCTAGTGTAGGGGTAACACTCCAAGTGCAGCTGTATCTATCTCTGCCTTTTTAAAAAGTCAAATTTCATTTAGAGTTGTGCTTTGAAAAAGCCCAAACAACTGCTATGACTTCATGACCTTTCTAAAATGTGTTCTCTGCCTTTTAAATAGTGACTTGAAGGAATTTACAACAGATTTTCATCTCAGTCCTTCACACTTAGATCTTGGCTTCATTCCAGAGTGTAGAAACTAGATTTGTAATTGTCTTATTTACAAGGTAGTGTTTCCCCTTCTCCTTGTTTGCTTAACTTGTCAGATTGTAGACTATCAGGCACCACCTAACTTTCTTAAAAAAATGTTTTATTTCTATTTCTTTTCTGATAAATATCTATTTATTCCCCCGAAAAACCATCATCAGAATGAACAGAAAAAGTGGGTTATTCTAAATTTAATTTGTAATATAAGAGACTGGGTTTAGCAGAATGGAAGAAACTAAATAAAGTGGTCCTCAATTTGATTTGAAAATAATTTGACTTAAAATTCCTGCTGTATTTTTTTTCTCAAAAAGATTATTGATTTAGATAAAATTTGGGTAAAACAGTGGTCTGAAATTCCATTCTAGGCTTTGAACAAGGCTCAAGCATGGTAGATGTTTTGGGGAACAAAACCATTATTCCCAATGGCTTTTGGCTTGAGACTGTGGGTTAATTATTTGTTTTCGCCATCAGTCTCTGCCTCTTGGATACCTGACTGGCTCTAGAATGCACAGGGACCTTTGCTGGAAACGCTTGTGTTTTCAGGACATGCTTGAGCCTTTCTCTCTCAAACGTGCCATCGTGTGCCCGTCGGCTTCCTCGCTATCCGAAACAGCTCCTTGTCAGTACTTTACTCTTCCCAATGAACCTATCAGCAGGTCCAGCATTCTTCTTAGGAAGAGAAGGTTAATGAGAGTCCAGAGGGTGTTTTGGGACCAACAGGCTGTAAGAGAGATCCAGAGTGAGCTGTATATTTTCCCATTGTCTGTCTTCTCTACTGGACTCCTCCCACTGCAGGAAAGGGCATCAGCAGCTCCAGGTCCTGCTCACAGGGGTGGAGGAGGAGGAGGAAAGATGCCTCCTCCTTGCCAGGGTAAAGCTGTGCCATGGACCCATGCAGAGGGCATGGAAGGCAAAAGCATCCCCTTATCTGGAATTTCTGGATAATGTTTTGCTGGCTGCTG
Organism: Prinia subflava; assembly: GCF_021018805.1. Classification (NCBI taxonomy): domain Eukaryota; kingdom Metazoa; phylum Chordata; class Aves; order Passeriformes; family Cisticolidae; genus Prinia; species Prinia subflava. The sequence continues at coordinate 59,555,764 of NC_086248.1, read as the reverse complement.
CATTATATAACCCTTTTTTCAAATATCATTGTGTGAGCAGCTGGCACTTGGTTTCTGACTGCTAGTGCCATTGGGCTTTTATCTGTATGGCACTGCTGTAGGAGAGCACCACAGAAATTACTCAGCTGGTTGGGCTGCTGAGGACTTGTCAGTGGTGACTAACCCTGTTGGATTTTCTAGCCCTCTCAGCCCTCTCTTTCTTGTTATCTCAAACAGATTGTGAAAATATTCTGAATGGTAAAAATTGACGTGTCCGTAACAGTGCAACAAACAGATTATGTATCACAGCCTGGTGTACAATTCCTTTGGAAACTGTTTGCCTACATGGCCTCCTGTGTGGAGTTTTTTGTGGCATTTGACTGCTTGGCTGAGTGGTGTGGGTCTCTGCTCCCAGATAAACTTTTGCAGTGGGAGAAAGACCTTTTATTATTCTCTGTGGATGAACACTGGTATTCATACAAAACACAGCCTGTCTAGTCATGCACATAAATAAAAATCCATTTGAGATAATGATAACAAAAAGGGAACATACATATATCAGATAGATCATATTCTGTAAATACAGACAATAAAGTGGTTTGTAGAATCTACCTAGGTCTTGGTACTGCAGGCCATTATCAGCACATGAATATATTTATGTAGCACTGTTGACTTTTAGGACTGCTTAAGTTCGTAAGATTAGTCCAAAGGCTGTGGAACACACATAGTCATATTGTAAAAGTCATTTAGTTTAAAGTGTTACCATCTTCAGGCTGTGGTCACGTGTGTTTTGTATTTCCTCACTGGGGAAAGGCCATCCCAGAGGTGGCTGTAGCTTTTAACTGGGAGCTGGCAAGTTGTGAGTGCAGGTCCCAGGGCTGCTGCAGCCTGCCTGTCTTCCCTTCTTACATCTCGGCCTTAGGAAAAGGAAGGTCATAATGTTTAACTCTCATACTGTAAAGCCTTAGAAAAGGGAATACTTTCAGAAGTGTGAGGGCATCGAGAACTAGCTGTGGTTCCTTGTGTTTCCTATTTGGGGTCAATAGGGTGACTGACTTTTTATACTGCATGTAGCTTATTGCAAGATTCAGGTGTGAAAATTCTTACAAATGCCTTCAACTTTGACATTTGGAAGGAAACTTAGAATGGCTTGTTGGGCCTCATCTGAAAGCTAGAACAACCAAATAAAAAAAAGGACTTTGGAGCTAAAGCACTGTTTCTTTGAAAACAAGACTGAATTTATTAGATTTTTTTTTCTATTTAAGAAAAGAGATTTAAAGCACATATATGTTCAATATGGTGACAATGAGTGCTGATAGTATTTTGCAGCTATACTTTTTGATACCTTGAAGGCTTATGAGGTGTGGTCTCTCAGCAGACATTGAGCTGATGCTCATTCCCACACCATCACTGTTGTTGAATTGACTGAAATGTGAAAATCCAGATATCTTAGTCTCATGCTTTGCCATCTGCATGTGCATTATCACATTTCAGGTTTGACTGATTTCATACCAGTGAAAAATAATGTATAGCTGAGTGGTAATGGAAAACTGGATACTATGAACAGCAAGTGAAGAACTTAAAGGGAAAGAATGAGAACAGGAAGTCTCATCTTCAGCTTTTCTATATATAGAAAACACCTCAAGGGTAAGCACATACTGTGTTGTATAAATACATTTAACATGTGTTTTGTAGGCACATATTTTCAATCTGTTGTCATGATCTGAAACACATGTAGACTCTGAAAAGTTATGTGAAGCATGCAGAACCCTTGCTCATGCACGTAAGTAAAAGCTATGCACAGTGTATATGTGTGTAAACATTCTGCTGGAGGAGCAGCCACATAAGAACTACTTCAGAACCATCCCCAAGTCAGGAAGCCACAAATTATAGGTCTGAAATTTACCACACTGGCATGTCTTCCTAAATAAAACCAACTGGAAAGATAGGAGAGAGGAAAAACACATTTAGAAATAGTATTAGGTTAGAGAAGAGGAAAAATGCTAAACCCTTTTCTTGACTCCAGTCAGAAAGCAGGAGGATTATTACAGGCAGGAGCTTGCAGACTTTAGCTAAACAACTTCCTGGTGCTGAGTGTGAGTCTTGATTTTTATTTACGTATATGCATACAATCAGGGCTTTACACATAATCATTATTTTTATAGAGGCCAAGAGGGGACATGGTTGGATTTGCTTTTTCCCTTACCAGGTACTTTGTCATCATCTTATTCCCTTTTTATCTCTGCCAAGTCTTTGGAATGGGATGATGTCATCTTCTTTATCTACCTAGTATCTACCATGATGAGCCCTTGATCCTGACCAAGGGTGTTGGCTGCTTCATGAATGTTAAATTGAGAAGCAGCCATAGGAAAGCTGAATTTCTGTTGCAGACAGCAACACTTCAGCTAGAGTAAATACAACTGATACTTGTAAAACCACTGAGACAACTGCTAATTTTCCCAAAGCCTTAAATAGGTCTCGTTACGTCAGTCCTCTTCCAGTCCTCCCAGCCTTAGCCTGTGCCAGCGCAAACTCCCAGAGCTCCTCTCCTTGCTCAGTTGTCACACTTGCAACTTGGATTCTGCTGCAGCTGGGCTGATGGAGCCTTGGGAAAAGTAGCTGCTCTGAATGATCATTCAGTCCTCAGCCCCAGAGGTTCCTGGAACTGAAGTAAGCTGGGCAGGTAAAACACAATTCTTGGAATGGAAGAGTAAGAAGAAGGGGTGCCAGTAGAGAGGAAGAAAGAAAGCCAAGTCACTATTTGTGTTGGTTTGGAGTTGTCTTTTCTTTCTGTCTCTCTGAAGAGACTCACTGAGCAGAAGAGTAATTGACTCTCATGTGGAGCATTCCCACATGGTAGAGAAAGTCTGGTGCTCACTTCATCTCCTGCTTGCGTATGGGAGGTAACACAACTGGTGAGAAGGTAGCAAGGATCACTGCTCCTCCTACTACAGTCATCTTGGAGCTCTGCTCAAGTCCTCTGCTTCATCAGCTTGGAGGATGTAAGGGAAGAGGAACAGAAGGAAAAGCATTATGTAAGTTGAGAAAACTTCCTTACTGTATAGCAATGTGTGAAATTTTTAAATGGTGGGGTAAACGGAAGAGTTTTCTTGAGATTGAATGTTATAAAACTAGAATTGAACACACAGGTTCACACAGAGATTTCTCTGTGAGTGCCTGGAAGCTGGAGAGTTTTTATAGGAGAAGGATGGGTAGGTTTAAAGAGTTTGGTTTTTTCCTTAGGCTCTGCTGTCAGGCATCATAAGCAGATGTTGCACACAACCCTAAGGAAAATTACTTCCAAGAATGCATCAGCATTAATGCTGTTATGTGAGGACTGGAGCACTGGTAGCACCTGGACCAGAGTTGTTTTTGTGGGGAGAGTACCTCCTGCTCTTGTTCTGAGAGCTGACTTCTGTGTCACTGTAGCTGTGGCATTGCCATCAGCTTCATTAACTTAAAAACATGAGAGTTAGGTCAGCAATTCTGAGTTTTTGCATATTTTTATTTCCTATGTTGAAAGGCTGATTGCTGCTGTTAATGAGGTGTATAGATCTCAGCCAGCATTTAGTAACAAGTACTTGTTTTGGGTGCTGACTGGGGACTGCAATCCCCACATCTGGGTAGCAAAGTTGCCTAGAACTTTGTGGATTTGCATCTGCCCTTCACAACACTTCCATCTGCAGGAGAGAACAGCCATTGCTTTCTTTCCCTGGATGAACTGAAGAACTGAGACAGAGGTAAAGCAAGATTGCTCAGCACCACAAAACAAATGGGGGAATGGAAAAGTCTTGAGCTGTAAACCAGTGCTCTTCTGCAGCTGAACTATCTTCCCTGCTGTCAATCTCCTAACTATTCCAGTGGTGTGCATAATTCAGTAGTACCTGGCAGTGGTCATCACCCATTATTCAGTCTTCAGAATGACCTGTGCTTGATGGGGTTTCTGTGCCTGAACTCTATTTAGTGAAGAACGTGAAAAAATTAGGTCTGCAAATTACCCTAACAAAAAAATATAATTGGATATTTCTCTGTTTTGGATGAGTTTAAATTTTCTTTCCATATTTTTAGTCCCGACTCTGATATGTTTGTTGTGATTTTTTTTTTTTTTTTTTTGTGGTAACAGAAATGGTCCGTGTCTAAATCTTATTTGTTGAATTCCTGTGGATTAGAATGCGCAGTTTTCCTTACTGGAGAAGGGGATGGTTTGAGATGTGGTATGGAAAAGTTGTGTAAAGAGAGACTTAGAGTTTGTGTTTTGTGGTGCTTCCACTGCCTGCCCCATTGTGTATGTATAGATCACTGTGTCTTTGGGGACAAGGTGCCCATACTGCTGTCACCTTCTGCAGCAGAAGGCTGAGCAGACAGCTGAGAGAGGGGGATCCTCTGATGGATGTAATCATTGAAATGAACCTGCTATCTCTTAAAGATTTTGGTACTGTCAGATCTATATGTGGCATTTCTTCTAAAATATCTTCATATCTAGGTCCTAAAAGCTTTTTAGCTATGTGTAATGTTCCCTTTGAGTTTCTCCAAAAAGAGAAATATGTGATAAGGCAGGACTGGAAAAGAAAACTTAAACATATAGTTTTACTACCATTTTGGTGATTTAAAATTGGTTATAACTAGTGATTTCTTTAATACCTTGTATGTCTGTAGTCTCTGACATTTTATGCCAATAAATGCAGTTCCACCTTACCAACTTCTACCATGCTTTGGTTAGGTGGAGTTCCTGAAGCCATGCACAGGAACTAGGTATCCTTTTAGACTCTTCTTATCTCCTCTCAGAGGATAAGATGTCCCAAGGAGCATCCCACTGAATCCTGAGTCCTGCAGGCAAGCCTAGATCCCAGCTTAGCTCTGCTGGAGCAGGGCACTCCACAGCTGTTGCATTCTGCTCCTTAAACCAGTGCTTCATCCAACCTTAATGCTGGACCTGGAAAAGTGCTGTTGATAGGAATCTACTATGATCCAACAAGTAGTTAATGGTTAAATATGGCCTAAGAAGACTGGGTCATATTAGTTCAGATTTTTAATGTGGGGTTAGTCTGCAGAGAAACCTACAGCTGAGTGTTTCTGGCAGACAGCCTAAGGGGTGGGAAAGAAAGGCTTTTGTAAATTCACTGCTGTACAAATGTAAGCTTAATGTGTGCATGCAACCTAGTATTTATCAAACAAGTAGGTTTTCCTAGCAGGAGAGATGAGCAGATGTTCTGCATACGGCTGGGGCATGGTGCTGCTTCCCAGCAGAGCCTACAGGCCCCTGTCCTCTCCTGCCAGGTGTCACCAGCCCCAGAGTGTGGGACAGCAGTGTCCTGCTGTCTCCTGCAGCCTCTCTGACCCTTGCCTTGGCTTTGGAAAATGTTATTGTTGCTTTTTTTATTAGTGTTCATCTTCCAACTCAGGTCTTCTGAGAAAACTAACATCAGCACTTAATGTGTAGGGATCTTTTTCCGATGATGGACAAAATCTTTTCTGTTATCAAGATTGTTTAGTAGGAAATGCTTATAAAAAACCCCAAAAAACAACATCCTGGATAAAATTTATATTCCATATGGCAGAGGTTACTGGGAATGCCAAAGAAAGCACTATATATCTCATCTTCATTAAGTTAAACAAATGTAGGAACAACAATGACCTTGAATTCAGCATCAATCTGGTAGTTAAGAAATCAAGTAAAGTAACTAAAAATTAGACCTAAATGACGTGACAGTGTGTGTTGAGAGAAAAAATAAGAGAAATGACTAAAAAGCTATTTGAAATGGCATCAAGTCTCTTTAATTGTGCTATTAGTAGAACCCAAGAGTAAATATGTATACATGTCAAGGAAGATTTTAAAAAATACCAATAATAACATTACAGAGATGGTACGTGCAACCAGCAAATTACAGCAGTCTGTTAAAGATGAGAAAATGTTTTTTTCAAAAATTTGGAGTCATATCCAATAGAATAAAAATAGAAAAGACCATAAGTTCTGGTAAATATTTTGTCTTTTTGATTTGATTGCTAAAGTTATAAAAAATGGACTGGGGAGGAAGTTGCAGCAAAATCCTTTCAGATCATTAGAAACAGAAACCAGAGAAAGATTTTGATAGTGTTTGAGTTGTGAAAGAAGTAGGAAAAGATGATAAGACTAAGAAACAGTATTATGTGAGCTTGTACTAGATGTTTATAGAGAAAAGCTTTTTTTTTTTTTTTTTTTTTTTTTTTTTTTTTTTTTTGTGGAGGAAATCTAAGGAGCTATCCCAAAGTGAGCTACTACAAGAATGAATTTTAAAACAAGTAAGTAAAAAAGCTTGTAGATCATGAGCACCCATCAGTGTTCATGGAGAATTCTAGACCAACTGGGAAAAAGAAATGCTAAAATAGAAACTGTGACATGTAATTTATTAGCTATATTAGTACTAGAGGAATAAGAAGAGGCAAATAAACAGATGGATTCATATGTAACAAGGGACACATACTGATTTGGGGTTTTTTGGAGGTAAAAAATAAATCCAGCTCTTCATAAATCCAGCATTCTTTGACTTTATGAGCCAACCTGAATTAAGGGGAAACCGGTTGATAGGGGATGTTTTGACACAGGTGTGTTAACTCAGATAAGGAGTGCACTTCTGAAGCCAGTCTCCAGATTATTCCCACTTACATTGCTGTAGTTCACATGGCAGACAGATCTTGCGTTATACAAAATGAGCATCCTTTGAATAAAATTAACCAGATGTGCTCCAGGAGTGCACTGCTAATCAGTCCACAAGACTGGACTACTGACAATCATTTATTTTTGGCATGGCAGGTCCTTGGCCCTGCGCATTTTGCTCTGTAGATTCATTGTTGGCAGCCTGCTGCACTGCTTGCCTATGTGTGTATCACTGCAGCAGACTTGCATTTCCAGACACCTTTTGGCAGGGCTATAGCCAAAGGCTCGGGACAGCTAAGGCAGCTACAGCTCTTTTCTGGGCTAACAGCTGATTAAACTATGGGAAGTGAGGGCTGGAAACAAGGTATGGAAAAGGGGAACTAGGACTTCAGTGCACTGGGGCTCCTCAGCTTGAAAAAGAGGATTGAGAGGTAACGTGAGCGGTCTGTCAGTTATGATGGCCACAGAAGTGGTTACAAAGTGGCAGTGAATACCCGTCTTTTCCACAGGAAAACTAATATGTACTGTTTATTAAAGCAATACAAACAACAAGCCACAACCAATACCTAAAAAAAAAAAAACCAAAAACAATCACCCAAAAACAAACAAACAAACCAAAACCCCACAAAAAACCCCCCACAAACAACAACAAAAACAAACCACACACAAAGAAAAAAAAGCCCTACAAAACTGGCAGTAAATTTAAAAGGAAAAAAAAGTACTTTTTCACACACTGCAAAATTAAATTGTGGGAGTTAGTGTAGATTTTATTTTGCTGAATGTATAAATGGGTTCAAAAAGCAAGGAGAAAAGTTTATGGAAGGACAAGCTGCTGAGAAATGAAGTTTTCATACAACGAAGCTCTGCAAATCTTCCTTCAGGATGTGCCCAGACTGTGGAATGGCAGAATTCCTCATGGAGATCTCACTTGACATTGTCTCTGTTTTTGACTCTTCTCCTGTGCTCTGTTGATTTCCACTTTACCTTTATTCTGACACAGTTTGAACCCTAAATAAAAATGCCACTCTTATTTCCTCTCAAAGTCTGGCTTATAATTAAGTAAATAAGAAAAAGTAATAATCCACAAGATCAAATTTCTTCAGCTTGTTATTGAAGATATAAATACTTCCTCTCTGCATCCCCTTGGGACACTCAGATTATCCATACTTCTTTTGTGTAGCAGTCTTGGGTCGAGCTCTCTAGAAAGAGCTGAGGATGCAATTGGCACATGTACCTTATTCTCTAACAATATTGCATTGTCTTGCAATGCCAAAAGGAGCTTGCTTTAATTCTGGGGATGCTGCTGGTGCTGTGAAGGCTTGCACGGGGCCTCTCAGCCTTGTGCACCACCTGTGACCTCACCTGCAGAGTCCTGCTGTAGTTTCCAGCTTTGGGAAGTGGCTTGCATGTACTGTTTCTGTGTCAGCCTCAGGAACAGTGTTGATGTGGGTATTTGGGACAAGCTCAATGGCAGCAGAAAGGCTGCACAGGGTGGGTGAAGGGGTGCTGTGCCAAGGACTAAGAAAAGTGAGAACACTCAAACTAACCATTTGGTGATTTCTGACTCTGAGAAGCACCAGGGAAGTTACAGATGTTGTAGCAGGCTGTAGCACGGCGAGGGAACTTCTTTTAAGTAGTGATACTGGAGAAAATGTGTAGAGCTTAGAAAGCTGAAATTGTAAGACCAGGTGGATGGGTGCCCTGGTAAGCAGAGGCTGCCTGGGAATCTGTGGAGAGCTCCTCAAGAGATGTGATGGATAAAACTTTGAACTTTGCAGCCCAGAACTCGTGCAGGCTCTTGGAAGAAACATGTACAGCAAAGTGGGAGTCTGTACCACCACTGACCTTGCTAATCACATCTTCTCTCTTGCCTTCTCACTGGGTATTTTTCACTCTTTCTGTAATCATTCACCTTTTTTCCCCTCCCTTTTTTTCTTTTTTTTTTTTTTTTTTTTTTTTTTTTTTTTTTTAGCAGACAGGGAATTCCTCTGTAAAGGGAGCTTTGCAACCTTTAATACATGAGTGTGAAGAGATTGTTGCAGTGCTGTTAAGCTCAAAGCCTCATATAACAATCTTTTTGGGTTTCAGAGGTTGTTTATAGTGGTGGAACAAACGTGTAGGAGTAGCACTGGGGTTGGGGAGTTCTGAGCCCTTCTTGAAGTGTCAAAGGACACGTATGGTAATGTCACTGAGTCATGTTGGCCACAGGGGTGGAGGACAGTAGAAGGGCTCTTTATCTGCTTCCTTACCAAATAAAATCATTAAGGTTGGAAAAGACCTCCAAGATTGCTGAATCTTACCTTCTACCAAACAACACCTTGTCAACTTGACCACAGTACTAAGTGCCATGTCCAGTGATTTCTTGAACCTCTCCAGGGGTAGTGACTCCACTGCCTCCCTGGGCAGCCCATTCCGGTACTTAACCACCCTTTCAGTGAAGGAATCCTTTCTGATGTTCAACCTGAACATCACCAGTGCAGCTTGAGGGTTTTCCTCTTGTTCTGTTGCTGGTTCTCTGGGAGAAGAGACCAATCCTCACCTGGCTACACCTTCCCTTCAGGAAAGGCTTAGCCTTCCTTTTTCCAGGCTATACACCCCCAGCTCTCTTAGCTGCTCTTCACAAGATTTGTGCTCCAGACCCTTCACCAGCTCTGTTGCCCTGGACTCGCTCCAGCCCCTTCCTGCAGTGAGGGGCCCAGAACCGATCACAGCACTCGAGGTGCAGCCTCAGCAGTGCCGAGTACAGGGGACAATCCCTGCCCTGCTCCTGCTGCCCACACCATTGCTGATCCAGGCCAGGATGCCATTGCCCTTCTTGGCCCCTGGGCACAGCTGGCTCATGTTCAGCTGCTGCTGACAGCACCCACAGGTCCTTTTCTGCCAGGACACTTCCCAGCCACTCTTTCCCCAGCCTGTAGTACTGCCTGGGGCTGTTGTGACCCAAGGGCAGAACTTAGAACTTGGCCTTGTTGAACCTCACACCACTGGCCTCAGCCCATTGATCCAACCTGTCCAGATCCCTCTGGAGAGCCTTCCTACTCTCCAGCAGATGAACACTCCTGCCTGAGTGTCACCTATGAACTGATTGAGAGTGCACTTAATCCCCTCAATCCAGCTCATTGAAGCTCCCTGTTAAGGGTGCAAGCAGCGAGGGCTTGCCCTCTTTGCCCTGGAGGCCTCCGGAGGCTCTGCTCCTCTCCCCTTCCCTCTCCCCTTCCCCCTCTCCCTCAGTGACCATGTTGCCTTCCTGGAGTCGAACTCCAAATAAACCCTCATCTCATCAGCACCTCACCAGCCGTCTAGAGTCTCCTTGCCTGCCTGCTTGCAAACATCCACGACCCTAGGGGCTCCCAGGGAACCCCCCCCGGGGAGGCCCCCCAAAATCTAAATTACAACAAAGCAGGAGATGTCTTTCCTAAATCCCTTCTGGCTGGCCCTGATGCCCTGGTTTCCTTGCACTTTCTATGGTTTTTCACTCAAGTTTATCTGCCCCATGACCTGCCTTTTCACCAACGTCAAGCTGACAAGCCGTAGCTCCCTGGATCCTCCTTCAAACCCTTCTTGTAGATGAGCATCACTTTTGCTGGTATCCAGTGATCTGGGACCTCCCTTGTTAAACAGGACTGAGGATGAATGTCAGAGAGTGGCTGGGCAAGTCCTTCCACCAGCCTGAATCCTTGGGTGAATCCTCTCCAGCCCTGTAGACTTGTGTCTACGTGGCTCAACAGGTCATTAACTACTTCCTCCTGGATTGCAGGGTTTCTTCTCTGGTCTCTATGTCTGTCTACCAGCTCAGGGGCCTGGTTGCCCTGAGGATAACTGGTCTTTCTGTTAAAGGGTGAGGCAAAGAGGCATTAAGTACCTCAGGCTTTTCATTATCTTTGGTGACAATGTTCTCCCCTGTGTACAATAAAGGATGGAGATTTTCCTTGACCCTCCTTTTGTTGTTGATGTTTTCCTAAAACTCCTTTTTATCCTTTTTATTATCTTTCACAGCGGTTGCCAGACTGAGTTCTAGCTGAGCTTCCTCCCTTCTCACTACATGACCTAACAACATCCTTGTATTCTTCCTGAGTTGCCCACCCCTTCTTCTGAAGGTCAATAACTCTTTTTTCGCAGCTCCCTGTTCAGCCAAGGTGCTTTCAGGGGTGCCAAACACTGGCCAGTTCTGGTATAAAAGGAAAAAAAAATTGTTGCTTGTGGTGACAAGTTTGAAAATTAGAGTTGACAATATCATAGATAATATTGTCTTCTTAATCAAGGATTGTTTGGAAGACTTTCTGAGAGATGGTTAAGCAATCATTCTTACTACAAAGGAGAACCAGGTGGGATATCCTCAGCCTGCATGGGAGGCTTCAGCACCTTTGCACAGAATTGCTGTCATTAGCAATGTAGAAGTGTTGGTAGATGTGTCACAAGTTCTCAGGTGTTTATGGTTTTATTTACTCAGGGTGCAATCTAGTCCTAACATTTTCACATTCCTCATGTATACTATGGGCTTAACACTGAGCTGTTTTCCTTATGCTATTTGGAGCTTTCCAGGCCTGAGGTTTTACCAAGGTGAAATTCTCTGTTAAGGAACACGTGAACTTAGGAAAAACAAAATGAATGAAAAACTTGGTAAAAAAGGAACAGCAAGTCCCAAATGCATTTCTTTAAGCCTTGTGCTTAGGTGTTAACACAGGAGCTTATTCAAAATAGAGGAGACTTTAACCACTAGACCACAGTGACTCAAATGTTTACTAAGATATATTGCAAAATGCTTTTATTCCCTTCTCTTGCCTTATTATTATGACTGCTGAGCATGAAAAATGCAAATAACCTGGGGCAGTGGAGTAAGGGCAAAAATGATAGCTGGGCAGAAAGGATGACTGAAGAGCAGCCTTCAATGTCCTCATCTACTAGGTTTGTTGCTGGCCTAGGATGAATGCTGTGGGGGAGGAAGAGAGGAAGAGGAAGCAGCAATTGTGAATGCTTTGCAACCTCAGCAGAAAATACTGATGAGAAATGGCAAACATGCAGTTGTTGCTCTTCCTAGAGAATTTGTTTGCGTTGCTGTGTGACCTCCTTTGTCCCTTAGAGGTGTGAGAGCTCAGCAGTCAGCTCAGCCCAGAGGGAATGCCTGCAGGGAAAATGAGGAAGAGAAATTGTTTGGGCAAATTCAGTTAGCCCAAATGAATTTAGATGATGTGCATATACCTAATGGCAGCATAATTTGAAAAGCCATTATTTGATAAATAGGCATGCAACCACCAAAAAACCCAAAAAACCAAAACATAGTATGACAGGCTTTTCTTACCAATGTCTCAAAAATTGACCTTTTGCATGTTATGAATTCTTGAAGACTCTGAATTTCAGATGGGTATATCATGGCAGTATATGAATTTAGGTGCAACTCATGTGACCCTATAGTATAACTGAATTCCATGCAGTCACAATGACTTATATACAAAGTAATTCAAGTTTATTGATGAATTGCTTATGAATTGTTGAGTTTAATAGCATAAGTCAATGGCTGGATTGGGTTTTTATCTATTTATCTTGCAACTGGAATTGGCCATCCTTCTTTTGGATTCTTTACAAGAAAGTAGATGGGCTAGCCTTAGTAATCTTAGAGCACAATCCTAGAACTATTTGAAAAAATAGATTTAAGATATGTGAAAATAATATCGGTTTTTTAGAAGATTTTCAAGCACTTTAAGATATTTTCATTTTCAAGAAATAAAATAAGTTTTCTCCTTTTAAATTTGCTTTTGCTAAATGATCTTGCAATTGGAATAAAAGCAGTTGAGTGAGAATGCAAAACTCTGCATGTTATTCCTAAGTTTTCCTTTTGAATTTTTTTCTTCTCATGTAAAATGTTACATCCAAAAACTCTCCTTTTTTCCTGAATCATTTTTAAAATACCAAATAGTTTTATAAAGGCCTTATCTCTTTTTTGTGTGTGTGAAAAAATATAGTTTAAAAACTTTGGATGACTTGGCAGAAGAACTGAAATATATGAATTAAGGAGAAGGATGTTTGCCATGGTGAGAAAAGATAACTTCTAAAGGATGAAATTTTTTGAAATCGCATAGTCTTAGTTCATTATCATATCCCTAACAATGATATTTTATGGCTGGATTTTAACAGATATTTTTGCACATGTGTACAAGTCACAGATTGTTCTAAACTCATGTTTCGGTTCATAACTATCCTGCTTTTTAAAATATATGTGTTTTTCTTTTTCTGGGAAGATATTTTAATGTTTTCTCTACAGGTTTTTTGGGTGATTTACTGGTCAGATGAAGGTTTGGAATGAACAAGGAATGACAGGCTCCTTGCACCACCCAGGCAGGCAGCTCAGTCCAACCTCCAGCTCCCCAGCAGGCTCAGCCTAAACCAACACCCTCAGGGCTTTATCCCATCAGGGCTTGAAAACTTCCAGGACAGAGCCTGCACAACTTCTCTGAGTGACTGGTCCCACTGTCTTCATAGGGATGGAGGTTTTCTTTTTTATTCAGTCTGTAGGTCTCCTGTTTCAACTTCTACTTCTTGTGTCTCAGCCTTTTGCTGTGTGCCACCGGTAAGAGCCCATCTCCATAGTCTTGCTGATGGCCTCATAGGTGGTGGAGGGCTAATGTTGGAGGGCCCCTGAAGCTGTCCCTGCTCCAAGATGGAAGTGTCATAGTCCCTCAACTTCACACAGAACGAATCATCCAGCTCCAGCCATCTTGGTGTCCCCTGCTGAGCTTGTTTCAGTTTGTCACCATCTCTCTGATACCGGGGTGTGTGTCCCAAACAGCGTTTAGATGTGATTCAAACCAAGCAGAGGGGTATAATCATGTCCCTCAATCTCCTGGTTGTGCTCCCATCTCTATAGCCATCTTGCAAGCCCACCACATTCTCAGTGCATCTGGAACGCCCAGTTTCTGTCACTGGGCTAGTGATAAAGGTGTCCATGTCAACATTTACAATGGGAAGCTGTTGCAGGCTCTCTGGCAGGCATTTTAAACATACACAGCCACAACAAGCAGCAGGAGTGCTAACGTAACTAGAGCTGCTGAGGGCTTCTTATCAAAGATGAAAGGAAAGCAATGGCATAAGGTTGTGCAAGAAATGACTTTGAAGCAAAGAGTGGGATTTAGGATTCTGTGCAGATACTGAAGTCCTTGCTTAGTATAGTGCTGCAACAAAACCAGTGTTTAATGCTTAGCTTTGGCAGCTGTTTGTTTTCAAGATGTTTAAGCAATTTTCTAGCCACCTAAAGGTGTTTTTCTTTTCTGATAATGCTGTCCTTACAAAAGCAGCTCATATGCTTCCTGCCTGCGAAGCAGTTTATCCTGGGAGCTCCAAACATTTTAGAGGAATTAATTACTAAATTTTAATAAAATTCCTCTGATCTAGGCAATTATTGTGTACCTCCTTTAAAAGTGTGGAGGTAAAGCTGTGGAAGAAGTGGGTTCAAAGTCAAGTGGTAAGTCAGTGCCAGAAACAGGCCTGGAGCCTCTGAGTACTGATTCTCTGCTCAAAGGATTTCAGTTTCATGTTGTCCATCAGCACTTTGTTTACAAAGCCTCACACTGGGATTTAGCCAAGTGGTAAAGGCAAATATAAAGCTGATTTCCTCTCCTTTGATTTTACCAATAATACTTCTACAAGAGTGACCTGATCTGGGGTAGAGAGAAATACAAAAGTGAGGTGATGTGTATAAACCCCCACTGTTCTCTCAGCACTGGAACATTCAAAGACCGATTAATTCTCTCTGTTTCAAATTCACTTCAAAAACTGAAACATGTTAAAATAGAAAAGAAAGCTCACAGAGGAAGCTAGAACATCTTTACTGCTTAGAAGGAAAACTTCACAGTTGTGCGAGTCAGTAGCTTGCCATCATAAAGGTTAAGTGCCAGTAACATCTGGTTTGCCTGTCACAGGTGCATTTGGTAAATATGAATCATGCTGGTTGACGGAGTCTCATCTCACCCCACTTGTGGTCTCTACAGCCTGTGACAGGAGTCATGCAGCCAGGAGGTTTGTTGGTAAAAGTGGTATGTTTCAGTGGCTTTCCCATACCCTTTGGTACATTCATCGGTTACTTAGTCATTTGAGTAGGCAAAGGAAAGTGCAGACCATACCTTGCTTTCCTGCCTGGTAAGAAACAAACACTCACAGAGCATTTGGAATAAAAAATACAGTGTCTAATGGGATTTTATTGCAAATAAACTGCAAATTGGGGGACTTTTTTTCCTTTTTCTGTGACAACTGCTGTTCAGCTCAAGGAAAAAATAAAGATGCTATGTCTTAAATTTTTAACCAGACAGATAGATCCCAGCAAATTTTCCTGGGTCCTTGTAGCCATGTTGGCAGGAAGTCCCTTCATAGTCCTTTTTCTGCTGCAGCCTTCCATAACTACCTCTGTGGAAACCTAGTGATTTCTACAGCCTGTATTTGCACAACTATATAAATAATTTCTTTTAACTTTCTGTATCATTTACCCTACTTCAATGTTTATTCCAGAGTTGTGCATCTACCTCAAAAGTTAGTGACAGTCTCTGACTCTTGGCCACTGCTGTGGCCATAAGAAGCTGGTAAAACTAGGAGAATAATGTGTTTATGCTGTGAAATTTGCCATGAATATTTTCACCTAATATTCCTGGAAACTACTTAATTTACTGCTCCCTATGCATATTGAATCACTATTTTCTCTGTTTCACAGAGTAATATTTTCAATTCTGTACCAAAGTTCCAAGAATCCTCTTCCTTCTTTTCTTTTTATCACATTTCATTGTTTGTTCCTTCCGTTTTTGTTTTACATGACTGAGAAAGAGATGTGCTTTCCCTATATAAATCATAATCTGAGCTATTTATGTTGAATCCCTTATCAATCAAGCCACGTTACAAAGCATTGTTTGTATTAAAATTCATCTTAATACAAGAGCTTTTTTTTTCCCCCTGGCAATTCTTGACCATTCTTTTCACTCTTTTCTCTTTAGTCTTACAGATTCTTTCTATTGTTTGTTGGTGATGGCTATGTTTCATGATATTCCACACAAAACTGCCATTGATCCAAACAAAAGCATTCCTAAATCCATTATATTATTCACCATTCCCTCCTTCATTTGTCAAACTATTTTGTTCTGTTTCTGACCACAGCTGAACCTTAAGCACAAACTGCCCTTGAATATGTTGTACACTTTCTTTTTTTAAGTTCATTTGCAGCAACAGAGCTATTAAGTAAA
Source organism: Prinia subflava (assembly GCF_021018805.1). NCBI lineage: Eukaryota > Metazoa > Chordata > Aves > Passeriformes > Cisticolidae > Prinia > Prinia subflava. The sequence goes on along the minus strand of NC_086248.1, from coordinate 59,539,933 downwards.
TCAGCTGAGTACTTTCCATTTCAAATATTATTAATGGAAATTTAGCCACAAAGATGATCTGCTTACTCTTGTCTTACCTTATGTCTTGAAATGATACCTTGAAGAGAAGACTTTACAGACATTTGCCTTAGCTATGGGTTAGAAAAGTAGAAAATTACTCTCTTGGTAAAGAGGGGAAAAAATAAGGGAAAACAACACGAAATAAGTTTATTAGTATATTTTGAGGGATATATGAGTCCTTTTCAATCCTGGTGCAAAGTAACATGGGAATGCAATGCAAATATTGGTCAACAAAATGTGATGCAGTGGGTTAAAATGGTCCATAGTTAAAAACTAAATTGAGAGTGGAAGAGTTAAAAACAAACAAACAAACAAAAAGTGTGCAGCCACAATGGAAACTTTCCTTAGATTCAAGGGTGATGTCTCTCTTGGCTGGAAGTGTGAGTGAGGATGAGGCAGATCTTTCCTGCTCACACTGGCACAAGCTCTGAAGTGGATGGACTATGAATACATTGTTCTGGCACATCTTCCTTCCACAAAAGATTCATCTTTGTAGCAAAATATCCTCTTCTGGATGTGCTGATGCATGTTGCTCTGTGTGAATAAAGCTTTCAAGTAACTCCCTGTAGACTGACATGAGTCATCCGTTTTTTGTGTTCCTATGCTTCTGCCAAGACTACTAGAAAGCCCTATAATTATAACTGGCATTTGTGGCACCAGCAAGGCCCAAATTAATTTTTTTATGGATGTCCTAAAGGTGGCACTGTAATTTCAGTGTCATGAATAGTAAAGCATGGAGATCTCTGTATACGTCCTTTACCTGACTGTGAGCCCTGGAATTTTGCTGTGACAGAGAAAGAGATCTGAGAAAATGCAGGAGAATGCCTAAGCATCAATATCCTTCCATCCTGCTTTGAGGAAACTGGTCTGTAATATTCCAGTGAGTCAAAAAGGAAAAAATAATTTCAAAGTATGTTGTGGCCTGCCTTACTTTTAGCAATGCCTACCATTTTGAAGAAGGATGAAATTTAACAGAGTGCATGCTCTGTCTTTATAGGCTAATGTGATTACGTGAAGTAAGTTAAGAGCTGTGTAGATAGAGCAAGGCAAAGTTACGTGGATATTTGTGCTAGATGTTTATTCATTCTTGAACTCTACATACCTTTAGCTAACTAAAACTGTGGAAAGCATAAGCCAGAAAAGTACCCAAAAATACAATGTCCTTAATTTTAATTTCCTTTTATCCACAAGCCTGGTGAATATGTAATTTAAAGAGGCTTCTGTCTCATATTTTTAACAGGGTTATTAATTTTGACTTACCACTCTATCAATTAATTGAAAAGCAAATGTGGTAACTAAAGATGATTGACTTGAAACTATTAGATCGATGTGCTTGTCTGCAGATCTTGCTGTCATCCCTGCTTGGATGGGGTTTCCTGGGACACACCTTGCAGATGACCCAGAAAAACCAAACCGACAACACTCCATGTCCCATCTTTCCTTTTGTCCGAAGGGCTCCCTGGCCTTGGTGCGGCTGGGTTCAGGCTCTTACCACACCTTGGGGTTCAGGAGTGAACACTGGGGCCCCCAGGAGACGGGGACTGGAGAGGTGCTCTGAGGAATGTGCTAGCAGGAGAGGCTGTGCTGAGGCTTGGAGAGTGCCATTTGTCTCAGGGACTGTTGTATACTTTCTTCTGTCTCCCACAAGCCTCTGCTCAGGAATGTATGAGAGCACATTTTTTAAACCAGTTTCCATTTGGGAAACAAACAAAAAACATTAAAAGTTATCTATCTGGGAGCATTTCTAATAGTTTATTCACATCTCCTACCCCATTTCCACATGTCTGGGTTCTAGCATTAATGCTTCTGGCAGGCAAGGCTTTTAGCACTTGCTTTGATGCCTGACTTGTGGTTTGTGTAGTCATGGCTTGTAAAAGAGACATGAGTTTCCTCTTGGGCAATTTCAGCATTGCAACTGATTTCTGTAAGAGTTTCCTCTCTGCTTTGCAAGGTGTATGGAGCTGACGGGACAAATGTGGCTATTCGTCAGAATTCCTTGCTGGTAAGGTTGTGGCTTATTTCTTTTTGCTTAAGTGACAAATGTTAGTTATTTATGTCCAGACACATCTATTTTCTTTTTCTTTTGGCAAGATGGTATAGTTTTAGCTGATAAGAAACAATGTTCACTTGGTACAATAAAGGAAGTTCACAAGGGCGAGTAGCTGCCTGTTTTAAAAGGCCTGTGTAAAAGATCTCATGTTCTCCCTTCCCCCTCTCTCCTTTGGTTAAAAATGCAGATGGATCACTAAAAAATAATGATATAATTAGAAAAAAATTGTTGAGTAAGGACAAGGGACATGCATATATCATGTATATGAATTATTCTCTTCTGGACAAGTTTAATTCAGTTGTTTTAAGATCCATCAAAGGACATGGTGACAATCTATTAATGACTGTTTCATGTAAATCTGATGTTTGTGAAGATAAATGTGTAATATGAAAATTGAAGCAATTCCCTTCTTGATTTTGGGTTCCTAGAGAAAAATGTGCAAATATAGTGTTGTGTTAAGGCAATTTTAGGGTGCAACATGGGAGTAGATTTTATTGTGCTGTGGTGACAGCACTGAGCAGAATTATTTCTGTTTTCAATGAGAAAAGAATCTTAGATTCCGTTAATTTTAATGTTTCTCTCATACACATTAAATTGAATGAACAGAGACATGGCTAAAGTACTCTGTGAATAGGCTTACCCATACAAAAGGACAGCTGGAATTAGAATCTCTTCTGCTTTGTGCTGAAATAGAAAACCCAACCCCCTGTCTTTATCTCTAGATTCGAGTTTTCCTCAACAAAATGTGGCTCTGGAGAAAGTGGGGATTTGCATCTAGTTTAATTATTCACTTTCCTACTTTCTTTCAACAAGTTCTTTTTGAAGTGTAGGGCTCAGTAGTATCAGTTGGGTTTCTTGGAAGGTTTATTATCTCTGTGCAGGAACTGCAGCTCAGTTTGGCAGGATTTTCCCATCTGCCAGTTTTGCCAATGTTCAATGGTTTCTAACAATTCAAAAAGGAGAGAGAAATTGTCTTGTGACTTCTACGGAATGGCCTTTCTGTACCCTCCTCCATGGTGAAACTTTCTAGATGTAAAAACTACCTCTGTGGAAAGGAGATTCTCAGAGTGCCCGTCTCCTGCTGCTGACTCTGGTGGCAGAGCTGCACACAGCGTGACCAGGTGTGAGTCCTGTGGCCTGGGCAGGCTGTGTGCCTCGGGTCAGGCATGCTGGAGCTGTCTGCTTTCAAATGCTGCATCATCTTCACTTTGCCCAGCACACTGCCTCCCTGCTGCCCCTTTTCCATCACAGGGTGGTGGAAGGCTCTGTTTTACTTTATAAATGGCAAGAGCTATTAATGCCAGGGTGCTAACATTCACGTGAACTTTGGGTTCTGGCTGTTTGCTTCTGTTCCCCATGCATACTGGGAGACCTGATTCCTTGCAGGGCTCTCTAGCTGCCGGAACACAACACTTGCTTCTCACCTCTCTGAGTGTATTTCCTTGTAGGTGCAGCTGCTGTGTGCTGCCTGCTCAGTGTGGCAGGCTCTCCACCAGCCCTGTGCAGTCCCTGCAAGGTGATGGGGGAAGGCATCAAACCAGTATAGGCTGAAGGGCTTCCTCATTTTTTAAGATGCTCTGTTTTTTCTGTTGTTGATTCCAGATGTTTCCCCTTGCCCCGCAAATCCATCCCTCACACACTCTCCCATGATCTCTTTACAGTGATACTGACTTGGTTGTGGGTTAGTGGGACAAGGTCTGCTGTGCATAAAGACACAGCTGCAGGGCACTGTGCAGACAGCAGTATTGTGCACTCGCTTGACTAAATAGCATGGATTTGCAGCCTGCTGCTCACCAGCTTGTCACGGGGAGATCCTGGGAGGTTCTCAGTTGCTGTTGGATTCTTTGGTAGGAGCAGTAACCAAGGAGAGGGCTATTGCTGAATGACATGCTGAATAGTTTCACTGTTTTGTGCACTCCTTGAAGAACTCTCTTCAAGGAGTCACTCAGCCCCCAGTTAGCTCAGGAGTGCTGCTAACAGGCCAGTGTAGCCAGTACTGGTTTCATGCCTGCAGCAGGTGTCCTTCCTGATGCGTCACTTAATGCTGATAAATTCATGCTGAGTGTTGCACAATCACTAGACAGGGAGATGGGCACAGAGGTAATGTTGCATGTGAAACTATACCTATTACCCCTTTCTGCATTCAGTTCCTTCTTGCCCGAAGGAGAGTCACATTTTGTTCTCTTAAGAATTTCTCTGGAAAGCAGTATATGCAGTCAAAGACACAGATCATCAAAGCATATGCACTGCGTTTATGCCTTAGCGACATGTGTTTCTAAAAATATTTCCCTTTTGCAGCCTCCTCTACTCTTTAATTGCTCAATTCTCTTTCCTATCATCAAGTTACAGTCTGGCTGTCCTCCAGTGCCTGTTTCTTTTGCTTTTGCTATGGGGCATCTCTGGCATAAATCTTGTGAATAGGCTGTGTCTGTCCTCCTCCAGCTCTATGCCCTGCATCTGGCTTAGCTGAGTCATGCTTTCTCTGTGCTTATGTTTTCAATTGTCCCCATATTCATGTGTCCTCTCTCTCCAAACAGCTCTTGTGGGTTGCTTCTAGGAGGGAATCAAAAATCGGCATAATGACATGGCCTTGACTCACCTACTACTTCTCTAACTGCTTCCTCTGCGGATATGGCTTCCTCTTCAGGGCAGAGCTCATCTTCCTTTGACTTCTCTACCTTGCCTTTCTCCAGAACCTCCAGTCTTTCTCTCTTTCTCAGCTAGCACGTTCTTATATCTTCTATTGACTACAATCAATGAACAAAATCCTGTCCACTCTGCCTTCATTTTATCCTGGCATTTACCTTCAATTTTATCTGAAAACCTCTTCTTAAAACCTTCCATCTGTGATTCTATCTGCCAAGGGTTCTCCATCTGTTTTCTGCAAACATGTGTAAAATGTCTTTCAGAAGGTCCTGATATACCTCAACATGCTGGTTATGATCCAATAGGTGGTACTTTACTCTGATCCATTTCTCTGTGCATTTTGCCCAAATGATTTTATTCACAAACATCCCCCTATGAAGGACAGATCTAATCCTAAGTACTTTTTTTTTTTTTTTTTTTTTTTTTTTTACCAAATGTAGAGTTTGGCCTGTCTCTCTGGTATGTCATGGCTCAGCCTCTTGCTGAATCCAGCCACCATGATAAACTTCTACCTTTCCCAAGTCATACTTCCTCATTACTGACAATGATATCATACTGATAATGATATCATATTTATAATGCTATCGTAGTCTAAGCACTTTCTTTAGTTCTCTGTCCTTGTTTCCTATCTATTGGATAAATTTCAACCATAAGCTTTCAAATGCCTTCACCCTCCATACACAGTAGTATGCTGTTATCCAAGTGTTATTATCTAATGTGACTTTTACTGAAATCTCCTATTATCTGGCCCTGACAAAAGAAGTTTCATCACCTCATATCAGTTCAGAAACTCACTGCAAGGATAGTTTTGCTACTCTGGTTCACTGATGAATCTCCTGTCTTATTTATTTATACTTCCGAGCAGCATTAAACATGCTGAGCCTGAACTCTCATTCTGAACTCCCTGGGATCCTTCACTCCCTGGGATCCCTCTCTTAGTTTTACAAGCATTTGAATGTATACTATCTCATTATTTTTCAAAGTCCTTGCTCTTGTGCTAACACAAACCTTCGACAATGCCTGTTCCCTGGCTTTCTGAGACTCAAAATATGATCCTGGTGGTTGTTGTCCTGCTGTTATCTTGGAGCCTGTCTGATTCCTGCCTACATCCTCCTGCTGTATCTTGTCGTGAACCTGCCAAGAGCAGTTGTCTTTTCTTCCCTGTTCCTACAGTACACATGGTCCATTGTAATGGGAGCAAGCATACTGCAATCCCTGTTGCTAATACTTCAGAGAAGTTTCTTCAAAAATATTTTGTGTGGTGATGGTGTGAATCACTTTACATATTTCCCTGCTTTGCTACATTTTGTAGCTGTTTTGTCATCCTTGTTCCTTCTTGCAGGTCTCAAGAGAGCTCATGCTCTTATTCCATGGTTCATCCAAGTCTACCAGGCTCTTCTAGGAGCAGCTTCTGGGTACAAGCACCATCAAAATACCATACCAGCTGAGTCATATTAATTGTGCTTATTTTCTCTTAATCTAAAGCAAAAACAACTGATGGGTAATTCAGTTTGCCTTAAAGCTCTTTCGTAGTTAATGTGTCTCAGCTAATACAAAGTAATTTGCTTATCGTCTGAGCTTTCTGCAGCTCCCTAATAGAGTCTTTAAATGATTTATGTGGATCTTACAAAGGGCAAGGAGAAAGGAGATGATGTCAAATCATCAAATTTTCTCAGACAGCAACAGGGTGAAGATGTTTTTATTTACTAAGATGCAGTGTTTCCCAAATTAGTTGTTTAACATCTCTAAAGATTAGAGAAAAATAGGGAATTTTGGGAGGGAAGGGAAGAGAGCTGAAATGGAGAACCAGAAATTATCACTATTTATTTATTTATTTACTAGGAATTTAGTGCACTGGATTTTTGTTGTTGTTGTTGTTGTTGTTGTGATTTTTGTGTTGTGTCTCTGCCCGGGGTCTTGTGGTTTTTGCCCAAGTTCTACGAGCACACTTAAAGCAATGCTGAGATGAAGATTGAATCTATATTCTAAATTGCCATGCAGTACACACCACTGCAGGGGTAAGCAAGACCCTCCAGCAGTTTTCTGTGTTCTGGATATGCTGTCTGTGCCTGGCATACACTTCATTTCCAAATGAAGCTCAAATGAAATGCAAAGATGCATTGTGAAGATAAAATCCTAGAAACACAGTGAATCAGAGCAATTTCACTCTGGTCTTGGGTTCCCAAACCCACAGAAAAAATTTGGTCTTGTACTGGTTAATTGCTGAATCCATAGGGCTTTTTCCATTTCCTCCACTTTAGTGATTTCTGATCAGATAGAATTTCAGGTGGTGATGGTGTTCTGGCCTGTTTGTCTCCTGATAGAAACCTTGGTACAGCTTCAGAGACAGCTGCTCAGCATGTGGAGATACGTTGCTCCTATTTTTGAACCATATATAACTTTATATTATGTCAGATGATATTATATTTGGGTTCTGTATTGCTGCCTGTGGATGTGCAAGGGCAGTGGGTGCTCAGTTGGAGTCCATTGTTTTCCTGTGCTGCTGCTTCCTCTTCTTTTGCTTTTAAGGACATGACAAAGTAAGAACATATTGGTTGCACATGCAAGACATTATGAAATGTGCTGAAAACTTGATTGACATCCAGTTTGAACAGCTGTTCAGCCTTCTGACCTCACTCTGTGGAGTTTAACCTTGACTACCTTGAATTCAACATTTTTAGCATTCTTTCACCCTATCCCTGTGGTCAGGTCTTCTTTTCCTGTTAAGAACTGGGGCTTAAATTCTGGAGTGGCAGACATTTAATAAGAAAAACAACACAAGCATATTGTGAAAGTGAGTACTCTGAAGTGGTTTGGGATAGCTTGCATTTTTTTCATCCTCACTGATCTCAATAAATCACAGATTGATGGTCAAAAGTCTGTCCAGTTTATGAGAATTAGGTTTCTTGTGCCAAATTTCTTATGAATTTGGATGAATTTTATATTATTCCTTAATTTTATATAAGTTATAAAATTGAAATTTAAGGGCTGCAATATAATTTGAAAAATAAATATTTTCAATCAGAACATGCTTAACTTTAGAAATTATATTTTAATTGGCATAAATTAGACTTCTTCTGCAATGGGAAAAGCGGGGTTGCTTTTCTTCAAGCATTTACCTCTCATTTATTACTTTCACTACCAAGGGAGTTCTCTTGTCAATGAGAATTAAGGCTGTAATTACTGTGAGATACACAAATAGGTGATCCATCTAATTTTATATTTTCTTGATTATTATTTTTCAACTGAGAAGTCAAGAATTTATTTTGGCTATTTGTTTTTCCTCTACAAGGCTTCAAAATTCCTCTATAAAGCTTTTATAATTCATATAAGAATTATAAAAAATTGAGGTGCTCTATATTGAAATACACTCTTTTATATTTAAAAGGACATAAAGAGCTGGGAACATTTTAGAAGAAAAACAGAGAAGAGAGGAAATCTCTCCTTAGAAGAAAAATAAGACATACAGATTAACTTTGTGTAGACTGTTGTGAGAACCATAGGATGGTGGAATATAAGTACAAAAGTTTGGTGAAATACAGCTTATGCCATAAAAGAAAATTCAAATCATCTGGGAAAACCTTGAAATAGTTCCCGTGAAAGAAATGATTCAGTTTTTAGTTCTATATAACTTTAACATATGTGTTTCTCCTTTAGAAAAAAGCTCACTGCATTCATTTCAGATTTTACTACAGTGAGGGAAAGACTGCAGAAAAGGAGTACAGAAAAGTGTTCATTTCTGCAGGATTCAAGAAGCGCCTAATGTAGTCAGATCTGCATTTGCAGAAGCAGCAAATAGTTCTCTCTAATGATTTATTTCTTTGTGCAGATGTTCTGGCAAAGGCTATGGTGTTAAAGAAACAAGAATCAGTAAATCCTGAATGCCTATAGGCACTGAAGGCTGAAGAAAAGCACTGCAGCAATCATTTGCATGCAGCCATCATTTGCAGCCAGTCATAGGGGGTTTGTAAGTTTTATTGCAGCTCTCAGGGCCAACCTGTTATGCTACCCACCTTGGACAAGACCCCCTTTTCACACTGGTGAGGGTCTGTACTCTAGCAGATGTTACTCACTGTGTTCTTTTTGTGTGGTGAAGAGGCTTTCTTCTCTTGCTTATTGCAAATGTAAGTCAAAGTATATGTGGCTGGTAGCAACTGAAGACAAGAAATAATCTGTTTAAAAGAAACACAAATCAGCTGTTGAAACAGTCTAGAAGCAGGCAAGCTACTTGATAATTAAACTTGATATCAGGGCAAAATGATTGTATGAGTACCTTCTCATCATATCTTTGAGCTTTCATCCTAGAGATGATTTTTTCTGCCTCTCAGCAGTCTATATCTGCTCTAACTCAGACATACTGAGAACAGCCTTTGTCTCCCATTTGCCTGCCCAGCTCATTGGCCTGCCTGTCCCAGACCTCAGAGAAATTCTGTGCTATATGTTGGCACAGGAATGTTGGGGGGAGGAATGGGTTCTGGCTAAATTTCTTTGGAGAAGCTGTGATGTCAGCAGTCCAGTTTTCTCAATTCTCTTGCTCCTGGGGAAATGCCTTTCAGCCACGGGAGAAAGGAGGCCACTTGCAAATCTGCATGGCTCAGCAGATGACACTGTGAGCAGAAGCAGTTCCACCCTGCTCTGGCAAAACTTGCCAGGGCAGTTTTTCCTTGCTATGCCTCTCCCCACTGGGATTGCCCTATTGCAGAAGTAAAGTTTGGGTGCAGCACATGTGTTTGCTGTGCTCTAATGGGTGGGAGGAAGATAAACACTTCATTGCTCCTGATCTTTTAATGAAGAACCAGACAGGACTCTCGAGACTTCAGTTTCTTGAGAGCTTTATAAATGTGGAGTGGAATTCTTTAATGGAAGAAGCAGCAAGTCCCCCAGATATTTCTTATCTGTTTCATCCTCATAATCATCAACATAATGATTTTGCTTTATTTTTTAAAATCTGTTCTCTTGAGGTTCTTCTGGAAGTGTGTATGCTGGCCTTTGGTATAGTGCTGTTGATACAATGAACGTTTCCTTAGCATAAGCTTCAGAGAGTGCAAACAGTAACAATTTTTGCTGGCCTCTTGTTCTCAAATGCAGGAGTTGAAAGCAGGCTCCTGCCATTTCTATCTTCCATTGGATGCACAAACCTCTTGCAATGCAATGACAACAAAAGTTATTCAGAACTGCCTTCCAGTGAGGGTGTCTCAGGTTCTTGTCACTGCAATAATCCAAATTTGCAAGTAGAGCAGCAGTTCTGTACCTCTGTGCTAGGGTGAATCATGCCCTTGTTCTCTCTTTGTGTACTGGACCTTGCAGTGTTCCCTTAAAACCGACTTTGCAGAAAAACTGATCTGAAAAAATAGAGGAGGGAATGATGGTCTCTCTCTCCTCATCTGTATCTTTTCACAAGGGACTTGCTTCAAGAGAAGCCTCCTAGATTATTGTCTCAAGAGGGTCTATAGGCTTTTTACTTTTTTCCCCTTCCTTCCTTCTGTGTTCATCTTCTGGACTAGCAAAAACCTGTGCATCTGTGACAGAGAGCAAAACATGAGGGAAGTGCTTCTTTATCCCAGGAGTGTTTCCTTATCCCTTCAGTGCACAAACGTTTCATCCATTTTTTGCAGGCAACTCAACTTTGCCTGTTTTCATTGCCTGCAACAGCAAAAACAAAAGGCCACCTAGGAGGCAGTAGGATTTGAAGCATTGCACTCAATGTTTCTGCAAACTATTCCTTGCCCTTCAAGCATAGCAGCACTAGGAGTCAGTTCAACACTACAAGGAATTTGGGGCAGACATACTTCATTAAGCAAGTCATTTTGTTTTCTCATTTTAGTCTGTGAGGCCATAGAGGCAGCTGGAGCATTTCTTCCTTTTGTTGAACCTCCTCTTTCTTTCCAGCCCCTCTCCTGAAGGCAGAGAGCACTGACTCCTGCAACTGCTCGCTCAGAGCTGTCAGCACATAAACCTGCTGCCCTTGGGCTTCCCAGCTGGGCTGACAGGACCTGGCCATGATCCAAGCAGGGCGATGCCTCCAGACCCTTTCTGTCTCCAACACAGAAGCAGTGAACTTTGTTCCAGTTTTTCCTGGCCTTCTCCCAAACAGAGTCAGAAGTCATCTTTTTGAATTGCTTTCACATGAGGGGATCGAGTAATTCCAAATGCATTTGAAAACAATGTTATAACCAATGGTATCATAAAATATAAACATATTAGATACGAAAAATGCAGTTCCTTGCTGCTAAGCCTGTGAAAAGAGTCCTTTGGTCTTTTCAAAGTGTAACACTTATTCAAAAGGTTAAAGTTATGCATTGTGGCCAAAGCTGAAGTTATAGTCCGACGATTATGTCTTATGACTATATTTTCATAGATCTGCTCTCTCTGATGCCGATGGTGAACGTGTAGTTTCATCTGCAGTTTGAAAAATGAAGTCATGGGGACCGAGATGGGTGGGGCAACCTTATCCAGGATGGAATGGGTCCATGAACTTTTGTGAGAATTATCTTAGTGTGTATTTGTCATTGTCCCGAGGCAAAGTGCCACCTTAATATCCATCTTCCCTGGTGAGCCTGTATCTGAGAGAAAATCTGCAGGCCAAGAAACTCCTTGTACAAGTTAGACAGTCAATTTAGATAGCTGATTAACCAGTTGAGTACCTGACTGGAGCTGACTAATTAGTGGTTAATGGTAAGGTTCTGTCAGATTAAATTGATCTCTAGTAAGCCTAAGGACAATTAAGAGCTTGCATGATCGCTGTGATCATTTTTCCCCTGCATTGTTGCAAGAACCCCAGTTAGAGGTAATGTGATAATTTAGGACTATTATGTAAGGCTGTCTCCTTGCCACAGGACAGTGCTTCAAGCACTGCTGTAAACTGGGGCAATGCTATTCCTAACGTCTGGTGAAATATGTGATTAAATAATCATTGATTTTGGGGGGAAACTTTTGTAGCACTCTCACTAGCTTCATATGGCCTGTCAATTCATTGCCCATTGAGGTGCAGATTGTTGCAGGCAGTCAAATGAACAGGAAACAAGCACATGGGTTAAAGTTGGTGACTAGCTTGAGAAATGTAAACAGAAGGCTCAGAGCTTATTTTCCAGGTTGTCTACAGCCCTGGCTTGGTGCTTGGTAAAACAGAAAATTTTTTTTGGAGTAGTCTGTGTCAATGCCACCTGAACAGGAGCTCAGCCATGCACATTTTGGGTGTTTCTGCAACACAGTCTGAGTCAAATTGCATATATCAAATATTTTGCTTAGAAGCAGGAAGGCATATGTCCACTCTGGATGTCATCTGAGAGATGCCTGGAAGGCATGTCTGGCAGGCTTATGCCATGATCATTGCAGATTGACATACTCACTGTAGCTTGTAATTGGCAAGAGACAGTATAAGGCCTTGTGGATTTTGATTTTCCCAAGAGGAATATTACTAATGAATTAAGATTGGTTTTTGCAATTAGAGTCATTGGAACCTCAGTGTTCTCTTTTTTTTTTTTCTTTTTTTCCACCATTTCAAATTATCTTTCCTCTTTATAGAGATATTTCTATATATTTTAGGAGAGATGATGAGTAAAATAGACTACCTCTATGTATAATTGCAAGGTATTTGCAATAAGTCACCTGTCAACATTTCCATGCTTGTTGCATCAACTTATTGCTCACATACCTACTTTTTTATTACTTTTCTTGAAAAAGCAAGGGTGAAGTGAGACTAATAAAACTATGCACACTGATACTTATAGATCGGTTGTTTAATCAATTTTTTTTAAAAAAAAAAGCCCTCAAGAACTTGATCTAGAAATCTTTTAACTGAAACCACATTTGATGTTGTATTCAATTCATACTGAAATGAAATCAGGTGGTTCAGATAACTCCCGGAAGAGCCAAAGAAATATAGATATGGTTTACAAACTGATACTGTAAATACCCTTTGCTTTTATTGAGTACATCCATTGCAGTTTAGCCTCCAGAAAACGAGAGACTTGTTTTACTGCTTCTGAAGCCACCTGAAGTGAGAGAGGGTTTACAACGTTTAATTTTCTCTCTTTGGTTTATTCCACATTTCAATTTTAGCAAATTGAGCATCCGTTACAGCAGACTGCAGTCCTGTTGCACATCTTCCATGGGGGTACCTTAATCTGTAGGCTGGAGGGTTTTCCTCTCCTTCTGTTCCTAGAATTTATCTTGTTGCAAGTGGAGAGTTTTAGGAAATGGGCTAGAATCCTGCACCCATCTTTTGGGGTGACATCCCTCTTCAAATTCACTGTCTACCTAAGTCAGGACAAGGACACATACAGGTCCTCAAGCTGTAACATAGCACTGTGCTGTGAAATGAGCTGAGTCTGCTGCTGCTGCTGCAGCTATTCCAGCTTGGAGTCAGGACACCTTCCTGATGATATGAACTGAAGGGGTGCCTCTTTCTAACCTCTTACTGGCTCCTGAGCTCAGGTATAGCTCAGGTGGGCTGGGGAGCCCTTCTGTCGGCCAAGCTGCCAGCCCTGAGCACGCCCCTGGGCTGCCAGGGTGAGACCACTACCACCTCACAGAGGGAAAAGTGAGGGCACTGCCCATCATGAGACCCCAGCTGCAGCCTGTGTGAGGGGCTTGTCGAGGGGCAGGGGGCTCTGGATCCCAGAGACAGCCCCTGCAGAGTCATGCTGGGCCATCCACTAAGGTGCATACTGACTGGCTCTATCTGAGGGGCCACGTTTATCCTGCTCCTTCTCCTAATTCACCTGACTCTTTAGAAAGCAGGGATAGTTTTCCCACAGTGCACCTGCACAAAATTGAAAAGGATCACTTGTTTTGCTCTAGTGCAGAGATAAGCAGGTTATGCCCTTTTGAAATGTTAGTTTTGAAACAGTTGACTACACTTGAATGGATATAAAAATCCTAATGCCTTTTCACAGAGTAACTAATCTCACTCAGGTGAAACAAACTTAAGTAAAGCATCTAGGAGTTATTTCTGCAGTGATTGTGTGATTTTTTTTCAAGTATCTTTCATTACACAGGAACCAATAAATTATATTCTTTAACTAGAATAGGGCAGAAGTCAATGCTGCTTTTGAACACTGGGTGCTGTCTCAAAACTGCTTATCCAGTTTCTGAAAACTAAACAAATGTTTGAGTTAAAGTCACAGAGAAGGGTTAGCTGAAATCCATTTCAGCTCCTTTGGCACAAAGCACACAGGAGGAAATACTGCCTTGCCAGTTAACTAATGCTTCTCCTCTTGCTGCTGGTACTGTGTCTGATTCAAAGCTGAGCAGTTCCTCCCCATACCCAAGGCACACATGAAATTAAGAAATGACAGGAAAAAGGCCATGTCACGATAATTACTGTGATATGGTCTGTTATTCCCTTTCTTTCTTGCTCTGTATTTGAGACTCAGTGTTAATCTTCTTGTGTAACTCAAGGTGTTTCCTCTGCTTGTTTGTACTGGCTATGATTTCTAAACATCCTTGAAATTATTGGCCATAACATTTCCCCACATCATGATATTACTTCAAATTGAGCTACTTATAGAAAGTGCTTCTTTCTACTTTTGAACAGAAATGGCTGGTAGCCAGAAAAATATGTATTTGTTTGCCTTTCTATTTTTGGTTTGAAATTGCTGGAAGCCAGTAGGTGGGTTTTTATTTTCTGTTTAAGATTTTGTTTTCAAACTAAATATTATGTATGAGGAGTGGCACATATCTTAAATAACTGGTTCTAGTAACAGGAAAATGTTCTCGTTAGAAATTCTTCTGAAGAGTGGCTCTATTTCTGGAAATCCTTTCTTGCTTGCTTCAGCAGAGTTTTGTATCCTCTCCCATTTTCCTCCATTATCCTTTCAAATGCAGAAGGGTGACTTTTGTAGGAACTTTGCTGGCACCAAAAACATTGGTTACACTGCACCAATTCATCATCTGCCCATTCTACCAACCCAAGGAATATCACTCAGGGAGCTAACATTTGGTGTTAACCAAACGAAATCACCTCATCTGCCACCTAAATGGATACCTACTAACCTGGTGTGTCTTTGGAAGATAAAATCCAGTGCCTGCTGCTGGACTGCACAAATTTTGATCTCCAGAAAGGAAAATTTCAATCCATTATAAAATAAGTAGTGCAGTATCAGGTCTCATCCCATTCAGGCGAACCAGAAGGTTACTTAATTTTTATTCCCAGAAAATGCTGGGAATTACTTAACCAAATCAGGAATCCAAATCCTATAGATTGCTTTCAGACTAAAGACCAAAATGAACAAAAAAAATCCACTCCCAATTTTATTTACTTATTCTCTCTCACACATTTTTTCTTAAAACCCCAAAAACCTCCAATCCCACCCAACTCCAAAGCCCGTCATAACCAAGCAAAAAGCAACCCTCTGACCACATTCATGAGCTTTGTTCTGTTTCTTTCATAAAAATAAGCTTGGATAGTTTTGAGTTAATGTTACTTACTGCTTGTTGATTTTTAAATCAGTAAAATCAGTTCACATAACATAGGATTTTCTTTGGTTTTGTTTTTGGGTTTTTTTTAGGGTTGGAAGAAGTCGGAAGGTAGAGTTAGGATAAAATGTTTTAAAGCATTTTTTTACTCTGCTGCCAAGACTTATGTTATATGAAAGTATATAGACCTTAAGTACACAAAATTTTCTCTTTTCACAGCTTTTCCATTGAGCTTTGAAACCATTCATGGAAGCTGATGGCAATAATCTTGTAAGTATAATTGAAGTTGTGCCAGAGTTATTGATCATCTGAAGAGGTCATATGTTGGGATTATATCCTTGTAGTCACAAAGACCAGGAACAGCATAAAAGAAGAGCACATGTTAACAGTATCAGTATTTAAGCAACATCTTTCTCATGGGCCAGCCCAAGCAGAGATGTTGCCCCAGTTCTGCTATAAGGATAAAATGAAACCCACTTCATGTTCCTGATGCTAGGGGTGCCCTCACTTCCCAAGTCAAACCTCTCAATGGATGAGATAACTGTAACCTAAGAAACACGATCTTAGCAAAGGGTTTTCTTAGCCACACAGTCTAACTCTTGGAAAACTTAAAGAAAACACAGCTCTGGAGAATAGAATAGAAACACAGCTCTGTTGATCCTAGCTGCCTTTGGTGCCTTCTCAGACTCATGCATTGTGAGCAGAACTTTGTGAGGCATGAAGCCTGTTTTCTAATATTAGCCCAATGCCCCTGTTTTTCCATGTAGATTTTTTTTTCCTTTCCCATTAAATATAGCCTCATATATTTATTTCACCTCATTTTTATTCCTTGGGAGTTTGCAGGCTGCCCCTGACCCAGGACTCTTGGAGCCTTTGATGCAGCTCCCTCTGACTTTAACTGGTGTTTGGGAGGGACCTACCCCCAAGAGCAGCCAACAGAGCCATCAGTTTGTGCAGCAGGGTGTGAAGAAGGAGTCAAATAAGGGGGCCTGCATTAAACCTTGGGGCTGTACCAGTCTTAGACATGGTGTAACAAGGCAGTTTCTCCAGAAGGTGTAGAAAGAGCTGGCCCTGCTAGGACAGAGGCTTCCACACAGAGTGGCTGCAGCCGTTCAAGTCCCAGACTTCAGGGGGTGTCAGGAACCTCTCCCTGAGGTTCTCTTGGCCCTGCAGGCCTTCTTGGAGGAGCTGTGCTGGCAAGTGGAGGAGGTTCAGGAGGAAGCGTGCAAACTGTGCAGCATCAGAGAAAGTGGAAGGGAGAGAGACAGGGTCTTTGAGACACAACAGCATGATGATCATCTGTCCCCACCTGAAATGGAGGAGCAGGCAGTGTCTATGCACACTATCAAAGTAAGCAGACCCACTGGAGAATTGGAAGGATGGAAGCTGATGACTTCTTGTACCAAGAGGAAGCTCCTGCCTCATCTCAGAACAGATTGACTGCCCTCATAATTGAAGAGAAGCCAGATATGTCCCCTAGCAAAGGACGTGGCTCACTTAACTGTAAACCCTGCAGGTCTAACAGGAGGAAGTGGTGAGACCCTGCACTGGGGGACAAAGGATCATCTGTAGGCCCAACCAACTATCTAGAGATGTTTGGTGCCTGGGAGAGGCCAGGATCCAGGAGGTTATGCAGAGACTGCCAAAGCCTGTCCAGCCCTCCGACTTCCATCTCCTATTGTTATTCCATCTGAGCACAAATAATACTGCCAGGGGTAACCAGTATATGCTGAGGGCCATAGAGCTGGAAAGTAGCTTTTCAGAGAAGGACTTGGAAACCTTGGTGGACATCATGAGCCAACAATGTGCCCATGCTGCAAAGAAGGTAAATGGATCTTTGGCTACATTAGACAAAGTATTGCCAGCAGGCCCAGGGAGCTCATGATTTATTCAGTGCTGCTGAGACCACCCCTGGAATGACTTCTCAATATAGGAGACACATGATATACTGAAGGGGCCAATGAAGGCCCAGAAGAATAATTAGGGGACTGTAGCATCTAAGAGATGAGGAAAGACTAAGTGAACTGGGACTGTTTAACTTGGACAACAGGGTCAGGGGGGCTCTTATCCATGTGCATAAACACCTGAAGGGAGGATGCAAAGAAGAGGACATGCTTCAATGGCTAGCATGGGGGTGGTACTAAGTTGGTGGCTGGACTTGAAGATTTTAAAGGTCTTTTACAACCTTAATGATTTTATGATTCTATGACTTAGGGTGACTGGGCACTGTCACAGGTTGCCCAGAGAGAGTGGGGTGTCTCCGTGCTCAGTGAAATGCAAAAGCCATCTGGAAACAGTCCTGGAAAATCAGTTGCAGGTGGGGAGTGGACTTAGATGACCTCCTGAAGTCCTTTCAGTCTTAATCATATCATAATTCTTTGGAAAAATAAGGCATCTAAAATGACAGAAGCTTCTGCTGAAGTTGTCACTTCTCTCATATGTTTTTGCTCATCACTGCAGCCTGCCTGGCAGAGAAGTGACTATGAGCAATGCACAGTTGAGCAGGTTCCTTTGCAACTCAGTAATGGTCTGTTTGCCAAGTGGAGGAGTAATAGATAGCAAGTCTGAAGTCTGTGTTGTTCTGCAGAATCACTATCCCATCCTGTTCAGTCCTTAGCAAACCAAAGCCTAACAAAATAATTAAAACCTACTCCCTATTACCAGTCATGCACAGAAGTGTGTGTTTTGCCACTACCCCAGAGCTTTCCAAGAACTACTGCTCTCCGTTTTCCCTTGGTAAGAAGAAATAGAAATACATCTGAGGTTCTTGGTTTGTTTTTCAGTTGAACCTGTGATCATGAAATCAATCAATTCCCATTAAGAAATTGAAAATTACAGAAAAACATCCACTGTTGTTAAAAGCAAAATCATGACTTTGGGTTTAGTTTCAGATTGTTTCAGTGGCTATGTCTGCTAGTTACAGTATATTCACATCTGAAACTGCTGTTATACTCCTGGTTTTATTGGTTACTGCTCTGCCTTCCACAGTTTTCTCTTTGTTCTGCACTGGCAAGAATCTCTAGAAGAGTGAAACTTAAAAGTATCTCTTAGTCAATGTTCACCCAGGTCCACTGACATAAAAGATTATTGACTTTTTTATAAAAGAGTTGTCAGTGAAGGAAACTTTAATTTACTTCTAGAAAAAAGGTTTGCCACTAGAGACTTGCTAATGTGTTGTATTCTCATGCAAAATTGAATCCAAACTGTGCTGGTGAGGCATTTTATGAATTTTGTGGTAGATTCATTTAAATATAGGTTTTCTATTGGTTTGAGATGAAAACAGTTTTACTGAAAACTGTTTGTTTATTTCATAAAGTATCTATCTGACTCCGAACGCTGTGCTTTGGAGAAAGAGATTGTTTTTATTTGTTTATAGATCAACAAAATTTGAGAAGGCAATTTTGTGAATCATGCCACATTTTATAGTTGCAGTTGGGGATAAGAGCTTTCTCTTGTGTGGAGCAGAACACATTTTTTTTTTTATAGGATACAGCTGAGTTTCTGAACAGCACTAAAACACAACCAGAAGTTGCAGAATTCCAGGTTTAGCCCTAATTTGTTGAAAATTTGTCTCAGTTTTCAGGAATTAAAAAATTTTCATTCAGCAGTTATTTTGTTAGAGATTTACAACTGATTTTATCTGGGCAAACTAATTACAGTTCTGGGTGGAGAAACTGCTTTTATTTCCACCATTAATTTCCCAACTTCTCCCACAATATATGAAGAAAAGAGGTTTGGTTCATCACTCCTATCAACTTGCAGCAGGATACCATTGTTACCACAGAATAATGCACATAAATTTGTAAATTCTTTTAGCTCGCCCAAGCTCTTATTAGGTGATCAGGTTTTGCCTCAGTCTGGTACAAAGTGGGCCCCAACAGATGAATTACGTAACATGGGTAACTCTTTCTTGACTGATGAGCAATAGACCATGTTATTTTTCTTTAGATCATCAACAAGGTTAGTGGAAAGATTGCTTCCTCCTCAGCTGTGTAGAGAGAGCCACATCCTGTCTCAGTGTCGCTCTTCTTTTTGTATGACTTTATACTAGTTATAGATGAAATGACCCCAATACAGTGCCATGGCAAAGATGTGATGTTGCTTTACTGCATAGTTTTTGGGCCAGGAGGCCTGATTAATATTTGTTTTTCTTAATATAATTTTTGATAGCTCTGAAGGAAAGTAATTAGTTTGTGTGACCCATTGATTCCCTGAGGCCATATATTATTTCCAGTGTCCTAAATAGGGCATAAGTTTCTTTGGAATGAAGACATGAAGGTTGGCCCATAAAGGATAGGGAAATAGCAGAGTCTCTAATAGAGCTGATGTGTTTTCTTATTGCTTTTCTTTGTGTGTTGTCATGGAGAATAGTCTGAGAGAGAGAAGCAGTGGTAGAATAAAAAAAAAAAAAAAAAAAAAAAAAAAAAAAAAAAAAAAAAAAAAAAAAAACGGAAAAAAGGGAGAAAGAATACTTAGTGATTAAGCAGGAGTCTGGGATTATTCATGCCTGGTAAAGCCTCCCACAAGAGTGTTGCTCAGGTCATGTCAAATAGGCAGATAAGCACAGGGCTGTGATACACAGCTCTGTGGCACACGCTGCAGAGATCCCAGCTTCAGAAAGTTGTAGCTCTTGGAAATACTGGTGGCAGTGGTCTCTTCTATCATTGTTTGCAGAAGGTCTAGCTTTACTCACCTTTAATTTATTTACCTGTGAGAAGAACCATGAAATTTTTCAGGAGTGAAGTGGAATGGGGTTTTGTTTTCGTGGGAAGCTGTCTGGCGAGGCGGAGGGGCTACATTAGGGATGTTCATAGCGTAGCTCTGCAGCGGATCAGGTAGCTGCCGGCTTTGCATAGCAACGTTGTGGCCAGCATATTAAATCATACATCACTTTACATTGCATTTGTCATCCAGAGGCTACAAACCCTCCCTAAAAATAGAAAAAAATGAATGCTTTAGTTCCCACACTACAGAAGGAAAGGTTGAGGTAAAGAGAGGTCAAGTACTTTGTCCACAATCACACAACCAACCAGGCTGTCTGGGGAGAATATACTCCAAAAGCCATAGCTTCCATTTTCAATAACCTCCTTTTTTGTTCTCTGGTTTTCTCTTTTAGTTTCATTTTCTATATGTTTATGTAGGATTAAATATGTAGACTGCAAATGTGTAAATAAATTAAATTGTGTTATTTTTGCAGTGACTAAAATTTCCATATATTTTGTGTGATTTTTTTTCTTAAGAAATATTATGAAACTATTCCATAAGAAAAAAATCACGTTATGGATTAAATAAAAAAAAAGGCAAAGGTGAAGATCAATTTTTTTCTTTTTCAGGATTTCTTAGAATGAGCTAAATTACTCTCAGTCGTCTGGCATGTATTTTAATCTCCCCATGTTTGTAAATCCTCCTTGTGGAGCCTAATGAAGCATTAAAACACTGGAGTTTTAACTTCTATTTTTTAACTTCAAAACACAATACAATTCAGGCAAACACAGCGAAGTAGAAGCTGCCTGTGGATGTGAAACAGGAAGCAGTAGTAGATAGACACATGTGTAATAGGGTTGTGTTTGCTCTTGCTCAACTAGATATACATCAATTTTAATTAACACGTTTTTTGCTTCAGCTGCTAACGTCCCTTCAGCAGTGAGTGGGTTATGTGTTTCCATCCTGCATATACCACCAGCATCACCACCACGTCCTTCTCTAGCTTCCCCCTCCCCTTTCTACACAAATGTTGCAACACAATCTGAAATTTCCTCTTTTCTTTCCTTCCTGCATTTCTTACAGGTTCCTTTGCGTCAGAAGGCAAAAAAGAAAAGTCAAGGTAATGAGAGACTGTTTTTTCTTTTCTCTCCTGAATTCCTCTTTTGTTATTTTCTTAGTATGTCTTATTCTTGGGAGGGTGAGGATTTTGTGCTGCTACTCATCTGGTGAAAAGCTGCTTTTTAACTCCACTGATTCTTACACCGATTCTGAGAAAAATGACAACGGGCTGTTCCTTTGGACTAAATCCTTGTGGTATGTTAATTGAATCAAAGCTGGAAATCAGTGAGGAATCAGCTGCCTGCACAGACATACACACTAGTGGTTTTCATGTACTTGGCATAATAGTTTTCTCTAGCTGACTTAAATAGGTGTATTCTTTTCAGTGCAGCTGTGTGAAGGAAAATATATGCATGCTTCTCTTAAAAGGATCAAGGGCTGTATTTTTAATTTACAAAAACTCGTGCATGGTTATCTTACCATTAATTAGTATCTGCATTATCTTTAGCTTACTGTTTATTTCTGAACATCAACAAGCCTTTCAAATGAATGTGTTACTGTCACAGCCATTGTAAAACTGAATGACTTCTAAGTATATTTTAAGATATGCTTGGATGACTTGCTGAGATTCCTAATTAAGGATGATATCCTTAGTTGGCAGCAACATCTTTCCTGGTAATACAGTTAAGCAAGCACAACACTGTATTTTTAATGGCACAGGGTTCTTTATAATGAGCCGACGGAGGATATCGTGCAAAGAGCTGGGGCAAGCTGACTGCCAAGGATGGCTCTACAAAAAGAAGGAAAAAGGAGCTTTCATTGGCAACAAATGGAAAAAGTTCTGGTGTGTGCTAAAGGAGTCATCTCTGTATTGGTACAGCAGTCAGCTGGTGAGTACAGCATACAGCCGGCTCCGGGTGCCAGACAAACAGCATCTGCTGGGACTGAGGGAACGGAAGCTGGGGTCACAATTTAGGTACATCTTGGAGGAGTACAACCAACTGGGTTTATTTCTCAGCCCTGACACTTCTTGTGATCTGGGAAGTGTGTATATGAATTTGAAATATGCAGAAAACTACGTGTTTTCTAGTTCAGCAGGTACTTGTGAAATGTTAACTTGCTGTCTGTTTTGCCCTGTAAAGAGCAGTTCTTTAAAGGCTCTGGTGGCATTTGAATTTGAGAAATGTTTTCCTGGGTATAGGCAATTTGCAAACACTTGTTGTCAAGACTTGAAACAGAAATGCTTCTTTACTTATTAAATTAAATTTTCAGAAATGTCTCTCCTGTTTCTCTTTTGATCCCCTTCCACACTGAGATTATTCTGTTTGTGTGCTTGGTTTCTTTTTATTTTTTGTTCTGTTTTTTCCCAATTTTTTTTTCCTCAAATGGTAGAGGGCAGCTGGCTTTACTCTGGGCTTGTTTGATTGGGCAGAGAGGGTGTCTTGCCCATCCTAGCAAGATTGGGATATAGTTATTCCCTTCACTTTGCTGTCTGTCACTGCTACCTCTGAAAAGCTCTTATCACACTCTAATGATGGAGTGACAGAGCTAAGAATTACGGTGTAAAGAGAATTAGTGTGTGCCAGCAACAACATAGGTTGAAATTCAGCAGCTTCAGTGTCAAATTGTGGATGGACATGAGGTTCCCTAAATGCAAAGTAACTGCTCTGGAAATCAGCATGTTGCAGGCACAGTAAAGGATGAGAGATTAAAGGAACCCTTATTAATTCTTAGAACATTAAAAAAAAAAAAACAACAAAGGCAATCTAGATGATTGCCATTTGTTTATTTCCACTGCAGTAATCCCCATCAAAAATTTTGCTAACTGTTTCAGGGAAAAAAATAAAATCATTTAAACCATTGAAAACATCCTCATACCCTATACAAGGCTTTATTCATGTAGACTGTTTCACATTCTCCTTGTGGGTATAGTGTTAGTGGTTTCTTGTGGGGTTTTTGTTTGCTTGTGTGTGAGAGAGAGAGGGATTTTTTTTTGTTTGGTTGGTTTTTTTAAATCCAAACAAAAGCTTTGACGGGTGCTTCAAGATGATACTAACTATTTCTTTTTGGGGTAAAGGAAAGCAACTCAGCTGGTCTTGGACTGTTGTTTTTTATGATGTTGTGGTAGTCTGATATGGATTCCTTTCAAAACTATGTCAAATACATGCATATTAGAAATAAAAAAATTAGAAAACGTGGGAAAAAAAGTTTTAAAAGGAACTTTTTTCCTAATGCTTACAATAGCTCTGCTTGAAAGACATGGCAAGGCAGTAACACTAATACCTCGCAAAACCTTATTAATATTGGCCTTTATAAATCTGTGTTTGCAGTTGTACTTCAGGCCATGCAGTTTTAAGAAAGGTGAGGTGGTTGGCTGACATGTCGTTTTAGACACAGAAAATATCAGAAAGGAATGAGCCTGAGAAGTAATCAAGATGGGAGGAAATAAAAAGGCAAGATTAGGTAAAGTTTGTCTCTGGGAAGAGAAGAGTGATGGGGGAGAGGTGCAAATTCCTCCACCTCCTTCAGTTGTTCTGGCCGGGTTAAATTCTGCTCCTGAGATCCAGAGAAATCATGATGGTGCTGATTCCAGTTCTCCTAGACAGCACTCATCCTTTTAGTCCATGCCTACCTCCTGACTGTCACTGACTGCCCCCAAATGAACGAGGCTGAAAAATAAGTGTCAGCCTCATTCCAGTTCATTTCATTTCCTCTGAAGAGCTCATTTGACTTCAAAACACTGTTGTCTTGTGTCAGCCCTGAGTTCTCACCTCTCACAGTTGTGCTTTGAGCATGCTAGCTGGTAGTACCTCTTTGCTTCCAACTTCTGCCAACTCTCACACACCATTTTTATGTTAAAACCTCAAGGTTTCTTTTGGCAGCTTAAAGTGCAGCCTCTCTGGAACTATAGATTCAATCGGTATTACGGAATGTCAGTAACTGAGGGGTTTGGAAAGGAGAGGAGGTGTTCTTTGCTAAGGCCTGCTTTCTTAAATTCTTGAGACCAGAGGCATGCTCAGAGTTGAACGTGAGACCAGTTAGATCCAGATATTCTCACTTCTAGACTGATGAAGGAGAAATAGCAGTGACACATTCACCTGCTTGCCTGACAAGTCTGGCCTGGCGTTAGGACTGCCTGCACCTCCACTGTCTCCAGTAAAGTCAATCCTTGGTCCCAAGGGGGTGTAAAAGATGACAGCCTAAAGTTCTGTTGAAACACGAGTCCTGTTTCTCACGTGCCTGAGGCTTCCTGTGCCCAGCCCTTTTACAGAGGCTGATGCCAAAGGTGGTGATGAAAGAGCGGGACTGATGTCAAAGGGCCTGAGGCACACTGGTCGCCTGTAGCTCTGCTTGACCAGTTTGGTTCTGGTGAGAAATGAGCATGGTTTGTTTGTGGCTGTGTGAAAACCAGACACTGGCAACTGTAGCATAGCAACAGGGTGCTGGACCTTTTTTCTAATGGAGATGGAGAAAATAGAGAGTGGGTGGAATTTGTATGGGAGCATGCATTATCCTGGATTTGGGTAGATAACCTCATTTGAATATCATCTTCTCGGTCATATTTGTCTTCATGTGCCTCTGAAACTCTGAATGTTTCTGTCACTCTGGTTTAATTTTTCTTCAAGCTGCTCTAGTTCTGGGTCTCTCATCAGAGGCAGATTTGGGTACAGGATATAGGACACTTGTTGTGACATTTGCACCTGATATTTCCTTCAATTTAACAAAATAAAATATTTTGTGAATGACACAGCTCAAAAGAGTAAAAATAATAAACGCGTCAGCAATAGCAGATCAGACTCTCCAAGAGTCAAACTTCTCCTTCACTGAAAGAAAGCTAGGGAACACAGGAAAATCTGAATACATTTTTGATGAGCTAGCTGAGGTCAGGGCCCAGTGGTCTCAGCAGGCATGGGTAGGCTGCCCTGGAACCTCTTCCCACACACCCTTCTTCTGCCTATAAAACGTGAGCCAAGTAAACTTCTGTTTGCAGCATGGAAACACTCCCAGTCTGGGGAGGGGAAACTCTTTGGACTAGGAGGAAGCACAGAAAGGCTGGTTTTGCAATGAAAACACAGGAAATGTCAAAAAATATATCTAGGCAGTCAGACTTTCTGGGTGCATTCAAGAACACCAGACTCCTTGGACAACTGCTCTTCATTAGTGTTCATTTCTACTTTTTTATTTAGTACTGCTCTCTGTGGGCAGCTGCCTAGAAGACAAGTGTTTAAATTGTACAGTTTGTGATCCTGCCTGACCCTTTAGCTGTTTCAGATCTCATACTAAAACCCCAGAGGGAATTAGTACTCCTTCATAGGAAGAGGGGTGGTGAGGGAGGATTGTCACATGTAATCCCAGGCTCCTGGCTCTTTGTGCTTGCTTTGACTGTGTTGGACAGTGTTGGCTGGAATGGGACAAAGGACTAAACGCCTCTGTCTGGTGAGTCTTGAGGGCAGCTTGACTGATTTTCCAAATAGAGCTGAAATAGGTTTTTGTAGAATGTATTCACAGTGGTTGTCATGGGGATTCAGCTGAAAAGAAATATAAATATAAAATTAAAGAGTTGCAGGCTGTGATCTACTGTCACTATTTATCTTTGTACTTTTTTTTCCCTCATTCACTGCATTTAAATTGGTTCTCACTCCAACAGCTTTGCTGGAAGCTGTATAATTACGGTCTTTTAAAAGAAAAATCGTTCACCTTTGAGTTGTAATAGCTGCTTACGTGGATGAGAAAAAGTCACTGATGTCAGCTGATTGAGAAGAGAGGCTTGGGGACCTGTGGCCCAATATCCTACACAAATTATTCACAGTTCTGTAGGATGCCTCACTGGTGTACTTGGCAGAGAGAAAAAAAGACTCAAATTCTGAACTGCTCCTCCAACATCTATAGGGTCTTCTGGGGGCAGTGCTGAAACACTGATGAAGCCATGAGGACTGCCCTGATTTGCAGATTGGAGCTGTTCCACAAAAAAAGATATTTCATTTCCTAACACTATGTTTTAAAATCTTGCTGCAACATTACACTCACTTTAAGTGACTTACTAAATCTTCTAAAGCCAAAATATATAGATAACATATTGAAGTAAGCTCAAAAGGACATTAGCTTCTTTCATTGGATTCATGCATTGTCTTTCATAAATAATTTCTTTATTTTTAAGTGCAAAGCCTTTTCTGTTAAAAGGCTACTTTCTTTTTTGTCACAAGAATTTGTAGAGACTGTTGTTATTAATCAATGTTATTAATGAAATTACTTTTCTACAACTTGGAATAGCAAAAGCACAGATTTATGTTAGGCTAACCTCCATAAAACCCATGAGAGATAACAGCTTATTCTTTTAAACATCCTGATTAAGTAGAAAACAGGTCAAGGTCCTTTTTATCTGAGTTTTTTAGGGCTATTTTACAGCTTCACATCAAAATCTGAAGGAATCTTGAATGAAATGTGTGAGTTAAATAATAGCATGCTAAAGTCATGTTAGAGATAACATTTTGGAAGAAAGAAAACACTTAGGATTTCTATATGCTTAAATGTTTTAAAATGTCATTTTTATCCCAAGAATGACTGAAAAGATGACTTCCACATGTTCTGTTCCTAGGATTTATTTGGAATTCTGTTTGCTGACTGAAATAACATCCTTAAGATTTTAAGTGACTTCTTTTCCTTTTTTCCTTTTTTTTCCTGATAATTATGAAGCTACATACCTATCAAACCTCTCTTTTCTCTTACACAGATGGCACATTTTAGATATGTACAAATAGTGTATTTCACTCATACATAAAATGAAACAAAAATTTTCTTTAAATGAACAAATATGAAATCACAGGCAGAATTATTATGAAATCTGAGTGCATTGAGAGAGAATGTGTATGTGAGGACATAATCTTTTACCAACTGGAACAGGCCAAATACTGCATAAGAATTCTGTTGTACAACTGTTAAAGTGCTGAAATCAAAACCTACAGACCTATTCATTAGTAATTTAGTGGGAGCTCTCCTAATTTAGAAGGAGGAATCTATCTCAGTTACCAGTGGATTATGTCAGTGGTTCAAGCCTGAGTTCTGTTTCAGTATGGGTGGGAGTATTCCAGGTGAGTGGCTCCACACTGGCTTATGGGGTGCTGGTAATTCACTAGTCCAATACAATATCCAAACACTCAAATACTTTTATACACTGACAGTAGAGACAGTGACTTATCTGATGGCATTTCATGGACTTAATCCCCTCAGGAGTGCTTTTGCAGCACTCTAAACTGTTTATAGGGTGCAGTCTAGACCAAGGCACCCAGGTTACTGCAGTTATAGAATTGGCTGAGCTGTAACTGCATTTGAAATACGGAAGAAAGGCCAAACCTGTCCCAGAACCGAGTCACCCACTCACCCACCTGATGGCTTACCCAGCTCATGAATTTACTGCTTCATGGGTACCTGGGCAGCAAGGTACTTCACTCAGAACTTCACCTTGTGGATAACTTTTTCTTAAACTGGGAGTACTGACTCGTACTGGAGAGAAGCAACTGGTGTTGTAAGCATTTCTCATCCATCAGTGTGTGCCATAGTGGTTGTTGTGCCTCATGGACAACCCTTTTGAGACTGGTCTCTGGTGTTCTCAGACTGGTCTTGGGAACTAAACAGGAAATTCAGTGTTTCAGATCCAGTAAGCAATCATCTTTTTGGAACAGAAATGTTGGATTATACAGTCTCTACTTTTAGTACAGTGCAGCCCAAGAATAGTGCTCCTTCATTACTCACCAGTATTTATTTGCTCATCCCTAGATACTTACTATGCTATTATCTGGTATATGCTATTATGCTAGTCTCTGGGATGGTAATACTAGGTTTAGTTAGTTGTTATTTTTATCTTAATGACTTTAGTCTCATGAAATTTCAACCTGTGGAATGGAAACAAAAGCTCCCCAAGCTAGTCAATAAACAAGTTTTACAAATACAGAGTGTTAAAAGCCCACAGTAGCAAATAAGCACTTTTTCACACAAATGTTACAAAATGAGAACCCAGATGTAAAAAAATGATTTTTTCTCCATACTGAAAGAAAATAAGAAACCCCCATTCTACTAATGCTGTGTGTCTGTGTGTGTGTGTGTCTTGGAGCAGCAAAACTGTTTATTGGTGATGATGTAAAATATAAACTCCTCACATGAATGTTTAATACATGCAAATAACAGGAATGATGGTTAGGCCATGATTTACTGTATACCAAAGAAATGATATGCAGATGTGAGGGGAAGCCACCCACTGAAGTATCCATTCTGTATCCATATTTCAGTTCTTGGAGATTCATACTTCGAAGCATTAAAGCTCAAAGACTTGTCTTGATGAACATTTTTTATAGTCTCGTCATCTTCATGCATAATGAGACTTGAGATACTGTCACTCATCTTCATTTATCCTCTGCCTTTGTAACTGTTCTGTGTATTTTACCTGCTTTAACTCAGTGTACATTTGCAGAATTTTAATGTGCCTACAAGCAATGGCTGGGAGCAGCAAAAATGTAATTCAGAAATGAACACTCTGTGTTTTGGAAAGTGCTTTTTTCCCAGACATTATGTCCTACAGACTTTTGTCTACATTATATATTGCTTAGGAGGAAGATTATGTTAATCTTAGGAGGATTCCTAATCTTAGTGCAGATGACCAGGCGTATTTAGATACATGTAGTATGGAAGATGTTTCTGCTTCAGATGTTTCAGTTTCAGGCAGCACAAACAGGGATTTGAGGCTTGTCACTTCTGTTTTGCTGGAGCAATGCTCTGACTCAGAGTCCTGCTGACTGAGAACAGAGACGTCAGTGCTCAGCAAACCTCCTCGCATGCAGAGAGGGCTGACTGGATATATAAACAGAGTACTGTAAATGTAAATGTCTGCCTGGATTTTGCTACCTCTTGTACCAAGCCTGCAAATTTCTGGGGGAGTGATAGATGGGTGACCAAGGTCCTCTGAGGCAGGTTTACAGTGTTTGACCACAGAAGTCAGCTGCATGGGGTGATCCCCTTACATCTGGTGGGATGGGAGCAGCCTGCATTGCCTCTGCCTTGCTTGTGTACAGGTGACCCTGAAAAATGGTCCATGCTACAGTTACACAGTTACTACTTAGAATCATCTTGGGGCACTTTTGAATTGCATTTTGCAGCTATACATAGGTCATTTTATGTGGTGCTTTTACATGTCTGTGTAAAATACAAATACAAACCCACCTTTGGGACTGCAGATGCCATCCAGACCTGAACAGATGATAACCCTTGCTCATCCTTATAGCCAACACAATCTGTGCCTACACTCTGCCACTTGCACCCACAGGAGTGGTGGCTTTCCAGCACCCCAGATTTGCACAAATATAGCTGGTATAGAAATATTTCATCAGGCGTTAATGTGTCCCCATGGTGATGAGCATATATCTTCACAGTATAAAAAGCTGTCAAAAACAAGCACTTGCATGTTGAATATTATTCAGCATTGGAATCTAGCTTACCAGTTGGTTGATGTGGTGATATTTAATTTTTTTTCTTTTATGGAAGGCTGAAAAAGCAGAAGGATTTATAAGACTTCCAGACTTCAGTGTGGATCGAGCAATTGAATGCAAAAAAAAGCAGTAAGTTTATCTCTTATTCCCAGTTTTGCATGCTTTTTACAATGTTACAAGGAATGAATCTCAGTTGTCTTTGACAGTGAAGCTGTGGGGAGTTCTTTTTTGTTGTATAAATAATGCGATATTAATTGAGCTACTGAAAGAAAACCATATTGCAAAAATATTTTTGAAAATCTCTACCAGATGAGCTTTGCTAAAACTGCAAACAAAAAAACCAGATGAGTATGCCAAATGCTTTTTCTTCTCCTTTTTTCATTCACTGATTATGAGTAGACTGTAGTTCTCAGATGCCCCCTCTTAGTTGAGGAGGTCAGCACTGGTGCAAATAACGCTGCATCCCTCCAAGCCTGGACTATTCTTTAGGCTGCAGTGGTGCAACTGAACTTGGGCTGTACTTCAAGAACAGGTTTGGTTGTGCAGGGAATAAACACTTCCTTTAGTAGGGTGCACATTTTAAAATATTCTCTCCAAACTCCATATGCAGCACTGACTTCCAGCTGCTTCTGAGCACACTTCAAGGGTTTGGAGGGGTGTTGCTGTTGTTCAAAGTTATAAAGTGCAGCATGGATTTAATTGTGTCCCTCAAGAGAAAGCCTTCGTTCTTCTGGTGGAGAAGTCAGAAGAGTCAGTCACTGTTCACCCACTGCGTGCTGCTTGTGATTTTACTGTGTCACATGTCCCCTTCCCTCAGCCATCAGCTTTCCACGCTTTGGGGTCTCAGCCTGACTGACCACAGCACATGGAAGTTGTTCCATGTCTTGGGTCACTATGGTGCATTCTTCCCACATTTTTCACGTTTGCTTTACGTACCAGTGCTAGAGGAAGCAAAACTGCACATAATATTTGAGGTATGGGAACGCAACAGAATTATGTAATGAAATAATGGAAGATTTTGTTTTATTCTTTATTCCTCCCCTTTTAGTTCCTGTAGTTTATACACTCTGAATAAAATGTGGCCTGGGAAATGAGCTAAAAATAGACTAGAGTTTTAAAGAAAGAGCTGTATTGATGGACAAGCTGATCCGGATTATTACAGAGGAGAGAATAAATATTTTAAATAATTCATTCAGCTATTATATTTTCTTTCTTATGGAAACTAGTTTTCTTCACACGTCTTCTTTTTTTCTTTTCCTAAAGTGCTATTAAGATCAGCCACCCACGGATCAAGACATTTTACTTTGCGGCAGAAAATGTTCTGGAAATGAACACGTAAGTAGGAGCGACTGGTCATGTTTCATCCTGTCTCATGCATGAGAACACCCTTTGAAAGTTCATTCTTTCACTGTCAGGCAGTCGTTGACCAAGTTATTTGGGGAATTACTGAGCCTAATTTTCCTGGTCACTAAATGGAACAAAACTACAGCTCTTTGTTCACTAATTATAATTGAAATCAGACTCTCATAATTAGCCCAATTTTGATACTAATATTCCCAATATTTGCTGGTATACATCCCCTTCTGTTAGAGCGGTGCTAAGATTTAGTAGCAGGTACTGCACCTAGGAAGAAGTGAGGGGAGAAATGAAAAAGAAGAAAAAGTCTCAGAAGTGATCTAGGACTCGATCATAACAGCTTCTGATTTCAGAATGTCCTATCAGCTAACAAGGAGAGTTAGAGGGATAGAAAGGTCTATTTCTTTAATGTAAATTAGCATTAACTTCAACATCAAACGATGTTGTAGCTGAATGATCCTCATGACAGGTCAGAAATTTTCTTTCCATGAATCTCCAGAAGATTAAAAACCAAATAGTTCTCAATGGAAGAAATAAAAATGGATGTGAATGCTGCCATTTTAGAAACGACTGAGCTATCAGAAAGACATTATTTTCTACTGATCCAATTTTGGCTGATTTAGGTATCTCATACCTTTGCCCTTTTTACTTCAGATTGCAGTTTGTTGTCTATGCTCCTGTATTAAATGCCCAAATACTGAATACAACACTACAATTTAAATGAGTGGAGAGCTCCTACAACAGTCAGGTCAGGGTTTTAATCATGGCTCTACTGGTGATCTTTGTGTGATTTCTCACAGGGCAATAACTACTCACTCCCTCTATAAATGGGAGACATCGTACATATTTACCACAAAAGAAAAAGAGAGAGGTTGAGAGAATGTGTGTGACCTTCTGAAAGATCTATAGATACAGAAATGTACAATATTACAGTAGTGGATGTAAATAGATATGTATTAATAAATCTGTACTCTATAGATGCCTACAAGTAAATATAGGTGAAAAGAATCTGTTGCCCTCTGCAAATATCATGGAGCATTCTGGTGGGGAGATAACCACATTTCAGTGTTCCTGCATTTCCCACCAGAGCTCCTGAATGGAGTGATAAGTTCCTGAGGCAAATAGGATGAGACTGGCTGAAAATCAGGGACAGCTGGACAGGAATATTTCAGTAGAGAGGGTAGCCCCGGTTAAGAAAGAGGAGATGGAAGGGTGTATGGAGAAGGAAAATTAGAGCTAATGGAAGATATTAGTAAGTGCTAACAGCCAGTTTGGAGCCCAGCTGGAAATTCTCATGTGAAAAATGTTTAGTCTCCTGTGAGTGAGTGAAATATACACAGGTGTCTTAGCTCTTATGCCCTCAGAATGATTTTGTTCAAACTCCACTTCTTGAGTAAATTTCATTTTGGCTTAAAACTAGGTAGCTTAGTGTTAGAGCAGCCTGCACTATGCTGTACTAATTCCCCACTGTTGCAACTGATGATGTTTTCCTTGGCAAGGTATAAGATACGTGCATTTAATACATGAAGTACACGCATACTCACGCATATGTCGAAACAGACTAAAAGACATCTGTTCTCTTGGCTCCAGCCCTGCAAATACACACGTGAATGGTTCCACTGAACTCACTGGAGCATTTGTGTGTGTCGAGTTCCTGGTGTGCATAAATGCTTGATGGATCATGACCTTTTGTAACTCTTCATGTATATATCGGTATATGCATATACCTGTACATATATCTCTATTAAATCAACAGTGGATTTATGAACACAGTCATTTGATTTCACTGATTTATCATGTATTTGCTATTCTAATGCACACGTGAAGAGTAAAGGCGTGGTGACTAGCTGCATGCATTTAGCTGGCCAGTTGCACATAGTTATTAGTGACCTGTCTGCCCTCGTCATTAATGAAGTCCTAGAATTTTTAGCAAATCTTTTCCTTGTTAAGGTGGATTTTAATTAAAAAAAAAAATCATTCTGTTAGGATCAGCTGTCAGAAAAGAGTCAATGGACCGCTCTTATAGAAAGGACACTTTGTTTCTCTGAATTGTTTGTGGCTCTATTGCTCATGCTGCAAGGTAGTGCAGTTACTTTGATGCTGATCTTACTAGCGAATTCCCTATTGCTTTAGTAGAACCAAAATCAAACAAGTTTTTTTTTTCAGTAAAAATTCCTGCCCTTCATACTTTCTCTATATACGCCTTGAGTATTAATATTAAAAGCTTAAGCTTTTTCAGTAGTTATTTATTTAAAATGTGGATAGATCTGAATGACCTACAGCAAATATAATATACAAAAAGTATAACTAGGGAATGTTCCTAGCACTGGAAAAATACAGCCACCTAGGAAGATAAGTGAAAAACACCCCAGTTAACAGCTTAAAACAACACAGGAAATGAGACTTACTAAAGCTAAAAGTACACAGCAAATTGAAAAATGTGATATGTTATGATCAAAAAGTTTGGCTTCATGTGGCACAGACTGTGCTGCAATAGTTTTGGCCAGGGCAGCTAACATCATTTTCTATGGCTCCCATGCCTTTTTCTTCTTCTCAGGTGAAAGATGGAAAGTCCTCAACAGCTGGACTAATTCACGAACATGGTGTTACAGCACAAAGACATTTTCTTTAGCTTACACAAATGTGACTCCTGGATCATCTGTAGTACCTTTTTTTTCCAGTATCAGGGAAAGATGTCCCAGACAACTAATCCTACTCACTGCAGGGAATATTAATATGAAAGTAACTGGTGCCTTTCTAGAAGATGATCTGAGAAATTGAAACTTTGGCATTTAATCTTCAGGCTAATGAAAACAGATGTGGTGATGTAGAACAAAACTGAAAGGAACAAAACTGAAGTCTGAAGAGCACACTAGTGTCCTTGACTCTGTGTTCCCTCTGTTTCAAACACAGGTGGCTAAGTAAGCTGGGAATGGCTGTAGACCCTCTGGCACCAAACAAGAAGAACGAGGAAGGTATGCTCCTAACTGGTTTCAGTGTGTAACTACATTGTGCTCTTCAGAGTTTTTCCTTAGCCAAATTTTTGTCAGATATTTTCCTTCTGTCAAGCTGTTGTCTTGGGTCTCTCTACTGTCTGAGCTCAGAGAAACCACACTGTCACTGTGCACAGTAATCACAGGAAAAGAAAAAATGGTGAGAAATGGTGTCAGTGAGAGACTCTAGGTGATCTTGTGAGAGGTGTGTAACTTCTTTCTGGCAGTTTGCTAGCTTGCTAAGCCTACCAAGTGTGAAGAGGAACAGCTGTGCTGCTCTGGGTTTTGAGTTATATTACAGGAGTTGTGCTGCAGCACGGCAGCTTGCAGGCCTGGGAGCACCTTGTGCTCTGCAGACCCATCCCTGCTGTGCCCTCCAGCCCTGGGGGTTTCAACAGCCACAGTGTTGGAGGATGAGGGGGTGATACTGCTATTCCAGAACCTACAGTTTGTTTCAGAGCCAAGACCAAGTCCATTATGGAATGAGAAACTTTAAAAGTTCTAAATAATTTATTTATTTTCTTAATTTGTACACCAACCTAATATAACTCTTTGGTGGGAAGATACCAACACTCAAATTACAAATATGGGCAGAGGAGCTGGTTTAGAATGAGAAGTGCTCTGGGTAATATTATGGAATATACCATTCCAAACTAGGAATAGACTCTAACCTGAGGAATAGGCATCATCACCTGGGCTGTTAACTCTCTGTTTTTAGAGTAGTGGTACCCAGTGTCCTTTTTAGAACATCTGAGCTTATGAAGGAGCACTCATAATGAAGAAGAAACTGGTATTTGCAGTAGCATGAACACTTAGGTGATGCAGCCTGCTTTGTCTAAGCAATGAAATGTTCCTCTCTGCATCCCTTCTGCTTTATCACAAAATTCAAGATAGGGATTTATGTCCAGGCTCGGGCCATGTAATTACATTATTGATAAATTTGATCTGGCTCTATTTATGCTCTACCATTAAAAACAGCTTTGGGGTGGGTAAACACAGATAATACTGATTCCTGGAGAATTCAGCAGGTCTCATCAGTTTCTCTGTTTTCAGCTCACAGTTGTTTCTTGTCAGGAAAATTGTTAATTCACACACCATCTAATTCCTCCTGCCTGTATCCCATTTGAAGTCAACTTTATCAAAACTCTTTAGGATAAAGGGCTATATTGACTATTAGGTTGTGTAGCAAGAACTGCAAGATACTTGTACTCAGGGAGGGAGTGTGCAAATATGTTGTCCATCTTTTTATGAAGGGAAGAGTTTGATGGAAAATGGGAATGGCCAAAATTTTATACATTAAACCAACCTTTTGAAACCTTAAAAAGTGTGATATTGGTTGAATTGAAAATTATGAAGCAATAAAAAATGAGTCATTCCACCAATCTTAATCTAAAAAAGAGAAGTCAAAAACATATAAATTAATCCACTCAATAACCTTTGCAACAGGTTATCTAATGACTTTGCAATAGCATAGCATAGCCAATATCTCTTCAGCTTTTAAAAGATAGTCACCCATTTCCCCCTCAGGAAAAGGCCTTCTGATTCTGGTGTCAAACACCTCCTTGTCTTTTCATGCATGTTTTGTCACTGGTGATCCAGCAGCTGCCTTCAGTGTGGGTGCAGCACTCACTGGTACCTGGATGGACATGTCCTTACAGAAACATTGCTATGTGTCATAAAACCACTGCCAGTACCCAGAATTACTTCTGTTCCTGCTGACCAGTTCTTCCTCTTTGCATCACACACCATGATTCTTCAGAAGGCTTGGCTCTTTTTATGGCATTTCTTGTGTATTCAGGTACTTTCTGTGCATTTTAACATCCCCTCTCCCTCAGCATTTGCCTGTTTAGAGTATCAGAAACAGCTGCTGATTCTTTTTCAGTTCTTCTGTGTGCCTAAAAGGGGAGCTGTAGAAAGCATAGGCTTTTTACTGAGTAACTCAAAAAGGCATTATAGAGTCTTAAAATTTGACATGGGCCTTATTGCAGCCACTTTCAGTTCTTTATGCTTAGATGTGCCAGCATATACTTCCAGTAAACACAACAGTATCTATGGTTCTCAAAACCCTATGGTTCTGCAAAGACTAAAGGGAGAAAACATAATGAAGCTCATTAAGTTTCTCTTTGTTGACGTTAGAAAATTCTCTCTCATGCACAAAATTTTTCTCTCTTACAACTTTATTCTCACTCTGTGTTCATTAACTCACAACTCACTCTGTGCTTATTAATACCTACCCTCCCCCCACAAAGACATGCAGAAAAATAAAGCGTGTGGGTATTAAATGAGTTAATTTCCTGCTCTCTGGGGCACAGCTGGACAAAAACTCTTGGACAGCACAGGCTGCTGAGTGCATGTGGCCAGCAAAGGGCAGTGCTGGATTCCATGGACATCTTGGCACTCAAGCTGTCCTCATCAAGCTCTGACTTTGCCTCTGCAAACTCTCATGTCCCCAGCTCTCTGGGGTGGGGCAGGGTGCTGTCACCCTGCACATGTGGTGCAGGGCAGGATGCAAGCACTTGCTCATGCAAAGGTTACATTTATATTGGGAGATTTAGCAAAAGTGATCTTTGTGGCCTTTCAGTGCACAAAGAGGACCCGTAAGAAAGAGGGGAGCAAACATTTTAGCAGGGTATGCTGGAAAAGGGGTAATGGTTTTACACTAAGAAAGGGACAGTTTAGACTAGATATAAAGATGTAATTTTTTACAGTGAGGTTGGCAAAACACTGAAACAGGCATTCCAGAGAGGTGGCAGAAGCTCCATCCCTGGAAACGTTCACAGTCAGGCTGGACAAGGAGCTTGGTCTAGTTGAAGGTGTCTCTGCTCATTGCAGAGAAGTTGGACTATATGTAAGTGTTATGGTCTCTCCCAAACCAAACTGTTCTATGAATCTGTGATCTTGTCTAATGTTTACTATTGCCAGGTCCTGGGTATAAGAACCTGCAACATTCTGCCTCCCTTTTTCTGTGTCTAATTTTATCAATGATTATCACTTCATTGAACCCAAATTTGTGGAAAATGTTTTCCCCTGCTGCACAGATAGTTGAAAGAAATAACAGCATGACTGCCTCTGCTGCATGTGAAGAGATATTGAGGCTCCTATGAGTTTGTTTTTGCTAAAAAAAAAAAAAAAAAAAAGAGAGAGACAAGTAGGGTAGTCCTAGAGTACTGTGTTTACTTTTGGCATTACCTCTTCATATATACTGCCATGCTGAATGGTGTGCCTACATGAGATATCATGTGTGACAAAAGGCTCTCACAAGGCTGCTCTGTAGTTTCCAAAGCATGATATGAACAATTTCTTTACTCCTAAATTGCAG
This sequence comes from Prinia subflava, assembly GCF_021018805.1. Taxonomy (NCBI): domain Eukaryota; kingdom Metazoa; phylum Chordata; class Aves; order Passeriformes; family Cisticolidae; genus Prinia; species Prinia subflava. Next base: position 59,502,850 of record NC_086248.1, on the reverse strand, counting down.
CCAAACCCCCGATGCCTGTTGCTAGCTTCAGGAAAACTTACTGATTACAGGGATTAAGAGAATTCCCCTGCTACTTGCACCATCTCTCCATCACTACCACAATTGGATTAGGAGACACTGACTTGTTAAAAGTGTAGTCCTGAGTCCAGAACACCCTACTTGGTAGTGATCTCTGGTTGCCAAAGTGCTGCAATGAATAATATGTCAGTCTAACTCTTTATTTTTGCTCATTTTCCATGCTTATCTCAGAATGCTACAGTGAAAGCGAACACGATGATCCAGAAATAACAGACACTCCACCTCCACCCTACAGAGTCCAGACACCACCGCCTTCTTCGGTAAGTGTTCCAGTTATTACCTTGCTTCTTGTTGCAAGCAGGTTGAAACAAAACTCTCCTGAGGTGATGGACCTCTAGGAATAACCTAAAACATTACCTGGAAATGTCCGTGCTGTGTTCCTGTGAAACCTTCATGCACAGACTGCCTGCCCCATGGCAGAGCACACAGTTGGCACATCCTGCACCACAGGGAGCTTTGCACTGTAAAAGATCAGCTCCTTCCTATTTATCTTACTGGAGAAGGGAAGGTGTCATTCTGCCTCATACACAAACCATGTCTTTTCTTTACGAGATATTTAATACCCTGCTACAAGCTGGTTTTTTTTTTTTCATACTATTCTCTCTTTTTTTACAAATCCATCCTGAAACCTCTCTCTTTTTGTGACCTTGGTAGCATATCCAACAACTTCATATTTATTTATTTGAGTGAGCTGTTTTTAAGACTGCTGAATTTGAAGCTGCTTTTGTGTCAGGGAACAGAAGTGAAGGGAAAGAGGCTTCTTTGCACAGAGATAAAAATACGTTTTTTCCTCTAACTCTGAAAAATAGACATGAAAAAGAAAATAGGCATTCTTCCAAAATCTATGTAGCATATTGCCCCAGAATATTCCTTCCTGTCTCACTTCATTTCATAAATTAAAATAAGCACCATGAACCCTCATGAGTCTAATCAAATTGGCTTGCCTAATTATCATCTACTTCTTGCCCTATTAATCTTGTTTCTATATCATTGTTTTTCCCAGTGATCTCATTGTTCTTACATGTGATTTAAATGGATTTTAAAACAAATCTTTATTTTTTTTCCCATTTTTAATTTTTTTAAGTAAAGAAAGAAAAGTTGTTAATTTTCCATAACACACAGCTTCACTAGAAGATTTGAAGTGAGGTTTTTTCCTTCTCTTTGCAGCCTTTTAAAAAAAGTTTCATTTGTAGTAGAAGTCAGAGAGAGGTGTTGCAAATAGCAGAGGTAATCCCTTAATCTCTGTAAGTTTTCTTGAAGATAGCAACAGGCATGGAGGGTTTGTCTGCAATTTAGGAGTAATCAGATTGTTCATATCATGTTTTGGAAACTACAGAGCAGCCTTGTGAGAGTCTTTTGTCACCAAATTTTTAATTTTAAATTTTTTTTCCATTAAAATAAAAAGTCAAGCTTACTTAATTCTGTGTTTAGGAATGAGTGATCTGGTTTGGGCTGGTAATAAGGAATCCTAATTCAAGCCCTTCCCTTCACTACCTGAAAGTTAACTCTGAGAGGCATGCAGTAATGTACTTGGTACTAAATATCCTCATGGAAGGGAAGTGTCTGCTGCCTCACTGTTGTGGAGAGGAAAGTTTCAGAGAGGTTCGGAGAGGTTCGGAGAGGAGAGGAGAGAACTTTGGCAATATGTTATCCTGCAGTTATTCAGGGCCATGGGTCAGTTAATGAAGTGTCTTGAATTTTATATTTCAGTGGCTTTCCTTTAGCTGAAGATGTGTTTTCCATCTGCTCATCTCTGAGCAATGCCTGCATTTTTCCAGATGATGAGTTTTAAACAGGTGCTGGTTTTAGTTTTCTGTTTTCCTGGTTTCCTGCTGCTTGTTGGACTGTTGCTGCAGAGGCGATCTCTGATTGTCTCCTTCCCATATGCTCCTCTTGAGTGCTGGACTCCATATTTTTGCAGGGGACACATGGGAGGCAGGCAGTGGTGCAGATGCTGAGGGATTCTGTTTTCTCGGGCTTTCCCTTAAGACATATCTTCCCTTCAGCCTTTACATTTGTCAGCTGGTTTCCCTTCTTCTTATCCCTTGTCTTCTTCCCTTGGACAAAGGTCTCCTGAGCAAAGGTGTCATCTTTTCACCCCAGAACTGGCCACTGGAATAAACTCCATTTTCTCTGGGTCTGCCCCATGCTTAGCTTGCTTGCATAGTGAGTAGGAACAGCTCTGTTTGACTGCAAGCCAGATTCTTCTTTTAAATACCACATTTAATATCCTTTCACTTCAGGACAAGTGCTGAAACAAGAAAAACACTGGAAGGATTGGGAAAGTGTATCTTCTACTAAAAACTCAATTCTAGCTTTGGAGCCTGTGGTTGTCTCAGGGAGGGCTGGTTAAACAAAGATCTCTACCTGTTTATTTATTGCAGATTTCTTGAACTAAGCTGTGAAGTCTCAAAAATGTGGTGGATTTGGGTTCATATCTATGGATGCAGCACTTGGCATACTTAAATTTTCTCAAATTGCCACTGGAAGTGACACTTGTCCTGTCAACTCACCTCAGTGTCAAGAATGCCACAGGCATTGACTGGAGTTAATTTTGTATTATTTTAAGCAGAAAGGCCTCCAAACTTCTTGGCATCAACTCCAAACTAAAGACTATTAGCCTGGAAACTAATAGAAACCCAGATGTAAGCTCTGTTACATTTTAGAGCAGCAAACAACTTGCTGTACTTCTAGCACAAAGTTTGTACTTGCTGTTCTATTCTCTGCTGACTCAAACCATTTTGAAATTTGCAGAAGAAAAAAGTAGTGATCATGAGGTTCCATGTGTGTGCGTGGGTTTGGGTACTGTGGAGGAAAAAAGAAAGCAAGGAATAAGTAAATTATAACATCTGCAGGACAAAAGTTAAACTGACCACCTGCGTTAATTTGTCCATGTGTGAATGGATATACAGTTTAAAAATCAGCAGATATGTTGAGACAATAGATTGCAGCAGCAGCCAAAAAAGCAGTTGAAGAGGTTCATGGTCATAATTTTTCTCTAAAAAATATCTAGAGACTCATCAATTTCCAGTGAAATCCTTATGATCTGCTTTTTAAAACATCCCCAAATGGAAATTTATTATCATATGGATGATTGCAAAACTTCCAAAGGAGTCACTCAAATAGGTTAGATAAACATTTGTCATGTCAATGGAAAAACAAAACACAACACATATGCAGAGAAAAAGAAACACCTTCTGGCAGTCATATTTATTCTCACTCATATTTTTAAATTAACATACAATGAAAATGAAAACAAAAATATATTCCTCTCAGTGAGGCACAGTCTTCATTTCACAAGCACTTTTTTTTTTTTTTGTGTATAGACAACTGCCAGAAAAATAGAGGTGAGATCTAGTATCTTCCTTTTCCAGCTTTGAACAACTGATATTAGACCATCTACAACATGTGGGCAAGAGCTGTTACTGTTTGGTTATTCTGCTTGACTTCAGAAACGCTTCAACAATTTGTCTTTGTGGTAGGAGCTCTTAAATGAAATGCTTCATATCACCTGTGTTCCCAAGGGCATTTTTTAGCACATGTAGTTTACTACAGCATCTCCTTGTTCTTTGCTTGAGGATGCCTATGTGAAGGCTTCCATTTTAGAAACAAAAAGACACCTGAAACACAACACTGTATTTTCATAGGGGAATAAAAATGTCTGGGTCCTGCAATGTTTGGCACAGTCTTAGAGGAATCATGAAAGCACCAGAGAATGTGTCTTATGAGGAATGGCTGGGAGAGCTGGGTTTGTTCATTCTCAAGAAGAAGAGGTTCAGGGGAGACCTCATTTCCCTCTACAATTCCCTGGAAGGAGATTGTAGCCAGGTGGAGGTCGTGCCTACAGTGACAGGACTGGAGGAAGTGGCCTTAAGTTGGGACAGGGCAGACTCAGACTAGATATAAGACAAATTTTCTTCACCATAAGGTTGGAGAAATTAGGGATTGGAATAGGTTACCCAGAGAGGTGGTGAAGTCACCATCCCTGGAAGTGTTCAAGAGGGTTCCGAATTCAGTGCTGGATGATGTCATTCAGGGGTTGCAGTGGTTGTGCTGGGTGGATGGCTGGACTGGATTACCTTGAAAGTCTCTTCCAACCTTAAAAATTCTATGAATGACTTTGAAAATTTACAAAAGTGAAGAAACTGCTATCACAAATAGTGCTCACAGTCTGACATAGGTCCTTCTCATCCTCTGAATTGACTGCTTGTTACATGATGCAGCTGTATTAGAAGCACAGGAAGGCTTTGCTGTGTTTAATAAAAAAAGGAAGTAGTATACCTTACAGGATACAGCACTGAATTGTGGAGCTTAAAAATCATAATAAAAAAATTGTTACTCTTGGTTTAGTTTATTTGAATAAAACTTATTTCTGCTTTACTGGGTCTTAAATAGGTGATCCAGGCTAGCCCCTTTACTGTGTTTTCAGCTTTTCCAAGTTTCCCTAGCAACACCTTCTCAGTAAGTTTCAGTGTTTCCTATCTAGTTATCATCTGTTTTAATCCTTACACAGATCTATTCTACATAAACATTGAGGACAGAAACTTGCCAGGATTGTGGTCCATCAAGTCTGGTATTCTGATGCTGGCATTGGCCAGTAGGAGATGACATGCAGAATGAGTAAATTTCTGAAGTAGCAAGAAATCTGGCTTTTGTGTCATGATGCTCTCATCACAATTTCTGATAGTTTCTGCTAAGTCTTCTTGCCCTAGTGAACAATTATCCCTTGAATGGACTAGGAAAAATACTTCTTTACTGTATTTTGGTGCTTGGGGTCACTTCTCGCTATCTCTGGTTATTGCACTGGAGGAACTGCTGAGTGCTTCATGTTCAATGGCTAATTTGGAATTTATCTTCTTCACTCTTGATTAGGCTAGTAAAGCGAAAACAAAGCAAAGAAAGAGAGTGTGAGACCTACCACAGAAGGCTACATTCAGCATAACAGTTTTCCTTGGTCTTTGTTTCTAGGCATTGTCAGGTTTATATCTCTTTTGCCTGTCTTCCTGGTGGCTTGGTTTCTGAAGTTACTGCTTTGTAGGAGATTGATTGCCACACCACAGGCTTATTTGGATGAATAAATAACCAGATTACATCAATTTGGGGTCATTTAGCATTTCAGCTGCATATCGATATACCATGTAGAACCTAGAAACAAGAATAATTTGTAAATAATTTTTCTTTTTTCTTCCCCTCCATCCCGCTTTTATTTCTGGAAAGCAGGATCAGCAGAAGTCATCATTCACCTCAACCCTGTCCAGTGAAGCATCTTGTTCTCTCTCCTCTCCTGAAAGCACTTTCAACTCCCAAGAATCATCATCTTCCTTGGCATCCAAAGTGGTTTACTCTGAGAGGCAGTCCTGGCTTGACCTCGTTACCAGCTCTGCCACAGAAGAGGGTGATCAGCCTTTGACCTTCTGCGTACAGATTCATTCTGATGAGCTGCCAGAAGTGGGCTGTGGAGATGCAGCACAAAACCAGGAAGTCCAGCTTTCTGAACCCAATGGTGGATTCCAAACCTCTCACTTAAGTGCAAATACCCATTGTCTAGCTGTGCCGGATGGAACAGGACAGCGATCACTAGCCAAAGGTGAGCTCATGAGACAGATTTTTGCTGCAGAGCAAAAATCAAGATACAAATACAAGATACGAGTTACATGTTCCCTTGACTTCCTTTCCCCTTCCTTCCTCTATATTCTTCACTGAAGAATTTTCCAGTAGCACATCATTTATAACATTTAATTTATTGCACATTAAATATATAACTGAGTATCTAGTTGGTAGGTACCTTTACAACTTTTCTCAAATTGTATCTATATGTTAGATCATAACCTCTGTATATAAATTTAGCAGAGACATAATTTTATTAAGTCTTTATTTCAATGCAGATGTCTTTTATTAGTTAGGACTGAATCAAAATCTTAACAGTGTGTCACAGAATGGACACTGTAACAAAACTGTAATATGTAGGGAACAGTGTTCATGAGGTTGTCAGTCCAATTTTACAAATATGTGCTGTTGCATTTACTCAAAGTACATACTCCCTATTTGCTTCATTAAGCTTCCTTGTAATCAAGAGAAAACAACTGAAATCCTGCATCAGAAAGTCTATTAAGACTGGATTTTGTTTAAGCAAATAGGTATCTGCACAGTATCCTCTTACTGAAATGTACTGCTAATTGAAAAAGGTGGCATGGTTCCAGAATTTGGTCATTGTTACTGTTCATAACTCTCCTGTGTAGCTAGGAAATATCTCCTGCCTTTTGAACGAAGCTTCTTCTTTCTGAATTAAAAGCAATTTAACCCTAAGAGCTGTTCCTGGCATACAATTATTCTGCATAGAGGCATAATACATAAGGGAACAACAACATTCCTGTGCCTCAGCTGTTTCCACGATTCCAAGTCCTTGTAAAGATTTGAAGTGAGTACTTTGTTGCTGAAAGAAAAGGATTGTCTCAGCACAATGCAAAAGAAAGGTGCATCTAAGAGCTTAGGCTGAGTAATGCAGTGGTGGAAGGAAACAGCACTGGAGTTGTTGGAACTCACAGTATTTCTCTGTAGGTGAACTTCACACTGAAAAATGACACTATGAGGCACATTAGTTACCTTGTCAGTCCCCCTATATTTTACAAATATCAGCACTTAGAAAACTGTCACCCCTTTACGTTATCATACCTTTTCTGATTTTACACAAAAAAGGGACATTAAGAAAAGTAGTTTTCATCCAAAGTGAAAATTAACTCAGTGTTTTATGTTTACCTGCCTTATCCATTTTGTAGGCTTTTCTGCTAGAAAACTCTGCAGCAATGAAGATCAGAAAGAATTAAAATCCAGAGTGAGCATATGTGCTGTTTCTATGTATTGGAAAAGAGTGTTCTGCTCTGAATTACTGTTGCAGCCATGAGGCCTGGTAGGCCTCTCTGGCGGTCAGTCGCCTAAGGGCAGAAATGCCTGGTCATGGTGACTAAGCCAAAATAACCCTTCTCCCACGATCGGACCCTCGCTTATCTCCCTGTAAGACAATAGGTCACTTTCTACCCTGACTCATACTATTGGACCAGTTCTCAAAACCTCGGTACCCCATATAAACCCCACTTTTCCCCCAGCTCAGTAGAAGTGCTGTCCCTGAAACCCTTCACGGAAGAAGCCAATAAAGATTCATCTGTGGAACTCCATACGGCGCTTCTCCTCTCTCTCCCTGTGTCTGCCAAGGCACCTTTGCAAGCTTATGAGCTGAGAATCACTGCAAAAGAGCTGATCACTGCTAAGAGCTGAATATCACTATAACTAAGCTTGCTAAGTGCTGCCTGTGCCTGGGAGCTTTGCCGGAGTTGCTTGGGCAGGGGGGTACGTAAGTGCACCCCTATCCAGGAACAACCAAGGCAGCCGAGACCGACTGAAGCTACCGGGAGAAAAACAAAAAATTACTGTGGAATCTAAGTCCCCTAATTCTGGCTTTGCAAGTGAAAAGGCTGGGACTGGCAGAAATAGAGTCCCTAATGAAAATGTCACAAAGACATATTAAATATCTTGTTTTCTGTAATTTTGACTTCTGGGTTAAATTTGATGAAGTAATTCTTTGGGAAACAGTACTAGGGACACTCAAGTGGATTGTTGGAATGTAGGTTATAAATGGCATAGTGGCTTACAGATCCTGTTGACAAAGATTCAGTGGTTGTTCTTCAGAAATCTAAACTTTTGCTTAGAATATATTTCTTTGGTGTTGTCAGAAGTCCTGCAATAATGCGTAGGTTACTGCTTTCCATTGTAATGTAAGGGTGACAAATACTTTCATGGATGTCATAGAATTAGCATGACACATTCAAAATCACTTCTAGTTTGATAGGCTCAATCATACTAACCAATAAAATGGGATTAAAATGTAAATCAACGCATATTTTGGTATACTCCTGTGGTGTGCAAGATGGTTTAATTTTGATAAAATCATTCCTGGGGAAATGAATTCTTCTGTTGCTCACTGCTTAGCTGATGGGCAACTGTGATGGCAGAACACAGAACACTTCCATCACAACCACAGGTGATTGCTGACAGAATTCCAGAAATAGATAATTTCACCAAGACAGTCACTATGGAAACTGTATAACCTCACTAGTTCTTGTCTGCATCACAACCTGTTGCTGACCAAGTAAAACGTACAACATCCACAGGTTTGTCTTTCCTTGATCAGTCTGTATATTATGGGCTGGGTGTGGAGAGAACTGCTGTGTGGGGGCCCTCTCCTGCAATGGTCACTGAAAACATTAAGGAAATATTTTGCAATGAGGTTAAGTTACTTCAATTTGAGGATGAGATAGGAAAAGAAGGATAAATGTAAAATAACATTTCAGTTCCAAATGAAAGTTATCAAAAAGGATACATTTCTGGTTTTTTGGCTTATCCCCCAAGAATTTTCCTCTCCAGCTAGTTGATAAGCATGTGCATGAATACTGTGAGATGAATTCAAGTTGCTGAGTAAAATCTAGCTGCAAATTCTCTTGATTTGCAATAACTGGTAAGAGCATCCTTGTTATCTGATGCAAAACAAGAAGGCATACCCCAGTGCAGTCAGTATTATTTGCTTTACAGTGCTTCAGAATAGTGCATTTCTGACATGTTTCAGAGTCATGAGACTGCATTCAGGAGGAGACAAGTCTCTTTTGTCAATGTTTGTGCTAAAGCACATGTTGCCTGTGTGTAAAGATGGCCCTGCTGCCATCACAACAGCTGTGTTCTTTGATGGTCTCATCCCAGTCCCCCACAGAACCTAGGGTGGTGTCTGTGCTCTCTTTCTCCTGGTGAGGATAAAAAAGCCTCTGCCACACTGCTTTGTGGCCATATTCTTCAAAGTAAAACCACAAATTGATACTTTGGTTGTAGCTGATAAGAGCCTAGAGTTGAGGTGAAAATTTTCTAGAACTGAAGAGCAACTCTTCTGCTGGACAAAGTCTAAAATGGAGAATGGTGTGAGAAATGCTGGCACCTACAAGGAAGAAAGAGTAGCTGTGGTTTTGTGGGAGGAGCTTAACAAGAAAAAAGTACAAAACCAGTGAAGACACCTTAGTGATGAGTTAAACAATAAAAGAAACCTTTTTCAAAAATAAATGGATGAATCTTCATAAGAAAAGCTCCTGATTCAGCTAAACAATGCTGATTTTTGTTTTCAACAGAAATTATTTAATGAACTCTGCTAAGCAACTGTGAGTATCTGGTGCAAGGAGCCCTATATCATAACACATGATATTTTTAAAAATCTTTCCAACCACTCTTAGTGGCCTTATGAATAATGTCAGCATTAATTCTCTTCACCAGTTCCTGGGGAGATGTTACACACCAGAGGGTGATACAAAGAGGGGGAGTTTATCAGTTTACTCTTTTGAAGGGAGACCAACATTATGCATCCATTTACTTTTTGGGAATGCTTAAGACTTTGGTGATATAGCAGCTGGCTACATGCACAGTGACAAAGGATTCTAAGCTGCCTGTGATGCAAAGAAACTGGAAGGTAAACAAGAAACAGCTGCGAATACAAACAGCTGTCTGACTATGTGCGCCATATCCAGAAGCTGGCCTTGCCCCTCCAGGATGGCTAGACATGCTCTCCAGCCAGACTCCATCCCTTGTATTTCTTCTGGCAACCACTGGAAGACAATGTATCTGACTCTGACACACCACCATTATGATCAAAACTGGTAACAGCTAAAGGAAGTCACAGGAATGACGAGGTTATATAGGAAAATAGGAATGTTTCTATTTAGAGATCTGCTACTATAACAGTAAGATCCTTCTTCCTTGCATTTTCTGAGGGTTTCATGATCATATGAAGTCAGTGTATCTTGGCATGGCATTCTTATTTTACCCCTTCTGTTTCTTTACCTTAGCTCACAGTAGCTGTGGAAGATCTGGTGTGTGCTGATATTTTTGAACCTGGAAAGCTTTTCAAACACCTATTGGATTTTATCTGAGTTGATTTTGTGGGAAGGAGTTGGTTAAATAGGAGCTGGACCCATTTACTTCCTTCTGTTCTCACTACTGACATCCTCTCATCCTCTTCCTCTCTGGAGTCTGCCTGTGCCAGTAATAACCAGAACAGATCCTCTGGTGTGCTCTGGCCCCTTTGCTCCCTCTGCAAAAATTTTAACTAAAAGCTAGATCATGGCTGAGACTAGCTGAGAAATGTGCCTATGGTGAGAACTGTGTAGAGAAACAATTTGAATAATTATTTTGTTTGTCATCAAAAAAGCTTAGAAATCACAGTGAAAACTATGGTGCTATTGTTTTCTGAACCCTCTGGAAAAGAGATACTTATGTTATGTTGTTTCCATTTCAGTCAGTTTATTAAAATTCTGCCCCTCACTGCTGAGTCCACTGTACTGTCAGACAACAGCATCTGTTTGTGGTGACATAGTTTTCCTATTATTTTCTTCCCATCTTTCCTCCCTTAGTTTTGCATTTGCCAGTGAGGAGTTTGACTGAGTTATGCTCACCTAATTGACTTTTTTTCCTGTATTTTCTGTTCCATAATTATGTGAGAAATGTGATTTCCCTTAGGTAACTTCATATTCCCATTGAAAAGTCTACTGCCACTGTGGAGAGGAGCTAGGGGCTGGATAGGTAGGTAAGGGCAAAAATAACTTATGACTTTTTTTCCTCTTCCCAGCCTTGGGTGTTCTCTCCTACCAGCATAAAAAATTTTAGCAGAATCAGAAACAGAGGTGCTGGCAAAGCTACAAGAGTCTCATAAGAGCAAAACCAGGAGGAAGAGGCAGGGCTTTTTTCCCTGGGATTAATACACAACTGGGGGTCTGTGAGATCTCAGTTACAGCATGGGAGACCAAATATTTACATTACAGATAAATTTAGTCAGATACATTCTGTTGGAGGTGGTTTTCAATGCAAAATGCTCTTTCTGTCAAACATTTCCAATTTCTATATCTTTACCACTAGAAAACAATCAACTGTATTTTTTACAGCTGCTTTTTGAAAGTTCTGGATAATCTTACTTACTTAGTCCTAAAGAACATTAAAGTTGAGATTTCAACCAGGCTCCTGTATTGATGCTCCAAGATGGGGAGTCTTAATATCTTAATGTCTCCAGCCTGTGGCAAGTTGGCTGACAGGAGAGGGAAAGCTGAAAATTGAGGAGGTGAAGAATAGGCATGTTGAACCTCTAGGAGGTTGTTCTTGTCTGTGATACCTCCTGTTAGAGGGAGATTCCAAATAAATGGCATGAAGCCTCAGAATTGTGTTTTAGTTCCCCTAAATCAGAATTTTTCAGTTCCTCCATTACCTCTCCCCCTTTCAGATCTACAGCATCAATCTAGTGCATTCAGTGGCAGCATCAAGCCTGCAAAACATGGTCTTTTTCTTTCTGAACTTGGCTCAGGGGTACTCAGAACACTAAAGGTAAAATTCCAGATAGGTAACAGATAGTCTGGCCTCAGTTTATAGAGGTTTATTGGCAGACATATTCTTTGTCACCAGCAAGACTGTTCTACACAAACACACATTATTAGAGTACTCTTTTATTTTTTAACTGTAGTTGAACTTCATCAAAGACAGAGAAAAAAGTGCTATGTAACTCTTACCTGGCTCTACATAACCTTTGGGTTCCACTCACCCTTGTTTTGCAGCAGTTTGCTGAAATTCCTTTTAGTTGCTTTACTGCCACTTCCTTTATCCACCTGATATGAAGAACCTGACACGTTCCTTTCCCTTTGAAAATACCTGACCCTGATTAATTCTTTGGAGTATGAGAATGGTGGAAGAATAAGAAATAGGAAAGGAGTTTCAGGTAGCAGTCTTGAAAGTCTGCAGGAACTGAGAACAGTTTGCTGGGCAAGTGCATAATCCAGGAGCCTTCTCCTGGGCTTTTCTGACTTTGGCTCCATCGTTTTCTGTGCTGAGTGTTACTGTGCTCGTTTCAGTTTCCCACAAGTGCATGGAAGATATCAGAATATTTAGCATGGAAGAAGAGTTTTCAGTGAGGGTGTTTTCTCAGGTTTACTGCTTTGTAATCCTTTTAGGACACTGAGGAAGGTCATGAATTAGTTTCAAAAGGTGTCTGGAGCAGGGAGCTTAAGTCCATTGTGGGTTGACTTTATCTAAAAGTTGCTGAACAGGATTGAAGAAACTTTTTTTTCTTCTTACACAGTCTTTCTTCGATAGCTGATAAAAATCAATTCATCTCTCAAAGTATTACTGTGCACAGTCCTGATGGGTGATGTCTACAGCAGAGCTGAGCCAGTCCTGTGTAGGAGCTGGCTAATGGAACAAACAGCTGCTTCATCCCAAGAAAGTAGGCAGGAAACTAGTTATTAGGAGCCTCGTGGAGTGTGCCAATAGCTTTCAGGAAATACTGCTGCCGTGTATTATGCCTTACACTTCCATTTTTTTTTTCTGTTTCCTGCAGCTTGTTAAATATACAACAGTTCTCCTTTTCCTCCCCCAGCAGTGTACCAATGTTGGAAGTTATATTTAGTTTTTGTCAAGTTACAGTAGGCTTTTTATAATAGCACAGTAGTGAAGAATAGGCCAGAAACACAGTAAAGGCAAATATTTGCAGTGTATCATAAACCTTTCTTGTAACCTAAATATTTAGAAAGAACAGAGATGGAGGAGGATGCTGTACTTTATAAAGCATGGAAAAGATAAGAAGCAGCCTCCTTAACATGCTGACATATTGCAGAAGTCTTTTCACAGCAGCATGAGTGAGCAGAAGGACTTGCTCCTTTTGCTCAGAATGTATTTGCTGACTGCAGATGATTTAGAAAAGTAAATGTTTATCTTTAAAAGAAAAAGTGCCCAGCCAGTTCAATGGGAACAGGAAGGACTGCTATTGAGAACCAACACCACTACTGCCAGTGATATAAAACCAAGTGTTATCCGAAGTGGATCTTGGGGGATTCATTAGCACCTTGAAAACAGCAAAAGCTGTAAGATTTTCCTCTAGAGATCACTGAAGCTGTGTGGACTGAAGGAGTGTGTTGCACAGTCTGTTGCTAAAAATGGCCTTCTGCTAAAACATTCTTAAATATGCCTGGCACATTTTTAGTTTTCGTCTGTTCATTTTTAGGTTGCTTTATTCTGAGAAATGCCTTTGCTTCAATTTTCATCTTATTTTATGCTATTCTCAGCTGTTTACTCGCTTTTCCTTTCGTGTACTCTCTGTCTTGGAGAATGGTCCTGTAGCTTCAGAACCATCAGAATAATTAAGGCAGAGATAATCAAGGCTTGGTTGTGAAGCATTATAAGCAAATTCTCTGCTGCAGTCTGTGAAACTCAGAGACAAGACATTGGATGTCCAAAGGGTTCCTGCTTTAATATGTTTTCTAGGGACCTTCTCTTGGGGCCTCTGAAATGTTTTTATGTTTCTTTTAATTGCTCATTTTTTGGAACTCTGTTTTCAATAATTACAAAAACCTGGTGATGAATTAGCACACCAAAGAGAATTTGCCCTGTGAGTTACCAGGTAGAAGCATAATTCACTGTGTGTAGCATGCAGGGAGGGGTGAATGGGTGTAGATGCTATCAGAGTTGCTTCATTCAAATGTAGAACTACTGACAGTTGTTCAAGGTCTGTGATATATTCAGAGCATTAAAGCAGCACTATATTAGTGGAGATACAGGCTCACATCTGTTTGGATCATTACCTGTTTCTTAGCAACATGTGAGTTTGGAAGTATGTCTTTCTCACAGACATTATGATTCTAGAAATTACTCTGATTGCCCTTAATTTTAACTCTAATACCATTATTTTTTGAGTTGGTTGAGAGCCTTCCTGGTGGCTGAACATAACTTTTCTATTATCTGCTGCCACATTCATGTTCTCATACCCAATTTATTCCTTTCTTTGCAGACCAGGAAAAATGTGACGATGATGATGAGATGGAGCGACTTTACAAGTCCTTGGAGCAAGCAAGTCTGTCTCCCATTGGCGATCGTCGACTGTCAACTAAGAAGGAGCTTAGGAAGTCATTTATCAAGCGCAGCAAAAACCCCTCCATTAACGAGAAACTCCACAAAATTCGAATGCTGAACAGTACGTTAAAGGTGAGTTTGCAGATCTTGCCAAGGAAAAGCTTGAGAAAAAAGAACAACAAAAAACAGTTTGGCTGAAAAAGAAGCTATATAGGCTTCAACCAAATTCTAATTACCTATTTACTGAAAGCCCCAGAGAATTTTGTTAAGTTTTTGAATTATTTTTTTCTGCTTCATTGTGAATACTGATCTGCGTTATGTTGTTCAGAACTGGAAGCAAAGGCAATAGCTCAGGAGGGACTCTTCTTGCAGAAGTTCCAGTCCATTTGGAAAATTTAATAAAGAAAACTCTTAGTTAACTGGAAAACTTGCAAGCACAGCTAAATGTAATAAACAGGGGAGCCTTAAAAAAGGAAGAGCAGACAAAGTACATTGATGATAAAGGACATGAAAATGACCCTGAGCCAAGAAAAGTTTTCCTTATGTGATTATCAGAGAATGTACAGGATGTGCCAAAGCTATTGTAAAGACCTCCTGTAACTAAAATATTTTTAATAACAAAAGCATCCTGCTTTTATGTTGGAAATATATCACGAACTGGAAGGGTTCAGGGCTTCAGGAGAAGTTCCATGAAAGGGCCAGTAAATCTGTCTGGAATATGAGAATTTATGAAGTGGTTTACTTGCCAGCATCAACTGTCACGGGATTTCAAAGCCTGCTTCTGAATGGTACTGAGGGAAACAAAAAGCTTAACCATAGCATTTATATTGCAAGGAGAAGAAAGAATAAATGCAAACTTGGGGCTTCATTTATTTCTTTTCATATGCATTAGAAGCAGGAATTGAGTGTCTTGTTTCAAATGGATGTATTTGGCTTCAGACACTGTAAGCTGGAGAAATGTATGTAAAATGGTTGAACTTGATGATCTTAGAGGTCTTTTTCAAACTTAGCAGTTCTATGACTCTAAAACACTTGTCCTGTCAGCAAAATCATTGGTTTGAATATTAGTTGCAATGGGAGGCTTGGGTTTGGCACCTCAGCCTGTATTGAAATTCCTGAAAAGTACAATTGTGAAGGGAATTGGGAAGAGAGGCATTCTTCTTGGCTCCACATGAGACCTGGTGACGTCTCTCCTTAGTATCAAGGAGTTTTTGGTGATGGGGCAGTGACTACAGAAGTATTCATTTGCATCAGCAATAAAGTGAGCCCCCCACAGAGCAGAAAGTTAGTTTAAAAAGTATGCCTTTTTTATAGGTTAGGAAGCTACATACAGAAACATTCTGCAAGGTTGTCCGTGACAGGAGGCTCACTAATAAATCTAAGAACCAGTTAGTGCAAAATAGAGTTGTATTTTGTGGGACAGTCACTTTCATCAGTAAGGAGGTGAATGGAAGCCTTAATGTCAGACATGAGCAAGGAGGACAATGGTGCAATGATTTAGCATGGGAGTTGTGATAACTTAGGCTTGTAAGTTGTGATTAACTTAGGCTTGTCTAACTCTGGTATTTAATAAGGAAAAAATAAGCTTTGAAGTGTTCATAACATATAAAATGTGTTGATCTCTTTGGTTTTATTTTGGTGGGGGTTTTTTTCTTTCTTTCTTCAAATGAAGAAACTGGAGTATTGATAAGACAAATAAAGAAGCACAGACACTTTCTCATAGACACAAACAGAGTTCTGTACACAGCAGTATTTAAGTTAGCCTGTCTGAAAGTCAAGTGCCTGCAGTGGGAAAGTGCCATATTCTTTACATCAGTGGAATTACATGCTTTTAAAGTCAATTTTCTTAATATATAATACAAGACATAAGATAATTGGAAATTATCTACTGGAAACTTAAAAATCAGGATTTTTTTTTGCTTCTGAGCCATATGAACTCTGCTTTAATAAAAAGCCTATTAGTTTGAGAAGTTACTTATGCCAGTCTCAAAGCAATTTTAATTTTAGACTTTTGACTCCACATATTTAACAACAGATTAATGTTGCTGCCACAATATATCATTAACAAAACATGCTTTGAATAGTTTGGAAAGGAGGGAAGATATGTGCAAATGCATCACAGTCTTAGTGAATGTGGGAAATAGTTTTAGTTCTACAGGAGAAATTTCATGGCATGACTTTTTGTTGCCAAGCTTGTCCAATAGAAATACTCCTCTCCCTTCCACTTCCCTATCTCCTCTCTTCTCTTAAGCTAACTGCATATATCCATGCATCAATGCCAGAAGTGTTCTTAAAAGGGCTGGCACTGGGCCTTGAGGGTAGGAGGTGTGTAAAATACAGCTGAAAGTGCTTTTGAGTTTAAACTGCAGCTAAGGCATCAAAGAGACCGGAGCAGCTGAAGGTTCATTAGAGTAGTAGTGGGATATGGATACATAAACAGTTGTTTGCTGCCATCAGAAGATGAAATGAATGTGTGAGGGTACTTTCAGGGTGTTTTCAAGGCAGCCACCAGCATAGGATGTCCCTGGGTGTGATGATGTGTGGCAGCAGGAGAAGATAGAACTATTCCATCACTTTCACACACAGACTGGAGGGAGGAAGCCCAGCAAAAGTAGCCAAGGTTTGTTGATGCAGCATGATGCCTCCTGCTAACTGGGGCTTCTCTATCCTGTGGTCCATTGCATGGAGAGGCAATATGGGCTGGAAAAGCAAAGTGGTTTGTTATGTCACAACACGTGAGGACATCAAAGAACATCAGTGTGTGAAAGGAAGTTGTAATGGAGACATAGCCAGGCTATTTTCAGTGGTGCCCAGTGACAGGACCACTAGTGATGGGTTCAAACTGAAACACAGAAGGTTTCCCCTGGATATCAAAATCCACTTTTTTACTGTGAGGGTGACCAAGCACAGGATGTCCAGGGAAGCTGTTGAGTCTCTATCCTTGGAGATAGTCAAGAGCCATCTGCACACAGTCCTAGGCAGCCTGCAAATAGGTGGCTCTGTCAGAGGAAGGGTTTTGGACCAAATGACTTCCAGAGGTCCCTTCCAAGCTTAACCATTCTGTAGTTCTGTGACACAGAGAGTCTCAGTGTCCCTGCATCAGTCACTGCTCACATCTTACAAGGGAACCAGGGTGCCTGCAGTACATGGTCTAAGCTGCTCTTGCCTAAAGGGAGATAACAGATTTATTAGTAGTAGCTGGTGGCAGATGGCAGCCACATGTACTGTAGCCACTCTACCTCTACTGCCAGTGCACAGTCCAAAATTATGTTCAGTCCACCTCCCAGAGAAGAGATATTTATTACATGGAATATGTGTTTTTTGAGAAAGTTAGAACTGCTGTGAATTACAGAAATAAATGATCTTGTCTCAAGTTTCATGCAGGTACTGTCTTGTTGAGAGAGAACATAACACTGCATAACTTTCACATGAATCTTCTCTCATCAAGTTTTGTTAAGAAGCCTATAAAAACATCTAAATGAAATCATAATTTACGTTTAACTGGGAAGAATTTTTCTGTAGACATAACTTTGATGACCTATGATCTAAAAATGGGAACAAGCTGCCAAGAGAATGGGTAATTTGCCATCTCCCTGTGACATGCAATGTTCACTGAGTGTTTTTGTTAGGGACAGTTGTCTTGATATTTTCTGTGGAAATAACCACTTGTTCTCTTCCTAGTGTAAGGAACATGACCTGGCCACAATTAACCAGTTGCTAGAGGACCCAAATTTGACAGCGGTGAAGTACAGAGAGTGGAGGAGCACGAACATCATGCTGGTCCAAGATATTTATCAGCAGCAGGAGGTCCAGGACATGTCCACAGAGAACAGTGAGGAGCAAGAGGTGACTCCACAGCCAATCACTGACAGTGCTATTTGACTGATGGCACATGGCAAGATTTTTCTTCACGGGTCTTCTTCACATACAAGCAATTTAAGCTGCTGTATCTTGAGATTTGTTTTTCGCAAGTGTGCTTCAGAGGAAAACAACCCATTCTCCAAAGTTTTGAATGGTCTTGCAGAACTCATTTAATGTAAAAAGAGCAGGTTTCCCAGACTTGCCCAAGTTCCCCAAAAAGCACACCTGAACGTGGCCTGCATATAAGAAGATTATTTAACAAAGCAGTGAAGAAACAGTTTTTGGAGAAGAAAATTATGTGTGTTCCTGGAGGACACAGAACTGTGTAATATGTACTGTATAAATATGAGAACCTAAGGATTGTTTTAGCCATACAACTTACCTTGAAATGAAGCTAAACTGATACCAACAGGATGTTGTCTACCTTTTTACCCTCTAAGGTAACCCGATGTACAGATTTTCATCTCTGGACCCATTCACTTTCACCACTCTATCAATTTAAACTAAGACTAATGGAAGAGTAATTATGCATGAGTTGATGCTGTAGACAGCTGCCAGGCACCCAGTTTGGGCTCTGCCTGATGTTTTATGAGTTGCAAATTTATTTATGGTCCAGACCAAGAAGGTACTGTCTTTCTACATGAAGAAGAGGTCTCTCAGTTTTTGCTAACATGTAATTTACTCTTCAGTGAGACAAGTTTCAACTTTTCTTATGGACTTGGCTGAATTTCTTGGAAGATTATGTTTTTCTTTCTTATTTTTGACAATTGGGACAATAAGGTACAAGTTAATCCCAGAGTCTAACTTAAGGAAGGTGATTGTATCCACAAGCTAGAAGCTAAATAACTATACTCCTAATGTGGAGTAATGTGGAGACCTGGAAGTATAAAACAAAGCTGCAACTATTTTTGTAAATATATGTAATTTTATGGCTTATATGAATGTGACTATGTACTCTATAGATGTTTTATTTATATATTTATATATACTGAATTTCCTAATATAAATAGGCACATGTGGACCAAGCTCACCCAGCTGCGCGTGCTTACAGATTGACTTGAAATGCCTCTATGTTTTGTGTTCCATTATAGATCACAGTAATGGCTCTACAGCTGAGACTACCGTGAGACATCTGCTGTGACTCTTTCTCTGCTTTTCTAGCTTTGAGTTTTAGATGAAGATTTTAGGGTCTGAAAAAAGTTTTCTAGAAAGTTTCAAGATTTCCCTTTGGAAAAAAAAATAAGACTTTTGCTGCAGGATCATGATTTTTTGGCTTCGTTGTCCTCAGTACAAGGTTTTGGGCTTTTGCCTTCCCCTCCTCTGCAGTATAAGGAATTTTTTAGAGTGATGAATTTTGAAAAGCAGGAATTAGTCCATCATTCCAAAATTAATGCCACTACAGGAACTGCAACCATCTGCACTTCTGTTCCGATTGCATAAAAATATTCTTTGTCATTACTTTTCAATACAATTAATCTTTTAAAGTAAAATACATTATAGAAGTGCGGCCATATTCATCTGTCTTTATACATTTTATGTTTTATCATAGCTTGATTGAGAAAACAAAAGATAATGGTGTTAGTGGGAACATATGAAATCTTTTCCACCTGTGTAGTGATTAGTTTGACTGTTGATATTGCATTTTTAATACTCAACAGCTTTCCTTTTAAAATAGAGGCAAGGAAATAGATGAAAAATGACTAAATGGGGAAGCAGATACAAAACCCCGTATGGTTAAAAAGGTATCCTTTTCAGGAAATCATCGTATGAGCTGTGATTTCATCACTTCTCTAATTCTAATTAGAAGTTAAGGAAGCTTAATACTTGGTACAGTTTGGATTGGAGTAATTGCATCTTAAAAATGGAGCCCATTTTTAGGTTGATTTTCTTTTTTTAATAATTCTTCCACCATTCCCATTGAAATGCTGTCAGTTAACTGCTGAGAGCACCCTGAAAATTAGGAGTGTAGGGACTAATCTGCTTGGTCCATCTCATTTTAAACTACCTAGTGCTAAGTAATTGATAAGTATTGGAAGTCAAATTACATGTACATTTTCTATCACAAAATGTGATTTCTATCTTTCTCACAAAACAAAGCATGTAAACACAATTTTCCTTCAAAAGCATCTTCACTTAGATGTTGAAAAGAAGCACATGGTTAAGTGGTTGTTGAGCTGGGGCAGAGAAGTCAGTGCCTTGCAGTTCTGAGCAAAGTCCAAGTCAATTCCATTTGCTGAAGTAGATTTGCAGTATACAAAGAAAAGCCTATGTGGCCTGTACATGCTGTGTTGGCTCTTTTCACACTGCACTTGTATAAGCATATACAAAACAGCTTTCCCAAATCTAGAGACAAAGAGATGCCCTTGGACTGCCCAAACTCTAGTGCTGGTTCTGACGGATTACATAGCCTAAAATTGCTTTTAAATTAAATTACTCTCTTTCAAATGGTCAGTACATACTTAGTATTGAACTATTGAGGTTTTGGAGACCTGCTGAGAATAGGCTCTATCATCACTTAGAAAAGAATAGAAAATACTTAAATGGGGTTACCTTAATCCCAGTTACAAATTTAACAAATTTCTTTGTTCAGGAAAACAAATGTCTGGGTTTTATGCAAGTACTGTGAGGGAAGTTTAGCTCCACTCAGTTACTATTTAGACTCAAAATAATGGAAAGTGTGGAAAATGTGAAGTGAAAATTGCAGTGAAACAGGATTAATTTTCTGGCATTGCTAATTACTGTGACAGGTTTTTTGCCTGGGTTTATCACAAGGGGCTGCCCAGCAGCATGAAAGCCATAACTGGAGACAGAATTATGCACAAGCTGACAGCTACAGCGGGGAGCCACCTCTACAGGAGAAATTTGGACAAGTCTGTGCTCTGCTCAGTGATGCTTGGAGTAACTGGTATTTCTTGGTCTGGATTTGGAAGACCTGCACTATTGACTCATAGCATAGGGAGCTGTGCATCCCTAGTGTGTGAATGCCAAGAAGTCTTTCATCATCTGCCTCAAGGAACACGTTTTATACACTTTTTTGGGAGAAGTACATGTGTGGAGATATGTGCACATGCACAATTTTTCCTCTGTCAGTAAAGCCAGTCAGTTGGTGTGGCAAGACCAGCAATGGAGATTTTGGAGTTCCTGGTAACAATATCTAATTTCAAATGTTTCTGCAGCTTTTCTGGAAATCAAATCCCTCTGTTCTGGTGGTGTAAATCTCATGAGATACCAGAATGAGGTGGGATCGCATTTCCTTTCCTATAATGCAAGAGATTTCATGTGGGGATTGTGAATAATTTTTACATCTAGCTCTGATGATTCAATCAATACTAGGGTTTCACCTTGTCATGGTTTTAAGTGCAGCTGGAGATGAAACACCTTGCAGTTGCTTGCTCACCTTCCCCTCCTTTCCTTCCCCATCCCTGTGTATTGGGGAGCAGAATTGAAATAAAACTTGTGTGCAGATTCAAGAACAGTTTTATAATTTAAAATAAAGTAAAATACAACAATAATGGTAAATACTAACAATGACAATAAAAAGGAAAGAAACCCAAACAAGTGTTGTACAACACAATTGCTCACCACCCACTGACCTGCCAGACCCCTCTTCCCAAGCCCAGATCAGGCCCCCCTTCCAGGCAGCTCCCCCTGGTTTATATACCTGGCATGACGTTCCCTGATATGGAATATCCCTTCGGTCAGTTTGAATCACTGGTCCCAGCTATGCTCCCTGCCAGTTTGGGTTTTTTGTGTATTTCCTCACTGGCAGCGCACAAGACATGGAAAAATATCCTTGACTTAGGATAAACATGGCTTAGCAAAAAACCAAAACACCACTGTGTTATCAATACCATTCTCATTCTGAATCCAAAATAAAATGCTGTAACAGTTACTGAAGAAGAAATTAACTCTACCCTAATTGATATCAGGAAAAAACAAGAATAAATAATGTACTACTTCTCTTTTTTTGCAAATAATTTGAATTTTGGAGGAAACCATCATACTGAGAGAAAAGGCTCAGAGAAAGGTTTGGGACAGTCAAGCAGGGAGGGGAAGAAAAACATGGTATTTGACTTAAAACTCTGTGGAAATCCAGAATTTAAAATTATTTCTAACTTGGAGAAATTATGTGTGTTTTACAGCTATTGTGTGAGCCTGTAAGCTTATCTGTCTATTACGGATTTAATATGAAAACCTGTATTTTTAAACTTTTCAAGTGGCAAAGGAGCCCGTGTAAGCATATTTTTATGAGGGGAGCTCCATGTACTGTGATTGGGTTTTGGGCTTTGAACTTTTTTTACTCTTTTGCTCGTTTAGCCATACAAAAGTAACCAATTGTAACCATCTGTAACCAAGTGAGGGCCCGAGTTTACTTCATTTATACCAGACATGTCTTTCTGCTAACAGGAAGCCAAAGTGGTTTTCTTATAGTAGTAGAGCCAAAGTGGAATTTCCTGTTTTGTGTGGGGCATTTCAAAGCAGCAGACATTTTAAGATGTCAGTGAGAATTTCCTTGATGCTTGAAGATTTATCCCACTTTGGCTTTCTTCAAGCTGCAACATTATTGCATTTTTTAAAAACTGCCTTCATTCTGAACAGCAACAAAATTTGAGGTGAAAAAAGGAAAACAGAACAGAAAAAGCTCAGAGCTAAGGTCATGCTGAAATTCACATCTCTGCATAGGGTAGTAGGAGCTGAGCTTGCCAAAAGCCAAGCACTTAAAATTTGTAAGGTGTTGAAAAGAGTACTACATTCCTTGACATTTGCTATGGGAGAAGTTCCAAGACCTGTCTGCTCCGGAAAAATGAATATTTTCCTAATTTATTTCCTCCTGATAGAAATCCAGAGGGAGTGGTTTATAAGATGGCAGCAGGTTAACGATGAAATATGCACATAATTCATTGATAGCTCAACAACCTTGATGTATGATATGGAAATTGTTGACTTCAGATCACTCAGCCTGTAACACAGAAAATCCATTTCTTTGGGAAAGCATTGTAGCTACCAGTGTCTGAAGCTTATGCACCCCATCCGGTCCACATGAGGTCCATTTTGAAAATGTAGGTGAACAGCCTTTCTGTGGAGGAAATAGTTTGTATCATCATACCATAGTTTAGGAACCACTCCCTGTGTCCTAGGTGCCTTAGGACCTGCCCAAATCATTCTGACTCTTGAAGCTGCTTATGGCAGTTTCATCTTCTCCCAGCTAAAAATAAAAAGAGGATATGAAAACACATCTCCCACTCCCACATGAAGAAACACTAGCACCAGTCTAGCAGAGATTCATGTAAGTCACCTTATTTATGAGTGCTTAGCAAAATAAGTCACCTGGTGAAAAGCCGTTTGTGCATTCAAATAGCAGCGCTCTTGTGCTAAGCTTTCAGTGCAGGGGACTGGCCCAGAGGAAGAATGGGTGTGTCTATCCCACTGTGCTCTGTGTAGAGAGGAAAAGTCATGCACACAGGAATGTTTGCAAGGACTTCCATCAGGCAGTGGGAGGGCCTGCAGCACCGTGAAGGTACATGGAATCCAAATTCAGTATTTTATCTGCTGAGTCTTTTTTTTTTTTTTTTTTTTTTTGTCTTCACTGGTTTAAAACTCACAGCACAATGTTGGCACTCAGCGCTGCCTTTTTACTGCTTGTTGCCTACACGTGTGAATTGCTTTTCATGGAATGATACACACATCTTGCAGAATGAGAGCCTTATGTTTGCACTTGTCAATTAAACACTGAAATGAGAGAATATTTTGCTCAGCCTTTTTTTTTGTTTTTATTTTCACTGCAGATTTTTCAGTTTACTGCTATTAAATAAAATAAATTCTTTGCCTGTTCTTTAAACAAGCAATCTTCCTGTGAGTCTAATATTACTGCTAAATTGTATAATCTGGAACCAGCAAGACTCAATGAATGGTTTGACTGAGGAATGCCCTCCAATAGTTCCCAATGTGATATTTGAAATTGCTTTTAAATTAGTTAACTCTATTTAATTGCTTATTGTAGGCACCCTTTAGGAAGATTAGCCTCTTCTAACAGGTATGGAATATTACTAGATTTTTTTAAGCTCAGAGAGCAACCTGTTTAAATTAAAAGAAGATGGGTATTTTTGTCAAAAAGGTTTCAGTTTAGCTGGTTAGGCCAGCCAGGAAGCAGTATAGTGGAGGTGTGTTTCCTAGGAAATGAGCTTGTCCTAAGGGCTCAGCTGAAAAAAGAACATCCCTATCACTGTCCCCTCTCTTTCCCCAACCTCCTACATGCTCCCACTGCTTGCCTTGGGCTAATCAGCTCATCATTTGGAACTTCTGTCAGCTCAGCCAAGTCAGGCAGCAGGGAACAGACACAGCAAGCTGGATACTCCTTTGCAGTGATGATAACTAAAATTGCCTTATGGAGAAGTTCAGTGCCTAACAGAGCCCTCAGAAGAGCTGCAGCTGGATTCTGTAGGCAGAAGAAGAAGGAAGAAGAGCTGCGTAAGTGGGAGGCAAGAAGGGGACTTTTTCTTTTCAGAAGTAGAGTATTACCTTAGCTCAGGTTCCAAGTTATACCTTTGCTTCCACCAAGTAATGATTACTCTTTTTTCCCCCTGCTAGACAGGGAGTCGTGAAGACAGCCTGAGGAAACAGTTTTCATGTGATCTCAGCCTGTGCTCTTGCTTGCAGTGCCTAATCGCCGCCAAACATTTGGGTTCTGGGCTTGAAAACAGAACTCCATAAAAAAGCATTCAATTATATCTTTCTTTTGGATCCTTCCTGGCATGCTTGCTGTGGGAATGCTGACAGGAAAGGCAGTGGGGCACCATATGTCTACCCCTATGCCTGCTGTAACACTGCACCTCACTGGCTTGGGCTGCTTCTGGTTTGGCTCTTGCTTTTGCTTTACACCCTCTTGTGGTGGCACAAAACATAAGCTGTTCCAAAGTGTTATAGAGGTATCGTTGAGTTGCTCATTATGATTTGGAGATTTGTCTTTTGTCTGCTTAAAAAAACACCTGTTGGGCTTTATTGGGTTTGCTTCCTGTGAGCTTGGGATGAGCATGATCACTAGCAACACAGAGGGCAAAGGCTCCATCCCTGGCATCTGACCCTATTTCATCACTGCTTATTTTGGAATGGCTCAGTCATTGTTCTTCTTATTAGTGTGACTTTTTCTTATTGCTGGAAGAAAGTGCCTACTGTCAGTGAGAAAGCTGCTGTATTATCTTCTAGTTCTCAAGAAATCTCGTTGCCACTAGGTATTGTTTCAAATTGTCTAACAGAAGCCTTGGCAGTACATGGGATACAGTGTACAGTGACAAACTGCTCTGTTATTTTGATAGGAAAACTGTATCTTTCCCCTTTCCACTTCTTGGCAAAAGTGCTTTCAGTCTTGGGCAGACAAACAAGTTCTTGTACTGCCGGTGGGAAAACACAGCTTCTGCAACAGGGTCTCAGCACGTTCCTGAAGGAGAAAACTGATCCCTCAGCACAGCCTGCTGGCTGCTGGCAGCACGACAAGCAAGGGGGGAAATCACAGGTTTGTGTGAAAGAGAGGAAACAAAAATAAGAGGGTTTGCTGCAGGATCACGATTTTTTGGCTTCATTATCCTCACTACAAAGTTTTGCGGTTTTGCCTTCCCCTCTCCTGCACTTGTACAAGTTTGTGATGGTCTCAGCCCACATTTGAGGAAGTTTTGCAAAGAGGTGACATCATTTACTGCAGCTGTGGAAATGCAGATGCTGTCTGGGACACTGATCCTCTCCAGACCTGAAACAGAAACAGTAAAATGAAACCTAGGTCAGTCTGGAGGTAAAGGTGAGGAAAGCTCTGTGAGGAATAGCAAGTGAACACCTGAGCAGCAAAGGCATAAAGTAAAAAGTGCTGGTAAATTAGGGGGTGTGGGAAAGGGGTAATTATTGTCTGATGAAAAATGTTCGACATGAAATTAGTGGAACACTCCAAGTGGCCTTGCAATGGATGGGGATGATTTTTAGTATCTGGTTATTTAATATCCATGTATTTCATCCAACAATTTGTTAAAGCTGTTTTGCAGAGCACCCTGAAAGCTGAGGATTCAGATGTCAGAGACTGTTTTGTGGAAAATGCACTTAAGGACCATGGTCTGTTTCTGTCCCTTGTGAAATGTTCTGTGCATGCCTGGTGAAGCCCCAAAGCCACTATCATAGCGTGTCACAAGAACACAGCTGAAAAGTCAAAGGCCAATGCCCTCAGCCCTTGCAATGGCAGCCATGTCCTGGTAGTTGACAGGCCTGCCTGTGCTCTTGTGGTGCTGTTGTTGAAGTAGAACTTTTGTTTCTAAGGTGCAGTTTCCTAAATCTTATTTTTTCACAGAGAGTAAATTCAGTTTACCTTGGCTAGCACTTGAGTTCATATGTTACAGCAGCTATGAAGATGACTCTGATAGTGGTGTCATTTGCTGTGAAATTTGGAAATTTCGCTTTACAAATATCAGGAGGAGTTCAAAATCAGATTTCATACTGTTGTAAAACACACATATCACCTTCCCAGATAGATGTCATGTTTCATCATGAGCATAATTTGTTTTCTGTGAAACAATTTATTCTGTTCATCTTGCAGCTGATGACATGAGGCAATTCAGGTGGCTGTGTTGTTTCTGAAATGTGTTTTCTAGCACAAGAAAAAGAATGACTTATGATGCTGGTACTACTTGGAAGAAGCAGATGAGAGCCTCAGGACTGAGGCAGCAAACAAAGCTCAACACTTTGGAGACAATGACACAAATGACATCTTCAAAAGGTGTGGGAACTTCACTCATTAAAGAGAGAAAGGAAGCCTATCCCATAAGGAACCAGAGAAATGATGAAGGCAGAGTTTGTGTGACAGTGCTATTCACACAAAAAATCAGTGTGTGAAGTAGCCCCTGGGAATAAAGCTCAGATGCAGGAAGGTATGGACTGTTTTAGGAGCACGGCTGCTCTGAAGGATTGTAGGGTGACCTGGTTGGGCCACAGCCCAGGCAGGACTGGACAGCACATCAGCTGACATCTGGAACTAGCTTAATGACACAAGGCAAGAGGGTCCCATGGAGAGGAAAGACAGGATGAAAAACAGCCTCAGTTCCCAAGTTCCATTTTTTTCATAGACGCCACCTGGCAAGGTAAGCAGAGCATCCAGACATAGTAAAGCATATCTTGTCAAGACACGATGGGAAGGTGACACGAGAGAAACTGCAGTAGGTTCAGTTCCCAAAGATATATTTGTACGTAAGAGGCAGCTGCAATAGTTCAGTACCCTGGGCCTGAACTTTGGAGTGTAGCCTGAACCATGCTGCCACTTTTGGCAATGTTCACAGTTCAATTTCTCCAGCCTTCAGTCTTCTAGTGATTTTGTTGCTTTGGAAGACATGAAATCCTACTGTGTGGGTTTACACCTTCCTTGATATGCTATCTACCTCCTGGATAGGAAACAGTGATAAATTCTGTTTATGGTTCAAGTGAAGATGCAGAGATACTGCACAATAGCCTAGAAAGACATAGCTATCTCCAGGATCTTATTCCACCTGCAATCTCCCAGAGTTTCACAGTAAATGACTTTGGATGAGGATCTTTGCAACAATTTCGTGCTTCTAGTTTGTCAAAATTTACAATAAAGATCAGAAAAATAACTATACACAAAGCTGTATTTAGTTCTCAATGTAGAATCCAATTAATTCCACTGCACCAAATTCACCTTTGGCATTAGCTGAAGAAAGAGATACAGGTTTTTCTTTGATTCAGTGAAAGTTTTGGAAGAATTTGTAGCTTCAGTATCAGGCTATATTCCTAAATGCCACATTAGTGAGGAATATAAAAGTAGTACAGATCAAGATGAAAGAGAGACATTTATTATGTACTGCTCCAATTAATCCTTTCTAATCCCGCAGCCTTTTCTGGAGTACACATAAATTTGCACATACCCAGACATTCACAGATGGAGGTGTTTATATTGGTTGCAACAAAACACCTTAAGCTTGAAGAAAGCCCGTACACTATTGAACACACCTTTTTCTTCATAACACTTTTTTAAAAAAACATTTTATTTCACTGTTCTTTTTATCATAAACTAAAAAAAAAAATAGTACTTCTAGCACTTTCATTGACATCTCTGCTAAAAGCCCAGCTGCAGCCATCAAATACATTATTAGAAGCTATGCACTTAAAAGAATTATTATTTCTCCAAAAGAGGACACGAAAGAGGTTTGGGGCTGTGTTGGAGAAGAGGCAGCAGTAGTTCCACTGAGCTTACACCAGACAGATGATGAAACAGCAACTACAAAGCAGAGGCAATAATATCAAAGGGAAAGGAGTGGAGGAGTGGAAAGGGGAAACCTTAGTAAGACAGCCTGTGGAGATAAACACCTAAGTGACATTTAAAATTTGCCTCAAGTTTTACTCTGTTAAAGGTAATACGGATTTCACTGAATTTTCCTGCATAATAAATTTACTTACGCTGTTTGCTTTCTCCCTCTTACTCAATTCTAGACTGTATTTTATTATTGATGTATGTTAGTTTAGGGCCCGGGAAGAGATTTGCTGAAATTTTGCCACTGTTATCTAAAATCTATTGCAACTAGTGACTTGTATTATTATTTTTAAACCAAAACACGGTGTGGATTTCTTTAGATGGTGTTTTGCTGATCCCTCACAGGCAAATTAACCAATGTAGAGACTTGAAAGCCAAACCCATAGGCTACAACCTTTTGTTCAGACTTTCTACACAAGCATTCTGCCAGTCTTTTACCAAGTCCAAGTGATCTCAACGCATGATGCTTTGCTTTAAGCGTGGAGGGAGGGTATTGGTTCAATAAGTTGAAATCCCACAATACCTTTATGATATTTCTGTCTAAAATGTCTCTAGTATATATGTATACAGGGGAGCCACCTGAATTTGCCTTCACTTCCTACTGATTGCATTTCCTTTTCTGACTGTTTAAACACCCCTGCTATTAGAGGGACTAAAACTTCCAGCTGGTGAAGGGTCTGGAGCACAGGTCTTAGGAGAAGTGGCTGAGGGAACTTGTGGGTGTTTAGCCTGGAGAAAAGGAAGCTCACGGGAGACCTGAGTCTACCTGAAAGGAAGTTGTAGCCAGGTGAGGGTTGGTCTCCTGTCCCAGGTATGAAATGGTGGGATGAGAGGAAATAGCCTCAAGTTGCACCAGGAGAGGTTTTAATTGGATATTAGGAAAACTTGCTTCATGCAAAGGCTTGTCAAGCATTGGAACAGGCTACCCAGGGAAGTGGTTGAGCTCTGATCCTTGCAGATATTTAAAAGATGTGTAGATAGGGCCCTTGGAGACATGGTTAAGTGGTGGGCTTGGGAGTGCTGGACTAATGGTTGGACTTGATGATCTTAGAGCTTTTTCCCCACCTAAGTGTTTCTATGATTCTGTGATTCTACTTCAGCTCAACCAAGAGGCAGAAGTACAGGTAGTGTGTACATTTACAAGTACCTGTGTAATTCCACTGCTACTTCTACTTTCACACAGTTAACACAGGGTTTCTCTGCCACATCTAGTGCACAGTTTTCTTGGGGGAGAAGAAAAGCTTTCTTAATATTTGGCCATATTCAACTTCCAAATTACAGAAATTATGATGGCAGTATAAAAGGCAACATAAATGCTCTATCAAATGCTTTAAAAAAATCTTCTGCTGTTCTGCAATGAATTGCATTAAGCCAGAGACCATCAGCACAGAGGGAGGTTATAGTTATTAGCAACACCAATGTTCAGAGTGTGCTCTGCCTCCCATTCAGAGTTAATCTGGTGATAATATTAATCTTCTCCATTACCAAGAATTAATGTCAATGCATGAAATTTTGATCCACCATAAGTGGATACTATGATACAGTCTGATCCTCCTTGAAAATAAAAGTCTCATAAACATTGTATAATAACTTCTGTGTTAGTCAATGTCATGATGCTACCATTCTCTATTTTTATCTAATTGCATTATGATACATGGAAGCAATCTTGATTTGTAAATCTTTCAGAGCAAGAAGTTTTGTCTGCCTTCATCATCAGGCTCCTTATCCCATTTGGATCTACTAGGTTGTATTTAACCCTCTGACTCAATGTCCAGGACTCTTGGGAAGAATGAGTTCTGATGCTGCCTACTGACAGCGTTACAAGGGAAAAACACAATAGATATTTACAGAAAGAGATTGTGACAGTAAATTGATGAGCAGAAACAACATGATGCATCATTTCAATGTGAACAGCGTACGCCTGCAGCCTGCCTGTTCCCTGTTCTTTTGTCTTCTCTTCTCTGGAACATCAGATACAAGAAAATATCCCAGTGAAGAAATACAAAAAAAGCAATTAAATCTGAACAGCCTGTATCATCTCTGCACAATTGAGTAAACCAAGCAAACATTTAATACTAGAAATTTGAATATGTACGTTTGCAGAACTGGTAAGAAGTGAGAGAGAATTCAGATGATCCTGAACTAAATGGCATCTTACTCACAAATAGATTGCTTTTTTTGAAAAATCCAAAAGAAAATAACTAGTTGTTGGAAATCTGGGGCAGGGCGGGGCGGGGGGGGGGACACGACGCAGTGGCAGGGAAGGAGAAGAATATGATCCTGTGTCAGGTAAAAAGTTCAGCCAAAAAATATATGAAAGTGCAAGCACTTTTGTCTTCATTTTTTTTGACAAAATGTAGTACATGGAATCGCTAATAAAGAGAAAATTTTAAAAAGATCAGGAGAAACAGCAGCTGGACAAATTAGGAACTGGACACCAGTAGAAGTAAAGTGCTGATCCCGTCATCTGGTTTGGAGATTTCAATTCCCAGATGATTTTCCAGGCAGTTAACAGTCCTGACACAAAAGTCATCACTTTGATCCTACATGTTGAAGAAAATGTTTAATGCAAAGCAAAAACTGAAAGAATGTCTTTCAGTTTGTTTGTACAAAAAGACTTTCAAGAGAACACAATCTTAAAAACCTAGTTCTGAGAAAATCAAGTAACACAGAAGTAGGTCACTTAAAAAAATTATTGAATGGTTTTTGGAAAAGAAGAGCTAAACTTTTTTTATAAATTTGGCACAACACTGACCTTATACAGAAAACTGCTTGGATCAAAAAGATCCTAACACACCAAACCTTGTGAAAAATAAGTAGCTAGGACAGGGACACCCCAAAGAGGACTGTGTCTGCAGGCAGCCCACACTGGGGCACTGGAGAACCCCAAGTAGTATTTTTACCACTGCAGTTGGTGCATAGTTGATTTCTAGGGTTTTTCCCAATTACCTTGGTTAATTAGTGGGAATTAGTTGAGACTGTTTTGCCCATGACACAATCTAAGTGACTTATTTGTTTATTAATTTGGAGATATGGAAGGACATGATGGAGATTTCTAAGGTTTCTTCCCAATTTTCAACATGAGAGTCAGATGCCTATAGCACAAGTAAGCCTACTCGTGCTGTCTGGACTTTATTAACAATAAAGCCAAAAAGATGGGGAGTTCAGCTGTTGAGCTCTCCCTCCCCTTTGTTAGTTGAGTGCACTGGCATAAGTCAGCTCAAAGCCAACTCAGCTGCATATTTCTTCTGCTAAACCACCTGCAACTACACATTCCAGCTTCAAGACAGACAAACACACACGAAGAGACTTAGGTTCATGGAGTCTATCTCTGCAGTGGAAAATGGCAACTCCAGGATGGAGCACCTCTTGTTGAGGGGACATTAAGTAGAAAATCTCTTCAATTTTTTTCTTCTCTTTCTAGAGGCTCCTTCAAGTAAATGGGGAATTGGCTGATGTAATTGCCAAGGCATTTGAAAAGTCATGGAAGTCTGGTGTTGTCCCAGGTGACTGGAAAAAGAGAAACACTGCACTTGTCTTTAAAATGGGTAAAAGGAGGCTCATGGGAACTAACATATCAGGCTCACCTCTGGGTCTGGGAACATCATGGAACTCCTAGAAGCTGTATCAGTGAACATGGGGGACAGGGAGGTGATTTGGGACAGCCTGTATGACTTCAACAAGGGCAAATCCTGCCTGACCAACCTTGTGGCCTTCTATGATGGAGTGACTACATCAGTGGATTAGAGAAGGCCCTTGGGTGTCATCTATCTGGACATTGGTAAGACTCGTGACATGGTCTCCCACAGTATCCCTCTCTCTAAATTGGGCACATATGGCTTTGATGGGTGGACTGCTCAATAGATGAGAAACTTTGGACAGCCACACCCCAAGAGTAGTGGTCTAAGACTCAGTGTCCACATGGACATCAGTACAAATGGTCTCCCTCAGGGATCTGTTTGGGATCAGTGCTATTTAATGCTTTCACCACAAACACTGACAACGGGGTTGAGCGCAGATCCACAAGAAACAGACACTTTAATAATAAAGGTTTACAGTGCAGATACAGAAGCTGTGTAATAACATGCTACTTACTGCAAAGCACTACCAATGAACACTCTAGCCTTATAGAAAAAAACCCATTTTTTCTAGTGCTCTGCTAATAAAATTTATTTCCTCATATCCTTAAACCATCAAAGCTACAACATTATTACTGCTAAACATATTTACAGTCAGGGTTCTCAATTGTTGGACTGCAGAAACAGAAAATGTCCTTAAAAATATTTGGCTGTCTGCTAGCAAGTCACAGCATTTTGCCTGTGTGTTTCATGCAAAATAAAGAAATAATGGCTTCAATTAATTATGTAAATTTTGTGAAAGCCGAACTTTTGACTACTCACAAAACTATGATCTTAAGTTTACCTAAACATGTTTTTGGTCTACCAGTTAAGACTTTTCAAATACTCATTCAATATTTTAAAATTTTTTGATTGTTGTATGTGAGCATGTCAGACTGCTCTGAATCCATCAGGTAGTAATGATGTCATAGGATGTTACTCCATTCAAATCTAATGTATCCTATGTTGGTTTTGTTACTTAAATAATACTGTTGTGTGGTGCAAAACAATAAAATTCTTCCAAGTGCCTATCTTATGCTGTTTAAAAATTAGATGCAAAACCTCTCAGAATGGTGATGACTCTGGTTTAAACTTTAATGATGACTATGAGGTGACATAGCTAAACTGACAGGAAATTAAACATAAATCCTTATGACCACACAGTGGAATTATCAACAGAAAGAGAAAAAAATTAAGGCACTTCTGTTATACCTAGCTTCATATTCTGCTGATATATAGGCTACATTTAGCTGCAACACAGTGATGAAACTCAAAGAATCCTTTAATTTACAACTTGCAAGGATTTTGTCTTCAATCTTTATTATGCAGTCTACGGCAGAAACAAACAATTTCACATTATAACCTTATTGTAACACAGACTTTAACAATGCAAATAAATACATTTTGGCTGCTGAAAAAAGGAAAAGACAAAACCTCCCTCTGTTCCATATAGTTGTATTTCAGAATACACTTTAATTCACCAAAGTACATTTTCCCCAGTTAACTACTGATGATTTATTTACAAAGCAAGTAAGAAACAATGTCTAGAAAATACCATTGCACCACGAATTATCTACATGGGTATTTCTAATTTTCCTACTAGAAAACAGCTAAGAAGGCATTTGCTGCAGCACAATGTTTCTTCCTGAAATCTTAATGTGTTTTAGCAGCTAATACAAAATGTAGATGCAGACTGTACTATGTTCATTAGAAAAGCAAACACACTATGGGTTTGATTAAGAAAAAATAGATGTCTAGCAAATTGTTTTTTAAAATTGCTTTTTTAAAAAAGGTCTAATGCATTAACTGCTCCAAGTACTTCACACAGGGGCTGTCATTTACTTACAAATTGAAAATGCTGCTGACAGAGTAGCTGAAATTTTAGAAACTACTTGAAAGAGAAGACATCATCAGCCTGTTCAAGCTCTGACAGGCTCATAGCTACATTCTTATTCACAAAGAAATTTATGTTAATATATGCTGTTTGGGGGATCATTTGACAATCAATAACAATGTCGAATACTTTCATTTACTCATCTCTTTAGAAAAAGTGATAGTTATTGTTTTGATTTTAAAGTCTTTTTTAAATATATGTGAAATAGAAGCAGAAGATGAAGCTTGGGGTTTTTTTCGGGGGGGGTTATGGTTTGTGGTGTTTTTGTTTTTTTTTTTTTTTAAAGTGATCACTGAAAAAGATATTTTCCTTTGAAACTGCAGAACATGCAACCCTTGCAAGAGATGACCTCTTGAACTACATGTGTTTCTCTACATGACCTCGTGAGACTTCAGCACACAAATAACCTGCACAGAAAACACCTCTACAAATAAATTTTAAGAGTAAATAGAGTGTACCAAACAGTATTACAACTTCATATTCCATTATTTTCTATCCTCAAAAGCTCACCTTGTTTTTCAAACTGTAGCTGTCTAGCCTTTGAACTTGTGTTTCCAACCTGTTTTAACACCACTGTAACTTACCAAGAGCATGTCAGGTTGCTACAGGCACAGTAGCTTTGCTCTAGACTAAAGTATGTGCTCCTGGTAAACAGGACTGCTTTGAACACTGGAGCTGGGAAGGCCCCGCGTCTCCTGGCTCTGCTCGCCGTTACCTTTCATGCTTCTGTTATGTGCAATGCAGATGTGCTGCAGAAGCAATTTTTGACAGAGTGGAAAAGCAGGCACTTTCCTCTGTGGTATGTTTTTTTTGAGGGAAAGCATATCCTACATGTTGCCACTAGCACTCTGTGGCAGTGGCAACTGCTGTGAGAGCCATGCAGCAGGAGACCCTGTCACGGCAGTGGAGTAGTTTCAGCTTCTTGAAGTTCCAACTGAAAGGAAAGAAATTGCAAATACAATGAACAATTGCTTGATATCTTCCCACCCACAAGTTTGTGTGTGTGTGGTTTTTTTAGGAGGAATTCATTTCTCATTTGCAGCTACTGTCTGGATGTATAAAGCTAAGCACATAGCCCAGAGTAAGGCAAGACTACGCTTTTGCTGTGAAGCAACAGAGGAAATGATCACAAAGAAACATCAATAGGACTGAAATTTGAATTAGAATATAATTCATATTAAGTCAGTTGTTCTCTTTCTAGGGTGGAACTCTTTATGAATTCCACAAGCAAGCAAAAATTTCACTTCCTTTCTGCAGCAGTTCCAGGGGAATTAGTATTTTACACATTCTATGCCCATATCAGAACAGTGTCTAACTTTGGGATTTTCAGTTATAGCCTAGTTTCAATTCTGTGTGAGGTGGACTTACATCAGCAAAAAAGCCCAACAACCTCTCAGCCCTGTGTCCACAGTCTCCATGCTGAGTCCTGCTTGCATGCAGGCACGGCAGCACTACAGACATTTTCATTGAGAAAACCTGCTTACTGCAAGGCACGGCCAGAAGGGCTGAAACCCCTTTTTGCTCTGCAAATTTTGTACCAGAACCTGCTGAGAGCTGGGTGGGAGACTCTGCAAATCAAGGGTTTACGGAATGGAAAGCAAAGACACAGATGAAGCCTAGAGATTCACAAAGAACTCATGTCAATGTTACAAAAGAAAGCCCAGTTTTAAGCATCTACTGAACTTAGACAAGTATTTCATAGATGTCACTATCTCGCCAGAAACGGGCTTTATAAGAAACCAGTACTTGAAAATTATTATGAGATACAGTATAATTCACAAAGGAGACATACTAATTTTCTAAAAATACACAGGAAGGCCATTCTCTGTTAATACGGGTAGATGTGAATCTGCCAAGAAGCTGCCCAATTTTTTTCATGTTTCTGCAAAAGGAACCACCAGCATTCCCCACATTTGTTCACAGTGGGTGATACAGCACAAGGAAAACTAGGAATTAAGAAAATACTTCACTTAGTTAATCAAAGTGAAGCTGGCTTTCAATTTTTCCTTGTTTTAACTTAAAAGCTTTTTCTTGAATCCAATATCCTTTCTATTTCTACATGTGGCTGCCAATCCAGGCAGTAAAGGCAAAGCTTTCAGGGCTGAGTCTTTTGTTATTGAACATATCTGAGGCCTCATTTTCATCATATGGGGAGGATTTAGTTTCCATTAGGGCATTTAGACATTTCAGCAGTTGACAAGAAAGCATCAGAAGCTAAAATTGAAAAGAAGAGTTACACATAGGATGACTAAATAGTCCTGAAGATGTGCCTATACATAATTTGCTTAGTTGCTCGAATACACTCAGGTGAAGCTGCTACAAAAGCAGCTATAAAAACAGATCACAAAGAAATGAATCCACTGAAACAAATTAAATTTCTCAGATTTCTATAACTATTAATAAACAAGTTCCCAAATTATTTTGGATTTTTTCTTATTAACACATAGGTACTAGCAAAAACTTAGTTTTCAGGGGAAAATAGCTATCAATTGATTTTACATTTTAAAAATTAAACCCTCTTTTAATCTCAGAGATAAACTGATGCAGTGAGTCTCTGAGCATCTGAAGTAAAAGCTATTTCAATATACTTGCTGAGACTTTGATAGGAATCGGTTAATATCAACAACATCAAAAACCCTCAGACATTTGCAAAAGCTTCTGTTTGGTCCTTCAGTCCCCTCCTCTGCCAATACTTGGTCATAGAGGAAAGTTCAAAGAAAGCAGTTTTGCTTTTCAAGTGCTTTCTCCCCCCAAGATTATATCACTCCTTCTCCATGCAAATGCACTTACAAGATTGCATAAAACCTCCTGAAAACTATAAGCACTTAATCTAGATCTTTTTGGTAATGCCAAGGAGCCACAGAGTAGGCCAAAGGCCAATCTGTTAACTCAGAATAATATGAATATTTATGATGTTTCCTGTTGGTGCTTTTGAACTGATAGAAGACACCGTTGTTCCTTCCAACAACTTAAATACTTAAGAGTGTTAATTCTAAATGCTTTTAAATGCTGTTAAGAGTGTTAGGCTTTATGTGATTTAGCCTTGCAGTTCTCATTAACTTTAGCAGGAGTAAAGAATTCTCACTTGGCAAAAAAACAACTTGTAGAGCATCTGTTTCTTAGAAAATTATACAAAGTGTGCCAAGTAATACACAGTCTTGCAATTAGAATTTGTACCAAATGCTCTCCAAGGCCTTGTCCCTACAAGAAAGAGCTTGTCAGTATACTTCAATCAACAGATACACAAGCTAGACTTTCTTTTACAGGAAGCACTTGCCTGTAAAAAGAATACCCTGTCTATAGGATTTGCAGAATCTCACTGTCTGAGCAAATATTGGTTTGTCTGGGGGTTTATTTTCTTTTTTCTTTTCTGAGAGTTAAAGCTGCATTTGCTGTAGGGCTTTTTGTGTTTAAAATAATAATAGAAAAATACTAGGTATTATACTTGTAGTTACTATTCCAGAGAACCTTTTTAGTGTAATTAGTTCAAAATATTGTCTCTCATTCTGATAAAAGCAGACATCAAAAAACATCTCTTACAGAAATGTCTGCTGGAGAAATAAAAGATAAATTAATATTAAGCTTTGAAAATAGCTTGTTGTGAATATATTCTATACACATTATACAGAGTGAGAAAGACTGTACCAGTTGCAGGGAGAAGGCCCAGGTAAGCATTCAGGGAGTGCATCTGGCAGTAATAAACCAATGGCAGCATCAGCAGCTGCCAAAGCAAGGACTGCAGGGATGGTGGGGAGGGAAGTGGAGTTGGCCACTCCAGAGTCTTTCAAATACCTGAACATGCAAAGACTTATCCACCCACCTATGAAGACCTGAGCTACCAAGTGCTGTCTTCTCCTCCCTGGCTCTGGGGAAAACTGATGGTTAGTTGCTAGGAAGAGCTACCAAAGTAGTCAAACAATTTCTTCCAGCTCTGCATACACCTTTTTTATTCCATCCAGATTGGCTCTGCGCTTCAGTTTCTATCCTTGCTGCCTCACTTGGACCTCATTCCTTATGTTTCTCCTCAGCATTCCTCCTCTCACCTCCCTTTCCCTTCAGTGTCCTTCCCTTCCCTTCTCTTTACATACACTTTATTTCTTAGTAACTAATTTATTTCATCACTATTCCCTGCAGGAAAAAGCAAACCCTAACCAGCAAAGAACCCAACTCTAGGACTACCTTCCCCCTTATTGACACTCCCAAGATCACTTCCCTTGCATGCTCCATCCCTGCCCTAGCGGGCTGTCTCTCTTGGGGGTGTAGGCTGAAACATCTCTCTGGAAAACATCATCTTCTATTCTGTGCTTGCTCAGTGCTCAGGGAAATAGATTTTATTTCACTCAGCCTCCAAGCAGTGCCACATTAATCTTTTCTATGGGTAGAAGTTTAGGAGGCTACAGCTCTCCTAGAAGTAATATAAAGATGTATAACTAAATGAAGAAAATGGGTGTGTACACACTGCACTGTAAACAGCTGGAATTGTACTAGACAGAAATACAATCTGGTTGTCAGACACATGCACAAAACTGGCTCCATTCAGGATTACAAATGCATTATTAACAGATGAATGTAGTAGTTTGCTACGCCTAGTAAACACTACACATATATACACACATTACATACATACACATATATATGTGCGCCTATGCCAAGTTTGGCAGTCCTGCTTCACCAGCAGACTGAGCAGGTGCCAATTTCACAGGCCACAGTTTAGTATGTATGAATCAGACACTGGTGAACAATACCAATTGTTGAAGCTGAATAAAGCTTCTTGCTTTAGCCCTTCTCCATCTAGACTTCCCTCCTCTTTTCTGGTGCAATTACTGTTAAGTCTCCTTAGAGATGGGAATATTCTTATTTGGGCTATCTGGAAGCAGCTGAGTGTCAGGTAAGTAGCTGCTTTCACAAGAAGCCACTGAGTTCTGCACCTTGATGAGGCAGCCAGCTTGTGGCTGAAGTGGCAGCAGCAGTGAGAAACTGTTGCATGAGCAACCTAAGTATATTGCTGAAAGGTGATATGGCAAGGAACGAACCAGGCTTATGCCTTTTGTTCTTATTTTCAGGGAATTACAGAGACAACTCAAACTTCTAGTGCTTGCAATGTTCTTGAATTACTTTCATGAATGCTAAGATTTGCTTTCATGTTTTGCCGAGATGGAGCTTGGAAATTCTCAAGACTAAGCACAGGACCATGGATATTGAACATGTACAAAAGAGCTTCTTTGCAAAAACTATGCAAAAATTGGCTGAATAAAAAAAACCCAAAACAACTCTTGTTATCTGATGTGCCATAAAACTCCTACTTCTTAAAGGTTTTTCGTATATGGAAAAAGGGTTTTTTCTTTTCTTGGTGTACCTGAAATGGCAAAATGGCAGATTAGTATTTAACATGTGTGTATATATTTTCATATATATATATATATATATACACACACATATATACACATATACACACACACACATATATATATTTATACACGCATATCTAACCCCACCTTATTCACCACTTATCTGACACAAGAGCTGCATGTAGACAAGCCTTGGTCTGTCTCTTGCATGACTCTCAGGACAAACAAGGCCAGGTAGGCCTTCTTTGTTCATCAGTGAAAAGTGAACAAGCAGAGTTTTTTATCTTTTTATTCACTGCTGCAATGGGAGGAAAAGAGAGATCTGTATTCTGTCCCACTCCTGTCTCCATCAGCAGACAAGGAGTATGAACAGGGAAATCTGTGATTAATCTTCAACCTGTTGCAAACATTTTGCAAGGGAAACACTGTTTTATGTGCTTTGTACATGCATGCACGCTGGACCCAGTCACTCAAGGTACCCTTTAGAACCCTTGGCTTCTGAGCAGCAACCAGGGCAGAGAACAATTAGCACCATGCAGGACTGGGGTCTCTGTGCATGCATACACCAGTTTCAAATATAACCTTGAAGGTGTCCAGACCTTCAAACAGCTACAGATCAGTGTAAGTGGTAACTTCAGAACACATGTCATCTCCAAGCGGGTGGCCTGGATCCAGAGATGACATCTCCACTGCTAGTCATACCTGATGGTTAGTCCTATCCACAGTGTTGGCAGTGGAAGCATGGTCACGAGTGTTTTGTCGGACTCGGGTGGAGTTTTGCTGCTCAATGGCTGAGGAAGTGGGGATGCAGAACTCTCTGAAACACCTTTTGAAATTCTCATCTAGAAATGCATAAAGGACTGGATTAAGGCAGCTATTTGTGTACCCTAGAGCAATACAGAAGTGCCAGGAGACAGTCTGGAAAGTAGTTTCTGGGATGTTGACCAGGGCTTTAATGATAACATAGATGTGGATGGGAGTCCAGCAGACAATGAAGACTGCCACCACCACAAGCACCATCCGTGTGATTCTCCGCAGGTTCCTGTCCTTCTCTTTGGAGCCGGATAACATGCGGACACTCTTCAGGCGCAAAATCATCAGCCCGTAACACACGGTAATGATCAGGACTGGCATGATGAAGGCAAAGATGAACACACAGATCTTCAGCAGGTTCTCCCAGTACCAAGCAGGGTGGGAGAATGTAAGTGTGCAGTCAATTGAGCCTGAGGAAAAGGAAAACAGCAGAGAAGAACATGCAGGTCAATTTTTTGTTTGCTTTTCTTTTAATTAAATATCACAGGCAAATATATGAAGACTTTACACCTACGTAAACATGTAAAATGAAGCAATCTGTGACCTGACATTGGCACAAACATTGGTAGGATTGAGTGCTGTAAAATGTGCATGAACTGTGAGTTAGGAAAACAAAACCAAATTAACATGTTCTCTTTTGCATATTATGGCTTGGAATTTAATGCACACTAAACAATGAAAAGAACTGAATTGTCATAATGCTTAAACTTTGACTCATCTTCACTTTCACTATAAAGAATGATGAAAAGGAAGATTGTTAAGCCACCATATATGCTGAGAGTTTGGGCATTTCAGGGCAATGGAGAAGAGACACTTGGTAACTATGCACTGGGGAGGGTCTGGATTTATGTTGACATGCTGTCACTGCCCCTCTACGGAAGATCTTAGAGCACCAGTGGTCCAGAACGTGCTCTCTGCTCTGCTGGACGGGGTGTAACATCTAGGATGGCCAGCTTCCTAGCAGGAGTATCTTGGGTAAAGCACAGGCTCCTGTGCTGTGGGGCAATGCAGAACTGCCCCACAGCAGAAGGCAGGCAGGCACAGATGCTTTTCTAAACACTACAGCAAACTGAGTGGTGCAGCAATACCTGTGGACCCACAGAAGGAGCTGGAGCTGCTTAACAAAGGACATATCACATGCACTGCTTGTCCAGTCAACTACAGCCAGATGCAAAATTGTTGAAGGGACTCATTTGCACTGATACTTGATTTACACAGGTAAAGCAAGGAGGTCAGAAGTTAATTCAATGCCTCTACACTACAGTGACACAATGCAGAAAGAAGTTCAAATGCTGAATACTCAATTTAGGAATGAAAGCCAGACTTACCATGCCTGTATTTAGTAGTTGCCATGAACATAACTGGCAGGCCAATGGCAGAGGAAAGAATCCAGTTGCAGACATTGACAATTTTGGCATTTCGGGGGGTACGGAAATCAAGGGCTTTAACTGGGTGGCAAACAGCCACGTAGCGATCCACACTCATGGTGCAGAGAGTGAAGATACTGGTGAACATGTTGTAGTAGTCTATGGAAATAACAATCTTACAAAGGATGGTACCAAATGGCCAAGTTCCCATCAAGTAATTCACACTCTGGAATGGCAGAGTACTTGTTGCTAGGGCATCTGCCAATGCAAGATTGAAAATATAGATGTTGGTGGCAGTCTTCATTTTCGTGTACCTAGAAAAAAAAATTGGCAAAGCATGTGAATGACCACAACTGACACTGTTAAATAAGACTGTGCATCATCTATAAGACACTTCTGTAAAATAATGTGCTAGATACTGTCAAAGATCACATTTTCTGCTTTCAACCAAATGACCATGCTATGATTCAGCTGCATGTTGGCAGCTCAGTGAGACATCAGGTAAAGCATATAAGGAAGAAAAGATAAATTTCACTTGTGCAGAAGAAAAAGATACACATAGAAGAAACAATATCATACATGCTAAAAATTGAGAAGCTGAAAAAAAATTTATCTTTACAAATCAGATACTGTACTACACGGATAGATTTTCTGTACCTGCTGATGTCATGCCAAATATCATAACTATGTTCTGTAGAAATAGAGAATTAATTTGTAGAATGTGGAGTAGTAATGATGTCATTCCAAATGAGCAGCACTTGAGACCCAATTTTTATCTAGATGCTGTACTTTTGCAGTGGTACAAAAAAGGTTTCAATTTAAGTAATGTTCCTGGCCATGCTGCCCTGACTGCTACTGACGTTGCTGGGCCCTGTGGCAGCTTGGATTTTGGCTTGCTCTTTTGATGAAACTTCCTTCCATTTTTGCAAAACTAACAAGCAGAGTGTTTGATCAAACATTTTATAATTTATTGAGTGCTTTTCAAGAGGAATAGCTCATTTCAAAAGACCTATTAGGGAACTTGCTAGGGGAGACAAAATGTAAAATACACTATTTCATACGTTTTATCTCTCTGAGTTAGATCTCTTCAGAACATTAGTCATTTCCAAAAAATCCCAATGAAAGGATTGTGTAGGGAATGTGCATTTGGAACTTTGGTAGAATGTGCAGAAATGCAAACTTCATGTTGAATGGACTTAGAAAGCTTTTATGATGAACATTTGAAGTGATTGGTATTGGATCTGTTCTCTCATTTTTAGCACTGTGCATGAGAAGACACTAACAATCCAAATTTCAGTTTAGGGTGGTTTTTAAAAACAGATTTTCAAGTAGATTCAAACCCTATCTTGACTGCTGCCTTGAGAAAGTATGATCTGAATATGATACTTTCAAGTTGTAAATAAACTCCATATTCTGAAAGTCCTGTAAAAACTTTTCTTACTCAATTTCTATAACAAGTTTGTAACTAACACATGAGGAGGTAGATGCTGCAAGCATCTACAACTCTCTCTTCTGGAAATTGGCAAAAATGTACAAGATTGCAATGTGGGAGAGGTACACAATAAAAACTACAGCTCTAAAAACTGTTTGGAGGGAGGAGAGAATATCAAAATGCATAAAAATGATCAAAATTTATATCTCTCCAAAGGTCTGAGATATCCAGGAGCAGCTGAAGGTGTGTCCAGAGCTAACCTGAAGGTTTGATTGTGTTGTGAACAGACACATCCAGCTTACTCCCACCTGACCTGCTCAGGCAGGGACAGTGACAGAGAGGCAGTGGCTCTCAGCTCTGCACAAACAGGGAAGGGTGACAAGGATTCTGTGCCCTCACCCAGGCTGCTGATCCCTGCTCAGACCTCAGATGACTGCCTGCCTTCTTTACAGCTGGACAGGAAAGCTGGACACTTGGGAATGCTGCTCAGTGCTGCTGCCATCACGTGATTCCGGGACAGGTCTGTCTGGAGAGTGCATCACCAGGGAATAATGCCTTGTTATCAGTAATTAAAGCCATTGTGATTCAAAAGGAAGGCTTGACACAGCAAAAAAACTCAAACCATCAACCAATATGTAAATGACTTTCAGGTTGGCATGACAGAGGATGGACAGAAAAATGCTCAGAATAAATAGAATAGAATAAATAGAATACAGTTTCTTCACTAGCCATGGGCCTTATCCCACTTAAATGTTATATATTTTTCAGTTTTGTTACCTAATTTTCATTGTCAGTTTAAGTTTAAAAGTTCTTGGACTTACTTTGTTTAATGGCCTCTACAGACCATTAGTGAAAGGTTTTGCTTGATGTACTCTGTAATCTTTGTACTTCTAATCATGCTGTTCTTACAATGAATAGAAGCAGAGCTCTTATGGTGATAAAAAGTATTTACCTCCACAACTGCCTAATCAACAAAAGCCTATTGAAATTTTCAATATTCTTTTCAGTGAATTCTATGGGATTTGGGCGTTTCCTTGTACGGAATATTTAAAGATTTTATAAGGGGCTTATTTCTGTAAGGTACATTTTGTAAAACATGTATTTTTCAAAATAAGTAGATTATCAATGTCCCCAGGATTATTTTTTGGCATGAATAAATAAATACTAAAGCAATTGATTAGATGTAATTTTAACAGCATGAAAAATAAGAGTCGATCAAAACGGAGCTTTTCAAAGTCTTGATCTTAGCTCTTATTATACTGTTTGCTAAGGTATCAGACTACTATTTGAACAAGCAAACAAACATTTCCATTATCCAGACATAGATGTATATGTGATGTGATTTCTACAGTTGAGAGGGACTTAGTAATACCAAAATTTATAATGCAATACCAAAACTTACAAATACAATCTTTTAAGATACTACTTTCACACTTTCTTCCAAACTCACTAGAGACAA
This sequence comes from Prinia subflava, assembly GCF_021018805.1. Lineage (NCBI taxonomy): Eukaryota > Metazoa > Chordata > Aves > Passeriformes > Cisticolidae > Prinia > Prinia subflava. Next base: position 59,458,770 of record NC_086248.1, on the reverse strand, counting down.
ACTTCATTCAAACTCACTCTAAAAATTAACAGATTTGTAGGGAAAAAATCCTAATTGCAACTCATGAAAATCTGAATACTGGTATTTAGATTACACTGAAATTTCAGCATCTAAAACATCAAGTGCATTAAATTTTGCATGACCATAAGCAAGATTGCAAGTGAAGACAAAAGTTTGCTTTGGGTGGTGTTACTTCTATTTTACAACTCTGCAATTAAAAGACTATTAGAATGTGATGATTAAGGGGCTTTTTGTGAATATTTAGTGCAATACTGCTTTTGGTATATACCCAAATTAATTATGCTCATTATAATACTGGCACCTACTGGTATAGCCCTTCTAACTCCTCAGTGCAGGTTTTGTGTCATAAAATATACATTTATGAACTGTTCTTTTGTTGGCAATAGTAGATGATATATCAGGTTTACAACAGTAAGAATACACTTTATATTTGTTTAATTTTTTAGGGAAGGCTCAGCCTTGTCTTTATCTTCAATCCTACAAAGCTTTAAAGAGCTTCAAGTTTGAAGACCTGAGCTGTACAATTGAGATTTGCTTGGAATAAGAAAAAGCAATGGAGAAAAGAGTGAGAATTCAGCTCAGACAGTCACCAAGTTCCTCATATTCAAGGATTATTAGAAAGTCTTGAAATGGACCCCTCAACTGTCTGCCCACAGGTCACTTGTACTTTGCAAACCAAATAAAACTTTCACCAGAATAACCTCAGAGAGACTCCAGCTCCCAAGTGTAACAGCACCTTGGACAGGAGCCAGGAGCACCTTCCCTTCCACTTCTCATGCAACAGGAGAGATGTGAGCATGTTTGTGACTCCACGGCCCTGTTGCTGGCCTGTCCACTCCAAAAGTTTAGTTACCATATTTTATATATATATATTTTTAAGAGTCTCTTCTTTTAAGCGTCTTAAAATGTAATTAAATCTTTAGTTTGCATCATACTTTATTTAAGCCTCACAGAGTTTGTACACTGCTATTGCAGCCTATACAACTAACACAGTCGTGTTGCTCCTGCTCCTTGGTCAAGTGGTTTACATCCATGTGGATTGTTGAGATATCCTCTCCTCCAAAGCCTTCTGCCCTTCTGGACCAGACCAGCTTTACAGCATCCTTGGACCACTGGGCTGGTGCAAAGAAGCTAGAGAGGTCCACATTTAGCTCAGTGTAATACAGAGTATAACAATAATAATACAGATAAAATATAATCATTATTATTATTATTAATAATAATGATGATGATGATCAGAGTAATACATAACATTAAAAATTAATTTGAAAAATTTCCTCTCTGAATAACATCAGTGAGGAGGAACGCAGAAACAGTCTTTTGTACTTAGGAAATTGACTGGTCGATGACAGACTGGTAATAATATACTTTCAGGAACACAAAGGCAGGCAAGATTTTCCCTACAGAATGCTAATTTGGAGACAAAGACTACTCCAAGATCTGTGTTTAAGTTCAGCGCAAAATACACGAAAACCTGGACAAAGTCACTGGAGATTCACTGCAGAAAGCAGTCACTCTCAAAATGGTTTGGCTGCTGAAAGAAACAACAGCCAACAGTTGGGTCTTGCATACAGATAACGTGACAGAACTCTTCTTGATACTGGAGATGAGGTTAGTGTTTCAAATTCATGTTCTTCTTGCATAAATGACTTGTTAAACAAATGAAGAATCATTATGTGCATACATTAGATTAGCTGAGGTCGCCTTGGGTGGGAAGACTAAAAACATGTGAGGTATGCCTATTAATCTTTTTTTTTTCCCATGATTGTTCTGGTGCACCTTGTATATGCAACTCAAAAACAGTAGGAAAAATGGATTTTCTGTCATGTTTTCTTGAGATATCAGGTACTTCCAATTTTTCTTGAGCCCTTAAAGCGTTGAACAGTCATGACATATTTAAGGTGGTCTGTAAAAACCCCGATTTTTTTCTGTCTACCAATCCAGTTTTAATATTTGACACTGAAATGAAGTCTCTCAAGCCCCATTCTGGAAAGTATCTTTGAGCTAAAGGGTCTCAAATGATGGACTTTACTGACATCCATCTATTTTATTATCCTTTTCTTCCCATGGTAATGGGTCTGTATAGGGTGAAAGAACCACACTGTATCTCAGTCACTGCTGTGACATGTGCAGTGGTAGGCTGTAACCTATTAAAAGTTTTGAAGTCATATATATTCTGGGTAAGTCTAACCTTCCTGTCTGCAAGCACATGATTTAATCAGCTTGAAAACATAAGTCTTTGATTTTTCTATTCATGGGTACTTCTGAATGCTTATTCCTTAACACATTGAATTCCATCTCTGGCTACAAGCACCATAAATCTGTGCGCAACCCTGATAGGTTATTAGGCAGTAAGGCCACCCAGACTGCAGGTGCCATCTTGTGGTTAACAACCTCTGCATCCTTTTGATGTACGTTCTACTGAAGAGATCTTATACAAGGCTGTAATTTAAACATAGTAAGCTCTGAGTGAAATCAAACCAACAACAAATCGAAAAACTAAACAAAACCTTGAGTAGCTACAACAGAGCTGAAAGCATTTACATTTGGTTGCAATGAAATTGGGCAATTTGCATCACATTCACTTACTTCCTGCACCCAACCCGAGTTTGGGGGCAAAAGCTGAAATGGGGAAGTGAGGAAGCTTTTACTGCCTTTAAGAGAGACACAGGCAGTTGCTGTTCCCTCCTGTCAAAGCCTTGCATCCTGACTCCCAGCACTGCACTACCCAGTCACTGCTGTGACCTGTCACGGTGGTTTAATTAGAGATGAAAAATATTAGGCATCACTTAGGTGTCAAGGCATGACATACTGAGGGAGCGTAGCAGATCTAAAAGAGTTTAGCTATTTGACATACTCAGTCATACTTCACATACATTGTTCTGGAGCAGCCTTCTCTCCTTTCTTCACTCACTGGCAAGGGGATGTCCATTTTTGAAGGAGTCTGAGTGTAGATGTGCTCAGTATGGGCACAGGACAGGGAGCTGCTGGACTACAGTTGCTTCAGTTGCTACCTCCTTTCTCCCTACGAATTTGTTCTCCTACTACTTTGTCACTTCATTCTCCTCCATAGTACAAACGAGATTTGGCCAGAATGTCACCAAAGTTTACTTCCCTTGGGTTAACTTGTTAGCATCTTTGACTTCCCAGCTTATCCCTTCCTCTTATCAGGGCAGTGCCAAGCCATGTGCAGATCCAGCAGTATTTGCCTACAGGATGCAGGAGAAGCAAGCAGAACACATCACCTCCTGGGAAGCAGCACCAGCTCAGGGCCGTTTTTCTTGTACTCAGAACCCATCAGGAATTTATCTCACACCTCAGCTTTGGGAGAGGGTGAGCTAAACAAAAGCCTTTCAGGCAGAGTCACCTTTAGACTTCAGTGCCAGTCTTCTGGGAAATGATGTGGCACCAAGAGAATTGTGAGGGCATCTGACTCATCTGGTTTTCCTGTGTTGGACTTTGGACTAAAAATGACCTGCTGCTGTCTTTGTGGCTCTTCCTGATTTTACTTTTTTGTTACTGAAAGGCATCATAGAGAAGTCCTCTTTCTACAATTTAGTTTGAGCCAGTGAGTTTAGGCTCTACCTAGAGAAAATAAAACAAGCTTTTTTCTTTTGGGAAAAATAGCTGTTTTCAGGAGGAAGGCTGGTCCTTTCCCTTGATGTCTGACTGAGAGGATTAACAAACAAGGAGATTACTTCAGACAGAACACAAAAACTTCGCAATAGTCATTAAAGGTAATTATTGTATGATTTCTTATTATTTTATGCCTTTTAAAAGTTACACAAATGTGAAAAACATCCTGGCAGAAGTCCATTCAGAATAAAACTGATGTGATGCATTTTTTTTTCAAAAAGGGGTGGAGAACCATTCAAGAACAGGTATAGGTATATCACTTGCCACAAAAATATTTAAGATGCTGCCATAACTCCCAATTTCCTCTCCTTTCCTCATATTTCATAAAAAGCCACTTAATGATAAAAACCAAATGACAGTAATAAGTATGCTCCAGTGCCAAAACATTCATCTGCTGGTACACTTCCTTTCATTCCAGCCTGGCTGGGCAGGGGGGAAATTACCTGCCAATTATTTCAGAACTTAATCTGGCCTGTTTGTCAAACCACTTTTATTGGAGTCTCTGTTTGCCTGGTGCTGAGGCATATATGGGTCTCCAATAAAGGTCGCTGCTTTCATGGCTATTGTGTAACATCTCTCTCTGAAATAAATCAATGGTGCTAAAAAGGCTAACTGCAATATATTGCCATTATCCAGCAGCAGGTGCTTATTGTTGAAGGTTTTGCTTTGCTAGGAAGACATATAAAGGAAAACTGTCAGTATATTCAATTTGACTTTTGCCCCCCGCCTTCAGGGAAGTGTGACTGAGAGCAAAACTGCTGACTACACCTCTGATAACTGTGGTGACATTTTTCTAGAGGGGACAAGTTATCAGCTACTTTGTGTGGTTTCCAGGTGCTGGCACCCTCCTCCTGATCTGTAGACTGATCACCTGAGATAAGGACTGTACAAGAAATATCCCTGGTCAGCAGGGAAGCTGGCAGGAAGCCTTTCAAGACAGTTTTTATGCTAGTAGATATGAGATCCCTAAAGGTGTGGTAGGGAACAGCAGGCAGTCAATGCCCCTGGTCAGAGGGTAGCAGGGAGATGGCATGGGGCTGGAGGCCAGGCCATACACAGACTGCACAGACCACAGTAACATTTTTTAGGTATGGACTCATGCATACAGGAGATTGGGATCTTCTGGTGAAGCTGTTGAGTGTAATCTGGAAAGGAGCAACAGAGGTGAGACAAAGGAACTAGAGAGACAACAAAGGCAGAGGAAGGCTTGCTTATGATGTGGGGAGAAGGGGAAAGCAGGCAGTGGTGGAAGCTGGCATGACAGGAAGGAGCACAGTTATGTGTTATGTGAGAAGACCAGATCTGGAAGAGTTGGAAATCATGGACTCAGTCTCTACATGACAAGGATGAGATTGTGTCTGAAACTGGCTCTGGGAGAGTTACTAAGACCACAATCTTATGAGAGTGAGTTGGGTAATTGGCTCCTTAGATGATTTTCCTATAGGGGCAGCACATCCCAGGGCTGAAGATTAGCACAGTGACTACTGCTGCTCCCTGTTCCCCCTTAAAAAAGAGACTTCACTCAGCTGGAACTGCTCCACACAATACGATGAGGAGGAGATGCTCCATTTTACACAAACATTTTTGTTCTGAAGTTTTATTCCTGATCTGAGATACAAGATCTTATAGCTGATAATTGAACACTTCTCAGTAAGAAGGTGGAAAATCTATTTCATGTCCTTCACAGTTATTTGATTAGCTGTGGTGTGTCATCCCTACCTTTTTTCATCATGTAAATTCAAAGGGAAATACAAATAAAATTTAGAAGTGTTTAACATTAAATGGATGAATGAGAATGCTTATCACAGCTCAGCTAAGCTGTGGAATTCCTTGATAGTGAACACCATTAAAAGCCCATTTCCAAAAAGGACTAGGGGTCTTTGAAAGATAATTATAATATTCCCACTTTTAATACCATAAATCCAAACTTCCTGATATAAACTGAAGAAGACACAGATGGTTATAAAACGAGCTTTCTTTGAGATCAGCTTAAGCACAACAATTCAGAAAATAGTTGCTTTTGGATTTTTTAAAAATGTTTGTTAATGAAGATCTCTACAATAACCATCTTAGAACACCTAAGCTTAAAAATAACCAAATTAGAATCAGTAAAAATGCTTCAAATGTTCGTTTTGAAGCACCTTTGTTTAGTAGTGGCAATCTTTGTGACCTTCTTCTTCCAATCCTATTTTTGATCCTCATTTTTTTGGGAGTACTGCATGCTAGAAATGTCCACAAAAAGCTACTGAATAAATGCTGATGCAAACTGCAGCTCAGAAAGTCTCTCTGCATTCTAAAAGTCTATTAGAAGGATACTGACACAGTGTTACTCCTTATTTTTTCCACTCTGTGACTAAACACCAGCTGCTGGCTATGGCTGGGAAAGAATCTAGTAAGCTAAATTGCGATTCTGAGACATTTGGATTTGCATCATGTTACGTTTGAGACTTTTGTAAATATATCACCTTTTGATCTAGAAAAGTCACAAAAGCTTATTCACAGTGTTCAGCAAAAGTTATGCTTGATGGTTTGGGAAAACACTGTAAATGAAAATGAAATAAAGCAGTACTTCAGGATTATGTTAGCTAAACAGCTCACTAGTCATTAGCTTGCTAGTAATTATGTAATATAAGCAATATGTGCATACAGTATTTTCTACCCTTACTGGAGCCTTGAAAATTGGTAACTTTGGATTACTTTTTATAAATAAATTTTTTAAAAAATCAGGTCGTGTTTAACACTATTTTTTCATGGGAGCCATTACATAATGTTACTCCAGGAAAAGCACAGCTTTTTACAGGCAAATTGAGCAAGAAGCGTTGTTTTCTGCCCGGAGCTCCGCAGTGATAGGCACTAGCAGGGCCAGAGGGTCTGTGCACTCCTGCACACAGGACAGCATGCCAGGCCCAGGCTCTGGAGATGATTCTGGGGCTCTCACTCATCCCTCAGGTGCCTCTGCCTCCTCAGTGAGATGGGGATTACACCCAGGTCGCAGCCTCATGTATTTTTGGTCAATTTTTCATCATGTCTGTAAAAACATATTTTTAAAAAAATAATATAAAGCTATACATTCCATTTTATCTCTCTGCTTTCCTTCATCTTGGGGGAGGGAGGGAGCTGCTTGCTAGTTAAACATTTAGCCACCAGCAATGGTTGGTGAACTCTGTCACAAACAGTATGCAAACAGGGACACCTGCCTTTCTGTAAGGCAGGATGCTGAGGGTACCCCCCTTGCTATGCTGCTGATTTAATCCAGCTCCTCTGCTGCTCTGCCCAACAGTGCTCCCTCAGTTCTGTCCCCAGGTCTTCTCTGGCTGCTGCTGTGAGCTGTATTAATTCATAATTGACATGGCTGGATAAGGCTGCTGAGGCTTTCATCTCTTAGCATGGGGGTGCAACCTTTACAGTCAGAGGAACAGGCAGGACACTCACACAAGCAATGCTGTGTAAACACAGAGGAGTTCATGAGGCTGTGGAGAGGAAAGAAAAGCAAGAATTGTATCTATTTCTCTGTTTTTAAGCTCCCTGATCTATGCTGCTACAAAAGCTGCTGAAGGTCACCTTACACACTGCGCCCATAAGACCATGTCACCTTGCAAAGAACCTATCTTTTAGAAACACTTGTTTTGCTTCTTCCACTTTCAAGCTTGTGATAACTTTCAGATTTTTTTGTTTCTAAAAAGACTCCACACTTTTGTGCACATCTCTGAAAATATTTATTCCTCTGGCGATATCAATTATTCCTACAATTGAAATTTCAACTCTAAGTCTGTTCTACCTAATGAAACAGTTTTTCTGAATTGTAAGTGAGCACAGCTGAACTAACCAGAGTTTTCAGTGCTGCACAGTCTTTCCAGATTAGATGATACTTCAGTCACAGCTCTTTTTTGTTTTTTCAAAATACTATTAAGAGGCTGTTTTGAGACACATGGGAAGATTTCTCTTAATTTCAGAGAGCGGACTTCTTCGACTTCTTTGCCTGTTTGCCTTTTTTTTTTTTTTTTTTTTTCTTTAAAGCAGTGTTATCATTTACTCAATGAAACAAGACATTCCTTCCTCTACAAAGGACTGTGGAGAACCTGAGACCCCTTTGTTTATGATATGTGAACAATTTATGGCAAAACAGTTGAGGACTCACTCTGAGCCTGAGTGACTTCAGAGGCTGTTGTTGGAATTACAGTTCTCCCAGAGCATTTGGATTGCGGAGGACTGGGGCCTCTGTGAGCTATTCCTGTCTTCCAGACCTGCAATGCTTAAGATTTTCATCTAGGATCTATTGCAGCTTTCTAGCATATTGCCTTTGTCACAAGGCATATTCTTATTTCCACTCTAAGAGCGAGACTAATATTCCACCGACTCGATGAGAAAGCTGGGAAAGCCTTTGGATTACTGTGAAAATTAATTCAATGCCACATGGTACTAATTGTACACTGCCTTGTTGTACTTCACAGCAGCCAGAAGTAGCATTTGCTGTTGATATAGCCATAACAACATTGTATTCATATTAGCAGTTTACACTTACACAAAACACATGAGGAAAACAGATAAAAATTATCTACAGGTTTTCTGGATTACAGGAAATTCACAGCTAGCAGTAAAACCTATGAAACTACTACTGCTGTCACTTGAAGGTATTTTTTGGTACTTGAGAAAGGCAACAGCTCAGTAGCATGAGGTTAAGCCTCACACACTACATATAAACCAGGTAAATATTAATTCAACGATGAAAGCATTCAGCTGAACAGGAACTATCTGGAAGAATGAGGAGGGTGGATGAGAATGCATTAATTGTAACATAATGTGTATAAATTGGAAATCCATGGACCTGCTTTGTATGAAGAGTCTTCTTTTCACATTGATAATCACAATACATTTCTAACTCCTCCTTGCACATATCTGCTTTCTGACCTCTGTTTGCCCCAGCAGGGATAGCAAGGTGATAGTGATAGTTCCCTGTCAGGCCAGCACTTGCACAGCTCTGGCACCAAACCCCTGGATTTGCCTCGGGTGGAAAAATTTTAAGAGTGATAATGTTTATAAGAATGATATAATTATTTTAAAACTATTTCCAAAGAAATCAAGCATGCAATGCTGGCATGCAGCATACTCGATCTGAAGTCTGTTGCTTTCACTGGGACTGGACTCTGAAAGGTGAGTAGGACAGTTTCAAATATCTAGGCACCTACCTCCCAACTCCTAGTATTTTCAAGACAAACTAGGTACCAATATTACTTAAAAATCTCAATTTTAGTAGCCTCAATTCTTCTCACAATTACTTTGAATTTCAACGTTTTGTTCTTCCTGAGCAGGCACAATGGGAAAGGCAGATAAAAAAGGGGAGTTTTGTACGATGACAAATTCAATCCAGAGAAACTTTGGCCTCTTATGTGTAGTTGGATGCAAGGAGGCATGAATGTGAGCGCATAGGATCATCATTCCATAGGTTCATATTCTATGATTTGAAACATTCTCAAGCTAGGATAGCTTGCAACAGGAATTAAATCACTAAGTGCCCTTTTGCTGACCAGATACACTAAAACTACAGAGAAGCACAGAAAGGGAATGTATTTTTATGCTGTTTAAGCCGCAGATCATATTTAGCCATTAGAATGTAAATTCCTTGTCATCCCAATTATTAAACAGCTGCGTGGTACTAATTGGGAAGGAATTCTGTCATACCAAAAGCTGTTCTTGCACAGGAGACTTAGGGTTTGCCATAAAATTCCTCATGCTTTTGGACACGCCATTTAATTTGTGTTTTCCTCTGTAAAATGAAAAAATATTTTTGCTTTCTCCTAATGCTTCTGGCTTTTGTTTTTAAGCTGTCATCCCAGGGAAAGATGCTTTTTTTAGATAGAAATCTAAACACAAGTGCCTCATTCGATTTGGCTTTGTGGTGCAAGTGTAATTCAATTAATTACTGTAAGAAATATGAACCTAGTAAGGGTTATGCCCAGGATAATAAATACATAATTCCAGGCATGGACAACCTGTGGCATATTTCTCTGCTGACAGCTATCCTGTCTCTGTTACACTGTGCATCTGCTTTTCCTCCCAGAGGAATGCATTCAACACTGCTATGGAGATTGCAGTCATGCCCCCACTCAGAAGCCTTTCTGCAGTTGTATCTTCACACAGACAGCTTGAGTTTCAGACTGAGCAAATCCACAAGACAGAAGAGAATCTCCTCAGCCCTGTGCTCTGTGCAGCCTCTAAAGTACAGTTAAACCCACAAGGTTTCTGAACTGCTTCAGTCTGAACCACTGACGGACACTGTGTTCGCGCTAGGTCTACCAGATGCACAGTGACATCCCTAACCAGTGCCCAGGGCATCATCCTCCATCCTGCCGCAACACCCCTCCGTGACCGCGACCCTCACCCCCGGCTCTCCGCAGCCGGCGCTGCCCCGGCGCACGCCACGCCACCGCTGCCGCCGGACTGCCAGCGATGCCAAAGGACAACCCCGGCCCTCAGGCCCCGACTGCTCGGGAACCACAGCTCAAAGGGAGAACGGACGCTCCAGACGGGGAGTGCTGGGGCTGCCCCGACAGGCACGGAGCGCGCCCCTGGGCCGTCCCCATCTCCCCCGTTAAAAGCGCCCGCTGGGCTCTCCGGGCTCAGTGGATGCTCGGTGTGGAAGGGACGCGCAGCCTCGAGGGGCGATGAGCTCGGCCGGCCCCGTCCTGTCGCGCCCCCGTCCCGCCGCTCCCGGGAGGTGGCAGTGTTCCCCCACGGAAGGAACCCGCCCGGCTCCGCTCCGCCGCCTCCTTCATCTCCCTCTCGCTCGTTTTCCGCTCGTTTACGGGCAATGGATTTATCGCGCGTGATCTGATCTGTAATAGCCCCGCTGGGGGCTTTTTCTCTTGCGGGCGAGAAAGCTGCGAAGTGCCGCACACAGCCGGAACGCCGGAATTACGGACAGCGGTCGCGATCGCGGCACACGTATTTATACACGTGTGTACGCATGTATGTTTGTACACATATAAAAATGTATTTCAATAGACACATATAGATCTAGACATGAGCCAGAGGATGTCCAAACACGGCCACAGAGAAGCGTTTAGCCGCGGTGCCATTTACAATTTGTTCGTGCGTTTGGGAGAGGTGAGTGGAAAGACAGGTGGATGCGTGCTGGCTATCCGTGTACCACCCGTATCCGTGTACCACCCCGTACACGCTCACAGGCAGCAGCTACAGTCCCTTTAAATCCTCGCTCCTCAGGGGACAGGTGCGGGATTCAGGCCCCGCTGGCCAGAGCCGCTGGCAGAGATGCTGCAGCTCGGAGGGTCCTTAGCACATCCTCGGACGCGCAGCGGTTTCTGACGGACCGGCCGCCCCTCACGTCTCCACCGCAAGTTTCTCTTCCCCCATCACCCGCTCCGGCTCTTTATCAAAACCCTTCTCCCTTTCCCACAGGGGCCGGCGCCCGTCCGCACCCCCAGCGCGCCCTTTTGCGCGCTGTCCGGCGCAGGGGGCCCGCAGCATCCCCGCCGGGACACCGTCCCGCATCCCGGCTCCTGGCGACGGGATTCCGCCCCGACGGCAGGGGCCGTGGGCTGCGGGGCGGGGCAGGGCGGCACTCACCTGACGATGACATACATGACCAAGAAGTTGCCGAAGAGCCCCACGACGCAGACCACGGAGTAGAGGGCCATGATGGCGATGGCGGTGACCACGGAGGGGCCGCCGCCCGCGGGCGCGCAGGGCCCGCCGCCCGCGCTGCCATTGCCGCCGCCGCAGGGCTCGGAGCGGTTCCAGCCCAGCGCCGCCGAGGCGTTGCCCCAGGCCGGGCAGGGTGGCCCGGGCGGGCGGCAGGCGGAGGCGTTGGCGGCGAACGGGACCTCCAGGGCGCCGGCGAGGAGCGGCGCGGACGCGTTGCCCAGCAGGTAGGCGACAGCCATGGCGCGCAGCGGCGTCAGCGCGGACACCCGCTCCCCGCGCCCCGGGGACGCCGCGGTGCCGGCGCGGTGTCGGCGAGGCGACGGCGCCCGCCCGCCCCGACGGCGCGCCCCGCCGCTGGGTGCGGGCACATGTGTGCGGCGGGCGGGGCGGGCCCGGAGGAGGGGCCGTGTCCGCGGCAGCGGCGGAGCCACCTCCCCTCGCCCGCCGCCCGCCGCCGCTCCTCCCCGGCCGGCGGGACGCGGGGACGGCCGCCCCCAGCGGCGAGCGGGACGCACCCGCGGGGCACAGCGGGCGGCGCGCCGGCGGTGTTCCCTCCCCTGCGGGTGGCACTTGAAGGCAAAACGCTTAAAATGTGCCCTTCCCCAGAGCCACAGGCATCTGGCAGATACCGGAGAGAGAACCGGGGGACACTGACTTGGCGAGATAAAGGCCGGTGCAGAGAGGAGATCAGTGCGCGACTGATTATAGTAGTGAGTTAGGGATCTTGGCAAAGCGATGTGATTACAGTGATTAAAGAGATAACAGAACCTTGTAATAAAATGAGATAAACTTTACGGCAACACTTTGTGAGGAGTGGTTGTGAACAGAATTGTCCTTTGGAAATGACTCGGATCTCTTGGATCCTCAGGATTTTCAGAGGACTTTCTGTTCAGAGCTCCAAGGATGTTCTCCCCTAGATGTTGGTGTGATTGTTATCGGATATGATAACACAGATAGGAACGACATCAAAACCGTTCTCTTGATCCGTACACTCATTGTTACTGGGTGCTTAATTCGCACTCTGCTTGTTTGCACCAGCACCTTTTTGTGATCAGCTGCTCCAGATGAGTACAGAGGTGCAGGGCTGCCTGATGGCTGATTATTAGGACTCACCTCATTTACTGTCTCACTAATGAAATCAGAAGAGATCCCTGGTAAGGCAGAAAGAATAGCTCCTGGTGAACAGGGAAGTGACAGAGTAGCAGTGATTGCTCCCGCTGCCTCATCACGGATGCACACTTATCCTGCTCACCCTGTGCAGAGCACCTCCTGCTATTTCAGGAGTGGTAATGAAAAAAGCGGGGAAGAAAGGAATTGCAACCTAAGAGAAAGATGCAGAATCCTGGGCATTTTAGTCTAAGGATTAGACTAAACCTATGTGCTTGTGCCACAAGCAATGGAAACCAGTGTTGCTCAGGGCAAGTAACAGTAGCAGAATGGACCACACACTCTTTCGATGTATATCTGATAATTTGTGGGGAGGAAGAAGAGGGAATGGGAAAGGGGAGTCACTGGACTTTGAGAGGGATCTAGATATGGAGAATTTTTATTCCCTTTTTCGTTCAAAAGTGAAATGGAAGGAGAAGAACAAGTAAGCTACTAATGGGCACTTTCAGTAGATAGCATGTCTTCATGGCTAGAGAGTATTTTCAGCATCCTTCATTGTTAGGAGAGAGCCATTTAAATGAGAGCATTTAGGAAGAGCTTTAGAATAGGAGTTATTTTGTCTCTGGAAAAAGCTGTAGACAAGGGGAAATGAAAGCAAGAACTCAGAGATTTTATGTGGACAAAGACACTGCCTCTTATCCCCTTCTGAAGTATAGCATGTATGATCATACACAGAGCAGGAAGTACAAGGCTTTAAAGCTAGACCTTTTTCAGAGACTTTCATCTCTGGGTATGTGCAGAGAGTGTGGGAGCCTCTCTCTATTCTTGCCCTTTGTTGCATCAAAGCCATCAGAAGAGTTTCATGTAAGCCTGTACACAATTAGTATTTAGCCCTTTGGACACAACTGTGCCTGGCTGTGGAAGGGATGGGGAAGATGGGGAACAAAAATCAAGGCTGCCAGGAGATCCACTCCATATCTTGTGTCGTAGCCACATTTATGTCATCCTCAATATCAGAAGGCCCTTTTGTACATTAAAAATGACTTAAAAATTACATTAAAATGTCTTAAAAAACTCCCTAAAACAGACACCTAGGCAAATGGAGTGCTATGTAGAAATCTTTATGACTGTTCACAGAAAAGTGATTACACACACAAAAAAGTATTATGCCCAAATAAATCAACCTTTTGGCTGGTGCAGATGAAAACAGGATGCAGAAAGGGCTGGCAAAAAGCCCTAGGAGTTGAACCTGTTTAAGACAGGCCTCATTAAGCAAAATTTCAAGGTAGGGGAGTGATAGTTGAATGCATCTCTTTGCAAAGTTATTACAGGTGTTATTTTGCAAGGACATAGGCAATGTGAAATAAATCTTTAGAATAATGCTGTCAGATAGTAAAGGTCATTGTGATTGTAATAATGTGTGAGACCCTTTGTTCAAATAATTTCAGATAATATAGGACTGTGTAGCCAAGATTCTGGTGAAAGAGTGTGAAGTTGAAGACCAGTAATTCCTTCCTGTTAGTAGTAGTTCAGCTTTTTTCCTTCTTCACAGAAAAACAGCAATCTCAGTCATTTGCATTATTTCAGTATTCACAGATCACCTGTGTCTCCTTCTAGATTGTGACAGTGACTCTGCAGATAAGGGCACTCTGCAGAGTGGCAAATACTATATCCATTATTTGAAAATAAATACTTTAAGTTTCATCATCTCTGAGTTCTTCTGCCCTTGTAAAAAATAAAATATCTCTTCAAAGTTTAATAAATGTAGCTATAAGTGTTAGCTTTTGTGTTTGCGTAACAAGTCTGAAGGGTGTCAGTTGGACCACATTGATGGCTGGACTAGATGATCTTTAAGGTCTCTTCCAACCTTGACAATTCTGTGACTCCATGACATACTCTTCATTTTCCTTATCTGGCAAGGCTACAAAGCAGATTCTTGATGGTTTATTAAGGACTGTATTAACTGTCCTTGATAGTTAACTATATTCTCAACTATCCATGACAAACTAATAGTTTTACTTTTGCTGAGTTGGAGCTACATATTGAACGAGTGAAAGATGTTCCAAAAAGCTACCACTATAGTTAATGACATAAGTGTCTAGAGGAAGTTACTGTGTGATATAATTAAATATTATAAAGGGAACAGTTCAGTTCGTACAATCTTACATTTTCTAGCTCTTAGGTATTTTGACTCTGGAAGTTCAATTCTTGGTTGTTGGTTAGGCTTTCCAAATCCAGTAGCTCAACAGAGGGGAGGTTGCTGCAGCTCTGTGCCCTCAGGTCCAACTAATAGCCAGACTGGGCTTGTATTCCCAACAGTCACGCCTGCAAACACCTTTATAGAACCCACACATAAGCATATATACACAGCTGGCCCCACAGACCAGCACAGACATGAACTCAGCACTAACAGAAACACAACTGCACCAACAGCCTCACCCTGTTCCCTCTGCCTGTTCAGGGTGAAAATCTGCTAGTGGGAAAATATATATATGTACGTGTACACTGTATGGCTCTCCTCAGTGAGCTTCTGGATGAGACTCTCAACCTGCCCAGTAGCTGCTCCCTGCACCCCAGCTGTTTGCACAGGGACATAGGAGCCCTGAGGCTGCAGCCCTCCTCAGGATGTGCATATGGACCCACGTTCAGACACCCAACACACACGGGATGCCCTAGGTACCATCCTCAGTCGTAGTGTACCCAGTAGTTGGCCTGCATCTCTCCCTTTTCCTGTCTGTGCCTCCTCCCTTAAGCGTCTCATGACACATTTTTGTGCAATCCCAAGATACTCTTCTCCTGCATCCCATATTATGTCCCATATCCCTAGGCAGTGACACCTCACAGTCTGGGAGGTGCTCCAGGCAACTGCTCCCCTATGGTGTTGGTCATTGTGCTTGGCCCATGGTGTTGGGGCTCCCCTGTGACAGCCTGGAAACAGTCTGGGGAGAGATCTCATTTCTCTGATGGCATTATCAATGTTCCCCCACCTGCCCTTGTGTCCTGGCGCTCCTTCCTGTGTGAGATGTGTATTTTTTGTGATGGTGGTTCCTCTGGTGGCTCCTGGAGTAGCCAGGGCAGAGAATTATTTAGGTTCCCCCACCTGCTGCTGTCTCTGTGTCTCTCCCTGCATGTGTGCAAATACGGATCACATAACTTAAGAGTCATCCCTGGCAATCTCACTGTTAAATAGTGATTTCTCTGATATGCCAGAAAGGCAGTATTAGGCATACACAAAGGATGCATCTGTTGGAGAAATGCTGTCCACAGAGGCTGACTACTCTGCCCACTCACAGATGGTAATGTAGGGAAAAATATTTATGTGGTCATGAAATTGGCTTTTGCTGAAGGGAGGAGATTCAAACAGATAATTCAGATGCAGTTGTATACTTCTAGGAAATCTTCAGAATTCACTAGTAAAATATTTGTTATGGGCCTCACATGTTCCACAAAGCATTTAAAAATAAAAGGGAAACTCTGAGCCATCATAAATTGACCTGTGACAAATATAACTTCTAAACTACAGTGTAATGCCACTTTAGGTAGCACTAAAAGTAGAGCATTATGTGACACTAAGTAATTGCCACCCATTACGTGATTAATGAAATTAAATAATACAGTGTGGCAGAATAAAGAGCTCCCTAATAGTTTAATACCTTATTGTGGTTCCCAGAACTGCCCCCAGCACTGGAGGTGAGGCTGCCCCAGCTCAGAGCAGAGCAGGACAATCCCCTCCCTTGCCTGGCTGGCCATGCTGTGCCTGATGTCCCCCAGGACAGGGCTGGCCCTCCTGGCTGCCAGGGCGCTGCTGGCTCATGTTCAACTTGCCATTTTTCTGTAGTGCTGCTCTCCAGCCTCTCATTCCCCAGTCCCCAGGGTTGCCCTGTCCCAGGCGCAGAATCCTGCACTTGCCAGATACAGCTGGTGATCACTCAGTCCCCTAATTTGTTGAGGTCTCTCTGCAGGGCCTCCCTGCCTCCAAGGGAGTTGACAGCTTGTCCCAATTTAGCGTCATTGGCAAACTTAGTATTCCTTGGAGTTGTGCATCCAGGCTGTTTATGAAGATGTTGAAGAGCACAGGGGCTAGGATGGAGCCCTGCAGAATCCCAGTAGTGACCAGACCTGCTGTAACCCCCTTCACTATGACCCTTTGTGCCTGACCCATGAGCCAGTTGCTCACCCATCATATGGATGTATGCTGGATATTTTGTCCAGTAGGATACTGTGAGAGACAGTCTCAAAAGCTTTGCTGAAGTCCAAAAGGGCTGCATCTACTGGCTTTCCTAGACCAACTGGGTGGGTTACTCTTTGAGGTCAGGTTCAACAAGCAGGACATCCCCTCGTGAAGCCATGCTGGCTGTGACTAATGACTGCAATGAATTGCCAGCTGTTGTCTAAAATCAATCTCTTTCAGCTTTGCTTTTGAAGACAAGACTCATTTTCCAGGACAGCTGGGAGAAGGATCAAGTGGAGGATGCCACCCACTGTTACCTCTGAGTCGCTGAGAAGGGCAGGATGTCACAGCTTTGTCCTTTCCATTTCATGTTGTCTAACATAGTGGGTCACATCCTTGGCAGGCAGATTCATGGATGTCATTCAGGAGTGCCTAAATCTGCTTGTTTTGTGCACAAGGCAAGAAGAACCAATGAGCTCTGTGTTCTCTGAAAGCTGGACCAGCTAAGGACACAGTGGTTAATGCTGTGGTAGTTAAGTCGGTGTTTTAGCATTCTATGTATGTGCGAGTCTTGTCTCTAAAACAGTATTTTTTAATTCAAATAAGTCTTAAAGACTGTATTTTAAATTTAAAACTTAATCAAGGAGTTATGATCTCTTTTTCTTAGGATCACTGAAAAAATTTGTATGTCCTCCTGAGTTTTGTGAGAAGTTGTTCTATGTACTTTTCAGATAATTATTGATCTTTAAACTCTTCAATGATAATTTGCACTCAGAATACTTCTAATATAAGAAGTCAGTGGTAATACCAAATGATTTTATATATTTGTTAACACACACAAGCATTTTATATTGATATCAACAGAGATATGTTTGATGTTAATGTAAAATGTTAAAATAAACTTACTTGAAGAAGTAAGTTTCTGCCATTCAGAAAATCCAAAGAAATAACAGTGATTCAGAGTATTCCTATGGGTAACCATGCATGAAGTTGGCAGATTTCAAAGGGCTAATAAAAATTATATTAGATATACTGTAAATTAAGATGAAGACAAGCAGAGAAGAGATGAATTTCTTAGCTCAGCTTATGAACCTTAAATCCTAGAAAAATATTTTCTAAGAAATGTGGTGTTTCTTGGCAATGAATGAATGTAATATTCTAGGAGGTTTTTTTGTTATAATTTTTTTCTTTTTTTTTTCAGGCCAAGATGAATAAAATATATTAAATGGGAATAAAGAGAAAAAACTATTGATGTGCCCTTCAAATATCCTGTTTTCCCCCTCATGAAAGCATAAGACAGAACTGAGGCACCACTGAAATGGGCCAAAATAAAAATTCAGCGCACCTCCTCACAGCCTTTATCTCTCTATTCTTCCACATGCAGAGGAAGCCCACTTTACCACAGTATCTGCAGTAATTTGTAGGGAGATAATTTTAGAGGCTCGTATAAATCATGAAAGCAATGTCCTCACAAACAGTGCTTGCAAAGGCACCGGGAACACACCCAAATGAGAGCAATTACCTACAGGCATTCCATGGGCTTTGTTTTTTTCAAACCTTTCCACAGTAAGTGATACTGTGAAGTGAATTAATCTCTTTTTTGTCTTCCCAGTAAGTATCAATTAGTGTAAAATAAGGTTCTCTGTCTTCCAGGTCATAATTGTTGCTTCTTGCTTGATTTGTCTGCTCTGACAATTGATACTCAAAATGCTCTTGAAGCCTTTGTGTGCGTTCTTGCTGTGTGCAGCGTGCCTTGCTTCTTTCAGAATGGAAGGCTGCCTGTTTCTGCAAGGCAACGCTACACTTTAAATCTTGCACATAACAGATGTAAGACATGAGCAGGGCTAGAAGCTAAGCAAAGACAAACCACAGGAAAGGAAAAGGCACAACAGGAAAACAGAAAACTTGACATCCATAAAGAGTCTGATGTTAAACTGGCTTCTCGTAACAGCAGGTGCAGTCCTAGAAATCCCTGCAAATATTCAGCCCTGAGGCTGAACCTCATTTTGTGTTATTGAGTAGTAGGAACAATCACCTGGAGATGCAACACGAGTTCTTCAAGTTCAAGTCATCAGTTTAGCCACAAAAGGCCAGTTTGGCCAAAAGGTTTAGGTATTTGATCACAGAATCACAACTGCTTTCCAGAATGTGAAGTTCTGTACTTCTATTTGGCTTCCATGTATCACTAGATGCTAAATATTTTGTATTTACAGTGTTCACTGGAATAGACATTGATATTAAAGTTTACCTCAGGAAGTAAAGCTTCTTAATTGCTGAACTGGATTATCATTGTCCCTTTGCTCTGGCTAAGTAAATGGTTCATTATCCATAATTAAATGGAGCAGCTTCCAAAAAGAGAGATCTTTCATGTCCTCTTTTCTCCCAATTTCCCCTGAACTATCATCTGCTGTTTAAGCACTCTGCTGAAAAGTGTGCTTAGGTCCTTTTGATCTCATGAGAGTTGAGAACTCATATGTTCCATCTTCTCTGCAGGATGTCTTGTTCTCGAGGTGCATATTAGGTTATATGAAAGAGAAAGCATAGGAGCAGCAGCAGCAGTGATTGATGAAGTGACATAGAGATGGTCACCCAGCAGTGGAAGGAGTTGTGGCTTTGATTTTGAATTGAGGGAGGCATCTTCCTTAGGTACTGGGTAAGGGAACTTATGCCCAAAGGATAAATTCTGATTTTGCTGCATAAATTCACTTTAACACTTGCAAATGCCCGCTTTAAAGGAAACTTGGGGTTTGAACTCAACCCACACAGTGCTCTATAGATGAGTACTGCAAGATAATGACATTGTCTAAATAAAGTATCTTAAGCAGAAGGCTGGTGTAATCTCAGTTTAGATTTATGACAGAAAGCAGAGCACTACTCTTTCTCAGGTTGTTTACTTCCATTCGTCCTTGTCATACCTTTGACAAATGTTTGAGCTTGCATCTTAGAAGTATTGCAACTATATAAAACACAAAAGAAAGGCACTTCTACTTCTCCACTTATTTTTTCCTAAGTGTCCTGGTTTTAGCTGGGATAGAATTCATTTTCTTCTTAGTAGCTGGCACAGTCTTGTGTTTTGGATTTAGTACAGGGATACTGTTGAAAACACACTGACATTTTGTTTGTTTTCAAGTAGTGCTTACCCTAAATTAGAGACTTCTCAGTATCTCATGCTCTGACAGTGAGGGGGTGCACAAGAAGTAGTAAGGAAGCATGGCCAGAAGAACTGACTCAAATGGTCTAAATGGACATTCCATACAATAGAACATCATTTTCTGTATATGAACTGGGAGGAATTGGTTGGGAGTGGATAATCACTGCTTGGAGATGGGCTGAGCATTGATGAGTGAGTGGTGAGCACTTGTATTGTTCTTCACTTCATTTTCCTGTGCTGTGTTCCTATTTCTCTTACTCATTATTATTATTATTATTATTATTATTATTATTATTATTATTATTATTATTGATATTTTTCAGTTTGTTTCAATTATTAAACTGTTCTTATCTTGACCTAAAAATTTATACTTTTTCCAATTATCCTCTCCATTCCAGGAGGACTAGAGAGTGGGTGACTGGTTCTGTGGTCCTTAGTAGTCAGCTGGGGTTAAACCATGACACTCAGAAAGCAGAACTGTCTCGGGATGATGCTTTTTTCACCTGTGGCTTGCCAGTTCATTGGCTGAGAAAAGGGTGAACTATTGTAGCCTTGTTCCCACACTAATCCATTTTGAACAATGAACCTGGTGAGGCGAGATAGTGAAGGAGGGCAAAGAGTTTTCCTGGCTATTTTTTCTTGGAGAAGTATATCTGCTCAGCTTATTTCTTTGCAGGAAGCACAAGAGACAACATATGAACAGGTAATAACCTTTCTTGGTGCCACATGGCATATGATTTCACTGAAACACGGTGATGTGTTATTGTATTCCGAGGGCAGTATTTATATTGTGAACATGTGCAAGCATGCAGAGACTCTGCTCAGTGCATTATTAAGCCTCTTTATCAAATGCATGACAGAATCAGCAAGCTACACAAATTAGATGTCTGAGTCATAGTTTTCACATTTGCATAAGAGGGATAGCAGTACTACTTATGACAGAATGAAAGGTCGCAAGTATGTCACGTATTTATTCATGTATTTTTAAATAACATAAAATCTAAAATTTGAAATAAACTTTTATTTCTGATTTTTCTGATTTCTGTTCTTCCTTCCTTTCCTATTTTCTTTTTCATTTCAAGTGGTCTGCAGTTACTAAAAAGAGAGCATAGGAGATGATTCATTTCCAAATAACCACAATAGGAGAAAGAAATCAGCTTGAAGTGAAGATTTCACACTTATCTGTATAATAAGCACTTCCAGTTTCTCATCAATTAGTGATTGCAAAAACTAATTTTCAGTAGGATATGACATATAGGAAAATGACCTTTAATTTGTCACTAAGATTCTGAATGCTAACGGCCACTGGCAAGACAAAGGTATCCTTTTGGGGTACAATGACATTCGAAGTGATGGAAAAAAACAGTCCTTGCACCTTCACCCCATTAGATTGTGGAAATTATTGTTTATTGAAATTTCTATAATTTCAAACTAGTTTAGAATATCTTTTCTCTCTTTGATTTCTCCCTTCTATGAAACATCTGTAGTCTATTAGGTTAAGATCTCTTGTAACCTTTGATGTGTGACTTTGTCTTTGCCTGCAAGAATAAACAGAGTGAAGAAGCATGTGCATTTTTTTGCCTGAGGTAAATGGGACCACACATGGGGAACACAGTGGAAAGTTGTGTGATGGATGATTGTAAACATGGATATTGTAGTTGCATGACTATCTTTTAATGTTTTGTGTATATATGAGTTGCAGTCCACGTCTCAATGTCCAAGTGGAAAGAAGTAACAAATGGCATTCCTCAGGGGTTGGCACTGAAACCAGCCCTTTTTAAAGTCTTTGTCAACAACATGGACAGTGGGATCGAATGCAGTCTCGACAAGTTTGCCATTGACATGGAACTATGTGGTGCAGTCATCATGCTGGAATGGCAATGGAATGGGAAGGGATGGCATCGGGAGGAACCTTGACAGGTTTGAGAGGTGAGTCTGTGCAATCCTCAACAAGGTGAAGTGTAAGGTCCTGCACCTGGGTTGGGGCAATCCCAAGCAAAATACAGACTGGTGTAGAAAGGATCAAGACTAGCCCTGGGCACAAGGACTTGGGGTGGTTTGTGAACAAAGAACTCAACATGCACTTGCAGCCCAGAAAGCCAACCACGTCCTGCACTGCTTCTAAAGCAGCGCGGCCAGCAGGGTGAGGGAGGTGATTCTCCCCCTCTACTCTGCTCTTGTGAGAGAGTGCCCACCTGGAATGCTCCATCCAGCTCTGGGGCCCCCAATGCAAGAAAGACCTTGGCCTGTTGGAAGGAGTCCAGAGGAGTACCATGAAGATGATAAGAGGGCTGGAGTAGCTCTCCTATAAAGCAAAGGCTGAGAGAATTGAGGTTGTTCAACCTAGAGAAAAGAGGGCTCTGAGGACACCTCATAACAACCTTCCAGTACCTAAAGGGGACCTATAAGAGAGATGGAAAAGGACTTTGCACAAGAGTATGTTGCGATAGGACAAGGGGCAATGGCCTTTAGCTGAAGGAGATGATTGCAAAAAAAGGAGATGATTGGTTTAGGCTAGATAGTAGGAAGAAATTCTGGTGAGGCACTGGAACAAGTTGGTCAGAGAAGCTGTGGATGCCCCATCCCATCAAGTGTTCAAGGCCAGGCTGGATGGAGCTTTGAGTAAACTGGTCTAGTGAAAGATGTTCCTGCCTAGAACTAGATGATCTTTGAGGTGCCTTCCAATCCTAACCATTCTGTGATTCTGTGATTCTGTGATTCTGTGATTCTGTTTCCAAACCCTTGGCCTCACAGAGTTGGCCTGCCTAGGCCCACACCACTTCGTGCTGCATCTGTATCATGACCCATGGTGGGAGTTTGCACAATAGCTGTGGTTGATGGTTTAGCTGCTGTACAGGGAATGTACAGCAAATGATGCAGGAAGTGGAGGACAGAAGCAACGGATGTCACTTTTTGGTGGAATATACTGCAGCAGTACTTCAAAAAGAGCTTGGGGCACTTGTATTACTAAACAGTCAGCTGTGCTAATAGGAGAGAATAGTAAATTCCTGAATTGTATTTTCATTAATGTTTCAGTGAATCTGAAGCAAAATGAAGTTTAAGCCTTCTGGAATAAACTGTGACTGAATTCCCTTTGCTTTATTTCAAAGTAATATACTGACATTTCTCACTTTCTGCTGAAGTGTTTATGTACTGTCAGATAATTTCTTGGTTCTCTCTTGGAAGCTAGTACAGTTTACTGAGGAGCTGAAGCCTTCATTACATCTTTTATGTGTCTCAGAAGGGTATTACGAAGTTCAATTAACATTTGAGAAGTGTTCTGCAATCCTCAGGTGACATGTACAGTGGAAGCATACAAAATGGTTATTATCCATTAAATGCATGATTTTTGCAGTATATCAAGTTACTATCAAGTTACTCCTTGGTAGAAGCGTTCTCTTTTTGGTTAGAAGACCACTTAAACTTGTGTAGCAGTACTGGCCACATAGCATTAGAGGCTGTGGGATTTTGCTGCTCACTGAAATGACTTACAGTTGAAGGGAGAGTGACAAATCATTGTTCAAGACTTCATTTATAAAAAAATCTCATCAATTCTCAGTCACACATCTTGAAAGGACCTATGAAGTCATTGTGAAAATAAGCACAAAGCAAAAGAAGTCTAGGAGACAGGAACTATGATCCTGCTACAGTGTTTCATCTGCCAGGCAACAATTACCTCTGCAGTCCTCACACCACTTCTAAGGCCGAGTAAGCAGAGTAATTAGAACATGAATTTAGAGTTCAGATTGTCTTTGCAAGTTTGTGCCTTGATATGGCAGACTGTGGGAGTATGGGTTGCCAAAACCCTGACATTTCATTAGTCCTGGAATGAATCATTTGTGCAGCAGAAAGGCTGAAGTCAGTCTGCCCTCTGTGACTGAATATAGGTTTTTCATATTCAAGTATAGTGGAACTGGTTCCAGAGCAGCCCACGATTCATGCTTTCCAGCAGCACCCTTGGTCAGTCAGGAAGCCCTTTGGATGGGGCTCCCTAAATGCAAGGCCCAGGACAGCACTGGATCATCAAATGCTGAGTGGAGTTGGGGCATAAGCACAAAAGGAAATGTAGGTAAATCCATAGGGTCCTTCAGCTGTAATACAGAAGATGCAATTGCAGATGAGAATCTGTCTCTAATAAATAACTCAGCAAGCTGGTGGGTTTATTTCTTCCCTTCCAGGTCCTTCTAGGAAAACTTTCCTCTGTTCGTGAGTCTCATAAGAGTGCAGCAACTTCCAGTATCACTTTTCTTATGGCACATGCTGTTATTCCAGCCCATCCATAGTGAAATTCCCTTTCTGCCAGGAACTGAAGAAAGAGTTCCAGTTCTGTAGAATGTACAGGAGGGATGGAGAACAGAGCTACAGTGGGGAGAAGTAGTGGCGCAGTGGGAAGTGCACTGAATCATGTGCAAGAGGAATTTCTCTCTCCTGAGGAAGCCTCTTTCTGTTTCCTGTGTCCATGCTGGACCTCAAAATCCCTAATATAAGTGCTTCTGTTAAATGCCCAAGTAAAATGAATCTAGTCTTCAATTTCATAAATTTCCAGGGGATGACTTGCCCATGAGAACATGTAATGACATATACCCTGGGATAAGTAGCAATTTTTGTTGACTAAAGCCATGGAGTTTATCCATCAGTTTATCTGTATCTGTTTCTTTCCTTTTATGCCATTGCAACAGTCTTTTTTCTCTATTTGATATAAATTGAGGTAGGTTGCTTCCAGACTATAGTACATGCACAAAGGTATGGAACCCTGAACTGGGGCTGGGCACTGTCTGGTGCCTTGTCAGACAACTCCTTGCTCGTGGGTCTGTCAGCATGTATTCAGAACCCAAACCATGTCCTCACTGCATTGGAGGTCCACAAAAAGCACCTGCCTATTCTGACAGGGGCACTTCAGAGGTGCCAGGGCTGATTCCTCACTTGTTAGACATGTTACTTGTTACCTGTACTTGTGCTCTGTAGGCAACACTAGCAAATAAACCAAGGTGTATCATTCACCATATCTGTCATCAGGTGTTAGTGGATGATGTGTCTTCTCACCATAAATATCTTTCTATTTTTAATTATTGTTTTGAACTTTTCTTCGGTAGTATAGAAAAATGTGAGTAGAGCAGCTTTATGCAACAGCAGAGAATTTAATTTTTAAAGGAATGAAGACCTAATCTTGTCCCAATGTGCTATTAAAAATACCCAAAATCATCTATTTAAAGTGTTTGCTCTTTCCATCTAACAGATAGTTGTGTGTCAGAGGCGATGAGAGATGATTACCAGATGTTTTCAGTCGTCTTGGGAAACAGATTTGTGTCCTGAATGCTGGAAGCCTTTCCCTTTTCCTCAAAAGAGGCTCATTTGTAATCCCAAAATGGTGTTTAAGGATGTACAGGTACGGGTATTATCAGTGTTCACTTTAATAAATATCTATTTAAATATCTTTAATAAAAAGATGGATCTATATTTCTATTTTGGCCTTAACTCCTACCTCCTACAAGGGCCACCAAACTTTGGGACTTATTTCTAGCATTAAGAGTAGAAGAAAGGGGAAAGGAGAGGAAAAGAGAAAACAGCCTAACTGTGGAGAGACATATTATGCATACAGCATGTGTCTTCCTTTCTATGGTCCTCCAGATAGACGAAAAGACCAACTCCCTTTCCTTCCTCAGAAATATCTCTCTAGAAGTACACTGTAAATGCAGTCAGAAGTCTATATTCCTGATTGAAACTTTGAGGGCATCAAAAAATAAGTGAGTCAACCTCATATAACTAATTTATTTGTGTGTCAAACAACTGCACAAATGGAGAGTGTAGGCTGCCTGCTCTGCATTCTCTCTTCTCTGCCTTCTCAGTCCGGCCATAACATTACTTTAATTTAGAATACATAGTCCTTATGTCTAAGCAAGGTTTGGATGTAGTTTAGAAGTCCAGCAGCTAAAGAGCAATCCACTTTAAAATTGCTCAATAGTGAAAATTTCCATAATTTACTTTTACGTGTATCTTTTCCTGTCTCCTTCAAAAGTTCCTTGTTCCAGCCTAAATTTCTCAAGCCCACACAGAATCTCTGTCTGAGACACACAGAGTAGGAATTAATTCTCTCAGAGAAGCTTACACTTTAAAAAAATTACTTTAATTTCAGCTGTATACTAAACCTGACATTTTAAAATTTGCCAAGAAAGAATATCCAGAAAAAATAATTTCACACAGAGCAAAGTTTTACTTTCAAAATGCTATTTTGTCATCATGATTTATTTTTATTTGTCTCATCTTCTCTAATTGAAATTTTAAAATGAAAAGTTGAATCAAAATTACTTTCCAACACAGTCATGGTGCTCTGTGAAATGTTTTAGCAATCCCAGAATCTCCAGTTCAGATACCATGACCTTTTGCCTCTTTCTATCCTTCCCTACCATAAGACTGACTGTGTTCTCTGCATGAAATGATTTTCTAACTCAGCACCATTGTCTTGAGACTTGCTGTTGTTTCTCCCATTATATTCAAAGGGTTGGAATGACATTAATCAACAAAATGAAATAAATATTCAAGTTCTGACCTTCTCCAGTGCAGGTCCCAGGGCATACCTTATCCTCTGGCTTTTAGACATTAGTGCTTTCTCTGTGTCCCAAAGCAGGAGGTTATTTAAGTGTGCACTGGATGTGAATTAGAGGGCTCAGTCTTGACATGGGCTTTCTCAGTGGTCAATTCAGACAGGGTGAAGGTCAGTTCCTTGAATACAGACATCCATTGCCATTAAAGATATCCTTTAAGGTGTTCATCTGGTCTCCTGTTGAGCCTTCAGAAGATCTTGTGTCATTGCCACCACATGGTGTCCTTAGACAGTACAAGAATCCTGTCCTTAAAGTTTATTTCTAGCGAATCACAGCAGCAGTTTCACTGAACTTGGTATTAAGCAGATGCTGAAGTTAAGATACCACCTAGTGACATGTTTCTGCAGAACTCAGACCACTGCAGGGCTGTGTTTACTTGCAGAAGCCAGAATACTATTTATGATTCACAGAACCACATACAGAGTAAGAATATAAAGATGTCAGCCTAAATCCTGACTTTGTTAGTCATCAGTAGCAGCTGCTATCTGTAACACAATAGTAGTGGGACCAGCATGTAGTAGCGCTTTTTAGATTTTCTTCTTGTTTCTGCAAATTTTCACTTAGGTGCTTCCCAAAACAGGGAGGATATCCTTCCCTTCCCTTCCCTTCCCTTCCCTTCCCTTCCCTTCCCTTCCCTTCCCTTCCCTTCCCTTCCCTTCCCTTCCCTTCCCTTCCCTTCCCTTCCCTTCCCTTCCCTTCCCTTCCCTTCCCTTCCCTTCCCTTCCCTTCCCTTCCCTTCCCTTCCCTTCCCTTCCCTTCCCTTCCCTTCCCTTCCCTTCCCTTCCCTTCCCTTCCCTTCCCTTCCCTTCCCTTCCCTTCCCTTCCCTTCCCTTCCCTTCCCTTCCCTTCCCTTCCCTTCCCTTCCCTTCCCTTCCCTTCCCTTCCCTTCCCTTCCCTTCCCTTCCCTTCCCTTCCCTTCCCTTCCCTTCCCTTCCCTTCCCTTCCCTTCCCTTCCCTTCCCTTCCCTTCCCTTCCCTTCCCTTCCCTTCCCTTCCCTTCCCTTCCCTTCCCTTCCCTTCCCTTCCCTTCCCTTCCCTTCCCTTCCCTTCCCTTCCCTTCCCTTCCCTTCCCTTCCCTTCCCTTCCCTTCCCTTCCCTTCCCTTCCCTTCCCTTCCCTTCCCTTCCCTTCCCTTCCCTTCCCTTCCCTTCCCTTCCCTCTCCCCTACATGGAAGAATTTTTGTTATGAATACCATAATAATCTAGGAGGAACTGCCAGTGAGCCTTCCCTGGGATATATTTGTAACCTTGGATTTTTTCATAGACAACTATGATATGTTACTGCTATTTCCTAGTGTCTGAGAACCACCTACACCTATCTTTATCCCTACACATTCATCAGAAATCCACTGTCAGCTGTAAATAACAACATAATTGAATTGTAGGCATTATTTTATTTAGCCCTGTCTTGTCTGAAAGACATTAACACCCGTCTGTACTTAATGGAATACTTTCAAGTGTCAGTGTCTCTTCCTCTACCCATGCATTATGACTGCCAGTAGACAACACAGTTAAGGATAGAATTCAATTATTTCCAAAGATAAGGTAATATAATATTAGCTATGCAGATATTTTCTACAGTAATTCATATTCCTTCTTGTATGATTGTCTGCTCTTTCTGGACACTGTTTACCATCCACTACATATCACTCCTAACAGTGACTTGCTGATCTCTGTTTTTTGATTAATCTGAGTTTCCTGACTGCTGGCATGCAAACATCCCCATTATCTCGTTTGCCTCAGAATATACTAACTTACATCTAAAACTCTCTGTGAATATTTTCTTTGAAGGAACTACAATTTTCCTATTCATAATTTTCCTATTCATCAGTAGGGGAAAAAGTTTTGTTGGTTTGCTAAAGATGGAGCTACTCTTTGCTCAGCACTGTTCTTTACCATGTCAAAGCTGAGTGAATTTGCTCAGCATGTCCTCATCTGCTATTGCATTAGGAGAACTCCTGGGAAAAGACATGAAAAGCCAGAGAGACTTGGGGTTGTAAAAACATTTTTGTCAAAGAAAACAGTGTGCAAAAACAGAAAAGCAAGTGCTCCTTTTCGGTTTTCTTTTTTTGAAGAAGACCTAACATTTCCTTTCTTTTCCTTTTCCTTTTTCCTTTTTCCTTTTTCCTTTTTCCCTTTTCCTTTTTAATTTTTCCTTTTTCATTTTTCCTTTTCCCTTTTTCATTTTTCCTTTTCCCCTTTTCCTTTTTCCTTTTTCCTTGTTCATATCCCACAAAACTGGGTTTGAACTGCTGATCTTACCTAATTTGATTTCTCCTCAGGAAGAGAGTGCTGTTTACTGCACGAGCAAAAACCCAGTGATGGATTAATTTTTAGTGTTATTTGGATTGCTCCCTGGATTGGAAGAAAAAAATCGAATCTGTGGGCATGTTTTGTGAATGCTAAGCAAGCTGTGACCCCAGTTTATGAATTCTTGATTTGCAATTCAGCCACAGAGGTATTCATGCATTCACCTCCTATTTAAATTACATGGTTTAGGTTAATTAAAACAGGACTAGATCTATAAACACCCAAGATATGCAGTTCTTTATGTAGCTGTATTCTTTATGCATTTAAACTAACTCTTCTAGCAAGCCTGTGGCAGTTACTGTCAGATAATATAGGAAATAATACATGATAACCACTGGGGACAGAATAAGATGTAAGTAGCACTGCAGCATTTATGAGTAACTGTTTCAAGTGGTTTGTGTCAGCATGGCTGTAAGTTGAGTTGTTAAGTTGAAAATCAGATGACTGGAAAACTGACACGAGAAAAAGAGGTGAACTAGGGATTTCCACTGGCAAGAAAGATAGTGGAATTAGCTTGACTGTAAAGGATGCAGACTACTTATATTTTGTCTTATTTTGCTAAAATGATATCCCATTGCCTATTGTACATTGAGATGATTTTATATTAGCCAATAAGATAATAAAAGCATAGCCCTTTGAGAAGGTAGTGCTCCTTTGGCACTGAATTCATATACATGCTGAGTTTCCCTGAAACTTTCAAACTTTTTTCTGATCTTAGGAAAAAATTTCACAGAGTGATAGAATATCTGAAGGTGGAAGGGACCCACAAGGATCACCAAAGTCCAAATCCTGGCCATGCACGGGACTACCCCAAGAGTCACACCATGAGAAGGAAAATAAAAAGAAGACTCAATAGGCAGACTTTTGCTGCTGACAGTTCAGTCCTTCCAAAGACTTCAGGCCAAGGGTTTTTTTGATTACAGGATGGACCTGGTTCTGATACCTGGGGAAGGAATTGCCACGTGGGACAAAATCTGAGAAGATTTCAATTCAACTGAACATGGTGACACCTGCAATCTCCTCACAGGTACATGCTTTCTTTTCAAATAGGTTCCCCTTGCTAAGCAAGAGCTTCCTGGTTACAGCATATATGCAGAGTTCTGCCTCTCCTGACATCACTTTCCATTTCCCCCTGAAAAAAAGGATCAGTATTTCCCTTCTCCAAAGATTGTACCTTTGCTGTTGCTGATGTTGTTGCTACGGTTGTGGCATTGCTCATAGGAGTTCATAGTAGCTTTGAAAAAAGGTATAAAAAAAAAGTCTGGTCTTTAGCTACATGTCTTGGCTGTTCACCTGGGAGACAAATAGCATGGGATTCCTGTTTAAACAATGTCAAGCAGTCTTTGACTAGAGCACACAAGTGGTCTGTAAACCAGGGTGCGGACCTGACTCTCCTCACTAATCTGAATGCTTAAACTACTAAACTGTGAAGCCACACTTGCTAATATTCTATCTTGGCTGCCAATTCATCGTTAATATTCTTTTCCCAGAGGTTACACTCACTAAGCAATTTGTAAACAACAGCAAATCAGATAAAAAGGCAAAAGCTGCCTTCTAGAGTAATAATAACAACAAACAATAAAAAAGACCCAGGTTTGTCAATATTATCTAGATAAGATCACTTTCAAAGTGAAAATTTCCACTATACAATGGGTTCTTTTACTGAGGTGTTCTGAGAGGAACATAATTACTACCCAAGTAACTGTAGACAAACTGATACCTGTGATACATCAAAGGGAATCAGAACTTCAGTCTCCCTGAAATCATATATTATTACATGCAGTATTGTACTGTAGTCTATGGAAAAAATATTTGCTAACCTTACTTTAGATTAACTATATGTTAACTGAAGAAAATATGTTAATACTGTTGGAATGATGAAGTGCTTTCCCTTAATTTTTGGTCTAAACACCTCACAAAGGTCTATATTTATGACACTGGGCCAACATAAGGCTAGCAATAGTTGCTGGCCATTGAAAGCCAAAGGTAAATAGAATGATTAGGATCTATAAAGAGTGAGAGATGAATACACAGGGAAATAAATTTACATCACAGAATTTTAAGGCTGGAAGGAGCCTTGGGAACATAGTTCTTCCCCAGTCCTAAGACAGAACTAAATCTGCAAAGTACCCTTCTAGAAAATGTTTGTATATTCCCTCAATACTAGGAGGAGGTTTCTGCTCCAAACAGCTGAGTTCTAGAAACATTTTCCAAGAGCAGCAAAGGGATTGAAATGCTAAATAGTGTCAGGATTGGAGCCTGACCAAGCTTGACCAGGTATGTGAAAGGAATCTGTGGTATGACCTGCTGGTACTAGGAGGAGAACTGATCTCTGGAAAAAAAGTGTGCATCTGCTCTATATTCTTAGAAGGAGCTGGGTATTCTGCCAGGAATAATATTTCATTTTATTCTGATTCACACAGGGCAAAACTCTAGCTCACAGTACATTTGTTTGCAGAATAGGTTTAAGCAAGATGTTGCAGTGCAAATCAACAGGGAACACACCTGGGCTCAGTCTGAGCTGCTTCTGCCCTTTGACAGGAATACAGGGAGGGAACAGACAGAGAAACACAGACTAGAAGAGAGACAGGGAGGGGATGGAGCCATTGTCTAGGGCAGACAAGCTTCTTGTGTGGGGGATTGAATAAAAGCATGGGTGTGAATCCAACTTCCTCAGTCGCCAAAAACTCTGTCCCACTCCCTCACAAGCAGCCAGTCTTGACCTTCCAGGAGCCTGGCACGGGCAAAGGAGGTATCCAGCTTATCACCGTTGGTTGCTGCCCTGTTGCTGTAGGGAAGTCCTTACATTACTCTGCTGAGCCCTTGCTCCCTGCTTGTAAGCAATCGCCATCAGAGTTGGAAGAGTGGAAGACACGTAGCTGACCCAGCTGTCCTGATGGCTTGGTACCACCAAAAGCCCCCGCACCTTTTTCTTTTCTCTGTGGGCCATACCGAGTCCTGATGGCACATGACTGCCTCTCAAGTGCTGCCAAAATAATGTTAGATTCAATCTTCTAGAAATTATGCCCCTGTTTTTCTCTCCTTCATCCCTGGAAACATCACTTTCAAAATATGAGGAAGACCTGCATGGCTCTGTTAGCCCTGAAATCTGGAGCTTTTTAGCAGGTGTCTAATCATATTAGATGCCAGTTCTTGTTCAACTTAAACTGCAACCCAGATTTCCTGATATACCACATCTCCAAATTAGATACTGTCTTACATTTCTCAGGGGCGAAATAAAGATGTTTTCAGAATAAAACTGTCAAAGAATGTTAGCTTTATTAGCAGTAACAAAAATGAAAAGCAAGCTGTCTTGAGTGTATGTAAGACATAAAACTTGGTGAATGCAGATAAAAGGACAGTTTTTGTGCAGTGACAGCCCTAGATCAAGAAACTGAAACAGATAAATGATAAACATACACAAAACATCAGGTGTCTTGGTATTAAGAAAACATTAATTTTATCTTGCATAAACAAGCAGAACTGAAGGAAGTAAAATATTAAAGAAAGACTGGTAAATGCTGAAAATCATGTAATATAATGTATTTTGTGTAGATTTACTTTGTAGTATTCAGTTTCTCGTCTCAAAGTCATACCTCAGTTTGCATCAAATTCTGTCACCAAAGAAGGGTACTTGGAATAGGTTCATGCTCTTTTGATTTGTACACAAGCAAAAACTTAATTTAAGTAGAGCTCAGGTTGGAAACATAGCTAAACAGTTTTAGTTGTAATATGTTTAAATATATTTACAGGCTATTTTAATTATCTCATGTGAAACCAGAAATAAAAGAAATTGAGAGAATGAATTATTAGATAAGTGAAATTATAAGGTATAAAAAAAATGTGTTTGGGTAAGCTAGGAATTTTAATATTCTCCCTTAGAACCTTTCCAAATCCTCACCTGGTTTAAAGGCTGCAATCCTATTCACTGATCCTGTTCACTAATCCTGTTCACTAATTCCTGTTCTACATCAGAGATTGTTTTCAATTTTTCCTCATTTATTTATTTCCACTGAATTACCTTCTTTGGAAGAAATCTTCACATTCCTCATAGTGACATTGTGCAAAACCTACAAGACTGCATTTGGGTAACTTTAATGTTTGTTGATCTAAATTAATTTACACTATACTGATTTTTAAATCTCACACTGTTTTATCTCCCACTCCTTGATGGTCTTGCTGTAAGAGAAGGCAAGAAATGTTGGTAGGGATCTGGGAAGACGATGGGAAAAGACAGGGTTTGCAGCCCCAACTTATTTTGTGAACTCATTCTCCCAGTTTGTTAAGAAGGGCTTTAGCTCTGTATTCAAAGCAGGAAGGATGAGAACAGTCACTTATGATGGAAAGCAGAAGTGTGTTTATACCCTGGGGCGGGGTGCCAGAGGAAAGGACTGCATCATGTTTGCTTTAAACAAGCTTGCTTGGGTGCAAGAGCACTGCAGCCGTGGGAGCAGTACAGGACAATTAGTGTGCTGTTTCCTTCTTACCTCTGGCCTGGGAGGACAGCCTTGGGTCCTGGCAGTGATCTTCCCAGCAGCATTTCCACAGCAGCATCTGAAACTGGCTGAGAATCCAGAGGGGCTGTCACATTTTGTCTTGCAGTGGGAAGATAGCTGGTACCCCTTGAAAATGATTTACATGGCAGAAAGGAATGCTGAGAGACATGCTGGTGTTTTTCCTTTGAGTCTCCTGTGGAGCTTGTGCTTATGAATTTAATGTAGGCCTTTCAAAGTGATATCTTCTACCAATGTTTCTTCCTACCTTCAGTACATCTCATTTTGTTGTAATCCCAAAGCCCACTGAAGTCCATTGCAGGATTCCACTGGCTTATGTGGTTTCGGGACCATATTTCAGCATATAATTTATCTTCAACTGCACTAAAAATGGTCAAAGATGAGCATAAATTATGCCATGTCTCAGGCTGAGTCCCTTTTCATTCAAATAAATTGTTTTGAAATATTTTGAAAATGGATAAATGACAATATTTAAAAAAGTAATGTGGATGCGTTTGACATTCTCAATGAATTTAGCATAGCTAATGGCAATTCTGACAGCGTTGTGCATTTTATCTTGTGTCCTCATGAGTTGGTTGGGCCGGTGGCAGTCCCCCATTCCAGCTTTTGAGCAATAGGATTAAGCTAAACGTGTATCTTACCAGTTAACTCTTTGCAATTGGTTCATTGTGAAAAAGTTAACTCTTTGCATCAAAGTTTCTAGTGTTGGATCCCCAGCTGTCACAGCAAAGCATCTGCCTGTAATATTAGTTAAAAAAGACAGCCTTATGACAACTGTTAAGGTAGTAGTGATGAGAAATCAACTAATGTTGTTGTCAAGTGAACCAGTAAGGTCACTATTGCTAGCTACAAGTCACAGGCCCTAAACTCATTCTGGAAGGAGAGGAGCAATTCTTTGAGGGTTAAAAATGCTTCAAACAGGTATATGGGTCAGAGGCTGATCTACTTTTGATTCACTGGCCTCTCAGAAGGAAGCACTGAAAAACATTTAAACTTTCAATGTGGCACTCAAAAATATGTGAAAGGGTGGATATATCAAAGTGAGGGAAGGCAATGGTTGCTGAGAGATAAATTCATTATTTTTGAAGATCCTGATGACACCTCTGAAGATACGACTCTGGTGAGATTCTTACTGCATGGGGTTTTTGACTGTGGAAGGCAGGGGACCAGCCAAATGATGAAAAGCAGTAACAGATCAATTTTTTACAATGGAGTTCCATAAATATTCTTCATTTTGGCTGTAGAAAACTGTCTGTGCTTAAGGTGGCTGTCTAGAAAATTGAGTATTTCAAAGAAAATTGTTGTCACATGATCAAGGAGAGCTGTCAAAACCACTTGGCAAAAAACAACACAAAGTAATTAATGCCAGAGATATTGATGTGTTATTGCTAAGGAGGGAAAAAAAAAAAGTCATGCTGAGTATATTTGAGAGTCTAGCACAAGTTGCCACACAATTTTGTGAGGCAGAAGGGGTGGAATGTAAAGAGCTCATAAATTGGGCTCTGAACTTGTGCTTCAAGGACATTGAGACACTTGAGCACATCCAGAGGAGGCAACCAGGCTGGTGAGGAGCTTGGAACACAAACCCTGTGAGGAACGGCTGAGGAAGCTGGGGATGTTTAGCCTGGAGCAGAGGAGACTCAGGGGTGACCTTATCACTCTCTACAACTCCCTGAAAGGTGGCTTTAGTCAGGTGGGGTTGGTCTCTTTCTCCAGGCAGCAACTGGCAGAATAAGAGGACACAGTCTCAACCTGCACCAAGGGAAATATAGGTTGGGTAGTAGGAAAAAGTTTTTTATGTAAAGAGTGATAACGTGCTGGAATTATCTTCCTGGGGAGGTGGTGGGGTCACCATCCCTGGATGTGTTTAAAAAGACTGGATGTCTCACTCGGTGCCATGGTTTAGTTGAGGTATTAGGGCATGGGTTGGACTCGATGATCTTGAAGGTCCTTTCCAACCTAGTGATCCTGTGATTCTGTGGTTCTGTGATTCCCTGTCATTAAGAATAGAATAAATAGGCCTCTCATTTTTGGTCAATCAGGTCCACTCTAAAACAAAGCTCTTTTAAAGAATTTTATGAGTTTCTGGGTCTTGTTTCTAGCGTGGCAAATCATTTTCATTGCCCTCAAACTTCACCACCTCAAGGGCTATACTTTTTGGGATTTACAGTCACACATTTTTTCCTAGAAAGCCATCTAATAAATGAGGCAAAGAAGAAACTACAGATCAGGATATCTTTTATTGCCTTATCTATAACTTTCTACGTGCTGAATCAGAATCTCTCCCAAGATTCCTACCTGTTTGTGTATGATTTTTCTGTAACCTGCTACCTTCTTTCTTATGGCTTTGCCTTCTAGCTTCAGAAATATCTGAATTGAGCCTGAGGTGTCTAGTCAGGCTCATGGTAATGACTTATCAGTAGGATGAGCTGCAAGTCTCCTAAAGGAGCAGCTGGGTGAGCCAGTCAAGAGTTTCTTAGAGGTGGGAGTGCGATGTCAGTGTTTAGATGCATCTCAAGGTGATGCCAGCAGCTCTCAGCGTGTTCTGGACATGGAGCAGCAAGGTGAAAAGGGACACTTCTGTTTCCCCTTTTGCAATTTAACTTCCCGTCTCCTTTGTTTTGCTTGAAAAAGAAATTAAAAAAGGAGAGACAGAAGTGATAGCTATGGCCTTATCCCTGTTGTCTCCTTTGTCTAAGGAGGGAAAGAGCTCAGGCAGACAAGAAATTTAATTCCAAGATGGTTTTCCTCCAGTAAAATTCAGAGAGGAGGAGAGGAAAAGTAGCTGCACCGCTTGATTTTCTCACCCAACTTGTAAACACGTTTAATGTTTGCTTACTTGAACAGTTTGTCAAGAAAAACCCAGCACCTGATAACCAGGCAGGAGCTGCAGTGGCTCCCAGCGCGGCGGGGGCGCAGGTCCCGCTGGTTCCTCCCCGCGGAGGGCGGCAGGACGCGGGCGGAGCCGGCCCGGGCGGGGCTCCCGGCCCCGTAGATGCCATTGCAGCCCTGCAGTTGCCATTGCAGCATTGCAGTTGCCATTGCAGCATTGCAGTTGCCATTGCAGCCCTGCAGTTGCCATTGCAGCATTGCAGTTGCCATTGCAGCCCTGCAGTTGCCATCCCAGACCCAACAGGTGGCAATCGCCGCCCGGCTCCGCTCCCCCGCCTCCACGGAGCTCATGCACAGAGGGCTCTGCTTGCCGGAATGCTGCACATCCAGCAAAGCCGGCGCTGAAAATGCAGCTTCCTCTGCACAAGCTGCCGCCTTTCAGGTGTCAGAAAATTTCCTGACCCTGATATGGTTCTCTGCTCTATGCTAGAAATCTGAAGAAGTAAGCAGTAAACTATGGCGAAAGCCATGATGCTGTGTCAGAGACATTTACCTGGAGTCGCATCAAAGTCCTCAGGCCTTCCTAGGTTTTAGTCTGATGCACGATTTGCCTGTCTAGTTCTGTTTTCATTTCCATATTTGTTCCTGAGGTATGAAAACATAAATAATCTCAGAAAATGAAAGCGTGTGTGTGTGGAGAACAGTGCTGCTAGTGAAACTAAGAGTTCATGCATTGCCATGGAAACATTCACATCCTAGCAACAGCTTATTGATAGCAAGATGACATGGAAAGACAAGAGCTGATGCGTTTGACTCATGGGAAAACAAGCTATCTTACATTTCTACTTCTCTACCTTGTTTTCTTTTCCAAGACTATATAGTGGTTTAACATAAAAATCCCTAATGGACATTTCTTTTAATAATTGTTTGTGGTTTTGTGTTGAAACATGGCTTGCTAAGAAAAGTTCATACAGTTGACTTATTTTAGTTGGCTAGCTGATAAAAAATTTTTAAAATATTAAAATACAGCAAAGAAACACAGAGGCATTAAATTGTTTTCCTTTAGAAATGTAGCAAGATTATGCTTGTTTTTTGGTGAACTGAAAACATGTAGAAGGTCAATTCAATGCTTTCAGTCCATCTCTGCATTTCCCAGAACATTTGCTGAGGCTGAAATCATTAAGATGTCATTTGCTGGGATGCAGGCTGGAATCATTTGTGGTGTGGTCTGCATTCCTTGTGATGCCCAGGGAATGCATATGCTGGGAGGTACCGAAAGTCTTTGTATGCCCTTGGGTTTGGGTACATTTGCTGAGGAAAGTGCATTTCTTTTATTTTCCTGATACACAGTGGTACAAGAAGCTTCACCCCAGTGAAGACAGAGTACCACAGCAGTCACTGTGTGTGGAAGGAGATACCGTTGAGAGCAAGGATCAGACTGCTGTTGGCACTATTATTGTTGCTATTAAGTACGATAGCATTGTGGAGTCCCAGCTGTAAAGGATTTAAATGTGGCTTGTTCCACACAGATGCAGGAGGTGTTTTTACCTAGAAACTTACCATTAGTTTGTTTGCCAATGGGATTGTTCATTGCTAAGTGATTCATTGTTAAGAAGAAAACCTAACAATTCCTTTATTAATTGTGTGCGCCTGTGTGTGTGGTGGGTGTATGTTTGTAGGAAATGTTTCAGTCAAAGTAGGTATTCCAATAACCATCTTGGAAAGCAAAAATATATGATGTTGTTTTGTACATAGCATTACTGAAGTGTAAACATTTGTTTAAGAGCATTGCTGAACTGGATCTATATGAAGGACTCCCTGAACATTACATTTATTGTGAGAATAACAGTGAATCATAATATTTTCACAGCTAATAAAAAACATGTTTCACAAATGTGACCCTTTACCTGCACGTGAATTAAAAATTGAGCTAATGAAATATCCCAAGAGAAATTAGTGATGTTTACAAACCCTGAGTTTATAAACCCTGCTTATTTACCTACCTTTCCTGATTTTTTTAGAAAATAGACTTTTGTGCACTTTTTGTTCCTTCAGCAACATTTTCTCATTGGAAAATCATCAAGGATAGCTTGGGTCCAAGCCAAGTTGGTGTTTTGATACTACCATTGTGTGTTAGGTTTACAGTAAATGAGGAAACTGGTTCTGTGGAGCTATTGTGGGAGCAGTCAGAAAGGTGTGAAGGAGAAGAAGAGTACAATAATGCCAGCAATATGACTGGGGATTTTCATGTCTGCTGCTTAGGTGTGGGATTTCTAAAGAGAGGGAGAGAGAGGGAGAGAGAAGCAACATCTAGAAAAGGATGATGATAATTAAAGCAGGCCATAGAAAGACCCTATACTGTTTTCACCCTAATGCAAACAGCACTTGAGCTAACTTGATACCTCCTGTTCTGACCTGGACTTTCTTCAGTGCCCACTGTTACTGCATTTCCAGAGCTGGGTTTACGTGAATTACAAGGCACAGGACTCTGATCAGCTCCTTACTTGCTTCCCAATAGTAAGCCATAAATCAGAAGTAATCCTGAGAACAGGCAGTAGACTTGCCAGGCTCTTCTCAATTGGCACTGGCTCTGCATGGTCTCTCTGGGGTCCCTAGATATTGTTTCAGCTCCAGGTTTGAGAAAGGTGGGAGACATAGAAGTGGGGATTTCTCTAAAGGACTGTAGTGGAGCCTTCTGCATTTCCTCAGTGCTTGCAAGGCAACATGCACTGTGAATGGTGGACTAGGTTCTGCATGATTTTTACTTACTTATTCTTGTATTTGGAATTCTTTTTCCCATTCCCTGTTCTTTTATGAATTCTTCTTAGAGTTAGTCAAGGAAGGCCTGCCAAGGTTAAGGGCAGGTGTGCATATGTTTGTGTGAATCTGTGTAACAGCCTGTCATCAGGTAGCTTAGATGAAAACAGATTTTCCCTCCATTGAACCCTTTGGAATCTTTACAGATTTGAAAAGGTAAGAGTTTTGGAAAGGAGCAGGTAGGCAGGGAATAGATAAAAATTTTGCTTTTCTCTCTCCAAGGAAGAATGAAGAAACAATTCTACATGTCGAGGTTCGTGATTTCTCCCTCTTTACTGAAGAATAATATGAAGTTCAGTTCAAGAAATGAATTGAAATTCAATTTCAAAAATGTGATTAACAATATTAACTTTCTTGCAGGGGGTGGGGGAACTTAACTTTTGGATAGAAGTAACTTTTGAATTCTAATAATTCACATTAATTCAGGGCCTGTGGTACATAACTAATCTTCTGCTCTCCTGATTTCTCTTGATTGACTTCTTGGGACTGATTTGGGAAAATGTGCTTTTCCTTTCTTTCAGTTAAAGGTGTGCTACCTGTTAAGAGAAGATTGATTAGTCACCATTAGCACCTGGGAATGCTTTTATTTTTATCACTTCAAGCAAATATGTCTACAGCTAGAGTCATAATTATGTGCACTACTGCGACAATTTTTTGCTATTCTTTCGTTATATTTTGACAGAAAAGAAATGTCAAGGGAGTAGCACTTGCTTTTTAGCTCTGAAACATTTACATCTGTTGTACATATTTGTCTCCTCTTTGTCACACTATCCTTTCAAATCTCCCTTTTGCTGCCTTGTAGTTGTGCCTTGCCACTGTTTTATGAATTAATGTCGAGTTTTTATACAAAGATTTTATGAAGAACAGCTGTAGATTGTCTTCTCTGAAGCTGTAAACCATCTTTCTTCGGTTGCAGAGGCATGAAACCCACTGGAGCTTTAATGATTTATAGCAACTGCAAAGCTGGTCAATGTCCCTAAGATTTCACCCCTGGCATACATTTTTTTAATCAGACACCAGTGGCGTCTCTATCCTGTGTGACAGAAGTAAAAGGCATTAGTAAGGATTACACATGACTTCAGGATGTGTGAATATTTTAAGTCTTTTTTCTGGTGTTTACTCTGATATGTATCAAACAACTGGGAAGAGAAGATAAAAACCAGAAATGCCAGAAAGTAATTCTGAATTTTTTTCAATATAAGAAGTAACATTTCTGCCTATTTGGCTTATTTTTTTGTTCAATAGCCAAGGATCAATCTCATCTGCAAGCATTTGCAAATGGCTGAGATACAAAGCAAAATGTAGTCTGGGCTTGTGCCAATTTTTTAATTAAGGAAGAGTTTGTCCCATCATCAGCAATCATTCCCATATTCAAAGATTTCTAAGATTCCAAGTGTTTCTAAGAGGAACGCTCACTGCTACAAAACATCTCAAGCTAGTTAAAAGAACCCATTTGTAAGGGGATATACGACAAACTGTCACTGGACTTATGACAGTAAACAACATCTAAGTAGCTGTCAGTGAATCCCAATTGTAAGAATTAAATCATGTGTGGCACTGTTTCATTTAAGCTGCACTGAGAAGCTGATGAGAGGAACTCCATGTACCATGCCATTTCCTTGAGGTCTTACATCACTTGTGATTGAGACATACTCTAAAGGAATGACAGACCATTCCTAAGTGATGCTGATGCCACTTTGGATGTCACATTTCCTATAAAGTTATTACTGAACCATAGCCCTGTTGGGATTTTAGGAGACTTTGTATTGCTTTGAAGAATTGTCATACAAGGCACGAACTTCAGGATCCAGCTTGTTTGTTGTCCTTATAGGTGCTGCTGTCCCTTTTAGAAGGAAGCAGGCATTCTTCTGAGATTTCTGCATGCATAAGCATGCCTTTTTCCTCTAATATAGGCTTGCAGGTCAGGTTGCCCACTGAATTGCTGCTAGTTCTTCTTTTCTAACTTCTTTCTAGCATAAAATTTGGAATAACACTTCAGAAAGGTATTGTAGCTAGCCTGCCATCCCCAGTCCTACAGGGCTGGGGGACCATGATACAGATCATGATATCTGCAATAAATAAAAAATCACAGAACCCCAACTGAAGGAAAACATGCCACACACTCTATTAACAGTTTCTTTGTTCCCTCAAGCTGAATTCTTTTACATTTTCTTGGGCTTTTTCTACTTGAGCTGGAAAAATAGCTGTAATGACAGGCTATTTTAATAAGGCTCTTTTCCTCTTTGCAGTATGCCTTCAAAAATGGCCATTTGCTTGGCTATGCTAACTGCTGAATATTTAGTTTTAATCTAGGGCCCACCACAGAAACCAGCTCCCCAAGTTCATTTGACTCAGCCAAGATTGCACATTTACTTCATGGTGCATTGGACTATTTCTCTGCAACATATGCTTTTGAAAATTGCATCTCATGACTGAAAATCCCAGGTGAGGTTCTTGGCAGTGGCAGAGAGAACCCTACTTAACTGAGAGGAAAACATGGTTGAAAAGGGGTATGGAGAGAAACTGAAGACAGTTTTCTCTCCTGCTGTTTTTTTTTTCCTTACTGTTTGTTTTATAGAGGAAACGTAACTAACATTTAATGACACCCATCACAGGATTTCTTAAGCTTCATTTTCCTGCTTTCCCTCTTTCCCCTGATATTATTACCTCAGCCAAGCAAGGCTCAGTGTTGTCTAAAAGTTGTTTTCCCCATCCTAACTGTTCCCTACCCTCTTTCAGGGGAGGTGCATTAAGTCTGTGAGTGACTTCAGAGGAGTTGTAAGATGGAAGAGGCAACAGGAAGGCTCCAATACATGGAGAAATCTTATACCTAGCAAGAAGATGTAAAAAAGAGTGTGGCACGTGAAGGACTGGCTATGCAGAAGTCCTGGCATCAGAAAAGAGGACAGTGTTAAAGAGGGTAGGGGAAACCTTTTGCATGGCAGTAAGGCAAATGGAAAGGTGGGACAACAGATATGAGGATGAGCTGTTTTGGAGGAGGGTGAAGAGGAGAACCCCTTGGATGAGACAGAAGCAGAGGATGGGGGTCAGATGGCACACAGGGAGCTGAAGGAGTCAAATGAAGGAAAGCAGTGAGCCTCTGCTTATGCAACACTTGCACATCTTTCAGAAGCTGCAGTGTGATCTTCTGTGACTGGGACACAAATGACATCTGACTGCTGAGGTTCCAGATGGCATGAAGGCTCACTGATTCTAATCAAGTTTCCAAGTAGTTCTTTTGAACACTCTGTTTTCAATCCAGTTAAGTATTCAAAGATATGTATCTAGATTTCTTTTCTACAACCACATTATTCTGTTGAAAGTCAGTTGCTTTTCACCTTAATGGGAAGAGAATATGCAAAGAATGAAAAAACACAGGAAGTCAATCAGCATAAAAGTCTGAGCAAATGCTCAGTGAGCAGGCATTTTTATGCTTGGTGAGCAGGCATTCTGCTTGTGATTCTTAAGTAAAGCCTTTTTCATGCTTGTCATGACTAGTGAAAAAATAGAAAGAAAACTAAGATCTATTTTTTAATGTCTTTGGGACGTCTGATAAAGTGCAATGTTGATTCATTGGTATTTCATGCCTGGCTACTTAGAATGCCAACTATATGTCTTTAAACTTAAGTAAATGAGAAATAGATGCAGCCTTTTCTATGATAGGTTATTGTAATACTTTTATTCTAAGTTGCCATTTACGCTTTTGTAGAATTGAAGTCTGAGATTTCTCGTATGAGTCGACCCTCATTTTGATAAATCATTTAAATAAATTAGGTGATTATCAGTTTTAGTGTAAAGAAGAACATTCAAATGTTGTTGAATGTGAGACCACAGAATGAAAATAGAAAGGAAGACTTGTGTTACGTTTACTTCAATGTGAAT
Organism: Prinia subflava; assembly: GCF_021018805.1. Taxonomy (NCBI): domain Eukaryota; kingdom Metazoa; phylum Chordata; class Aves; order Passeriformes; family Cisticolidae; genus Prinia; species Prinia subflava. The sequence goes on along the minus strand of NC_086248.1, from coordinate 59,416,067 downwards.
TTCTGAGTTATTTTGCATCAGGGATCAGAATTTAATGTGTAATTTAAATACACTTTTGCACTTTACTCAGACTTATAAAGTGAGAGATCACTGTCCTTGTTCTATGTACAGTGCAAATGGAGTTGATGATCTTGTTTTCGTCTTGGACTTTGCTAAGTATGCATGTGAGGCCAGGGGAAGAAAAACAGATGTTAGTGGAACCATTTGCAGAGCCTAAGCCTTGTTCTAATCCACACAGCCTCAAAACTGTAGGTATTCCATACATGTATTTATGAACGTTTGGGGAAGGGAGAGTGTATTCCTGTTACAGTTTATGTAACCTGAGGGGAAAAAAAATTCAACTACAGCAATTTCATATTTTCCATGTATTGTTCAACCTGCAACCCTGAAAAGGGGTTAATGCAACCAAATAAGTTAAAACTGATTTCTCCCAAGATTTGAAAGGAAAATGATGTGCTAATTAGATTCCACATATTATCTTTATACTTTAAGTATATGTACACTTTAAAATATGAAGGAAAAATGCAGGCTTCAATATATGGCATGAAGGTTGGGGAGAGCATTTTTCTTTGTTCAGACATGTAAGCTCAAATTCAGTATTTTCCTCTGTAATAATGAGTCTTTTGATTTGTGGTTTAGGTTTGGTTCATTGTGGTAAGAGACCAAAGTGTGAAATATGGATTCCCATCCTCACAGGGATTTCATTGTCACAGCTTCTCCATATCTAGTCCATCATTCTGCAGCTATTAAATTGTGAGATTAACTCAAGGCAGAAAACATTGCTGTCCTGCAAAAGGAAACACAGGGGTTTATTGCTTCTTAGATAAAGGAGAAACAAACCCACAAATTGTAAAGCATAATACAGAAATTTATAGAATTTTTATGGAGTTTTATAGAAAGATCTGAATTAAATTTCACATGTTTTTCACTTCTGGGGACACCTAATGTTCCAGATAAGGAAAGGTCTTTTTGTCTACAAAATCTTCATGTCAATCTCATCTGTCCTGAGTCTTGTGAATTTGGAACTGAGGATTTCTGTTTATTTGAATTTTAGCTTGTACTTAACACAGTTGGCCAGAGATGGTGCTGAGTGCTCGGATATTGCAGGGTGAAATGCAGTGGCAGCTTGAACAGAAGTGATTTGGGACATTTATCATAGCTATCCTCAGCTGCCATGAGTAAAGACTTTGAGTGAATTTAAAATTAAAGAAAAGCACCCTGCTTGTAAGAGTTAGCAAAACAGCAGCACATAAAGTTATTTTAGAAAATGAGAAAATGATTGGGAAGATGTGACACAGGGAAGAAGATTTATCTGTTATATTTGCTGATATTTTATTGTTCAGTTAAATAAAGGTAATCTTCTGGAAGTGAATTCTTCCAGCTTTATCAGATAGGTAGTAGAAATGGAAATAAGCTCAATTTACTAGTATCACCTGTGAGTTGCAGTTAAATTCTGGCTATCTTTTCTTAATTGCTCTCTTATTCCATTTCTGTTCTTTATTCCATAAGACAGTCTGTGTAATAGTGAGGCACTTAGACATGTCAAGGGTTGCACTGTAAGTGAAAGTCAAACACTAGAACCCTGTCCTTTGTGATAGGTTCTTATCCAAAACCAGCCCTATTGTAGTCAGTTCGAGGGTTCAGTGGGGTAAGGATCTCTAAGAATTTCTGATATGAGTCAGGAGAGTTAGCCTGCCTTGTCACGTATAATGGTCTTTTCCAGCTCCTTACACATGATGGTTTTCCTCTAATAGTAATTTTTCTGATTTATTGAAATATAACCAGCATGTCAATACAAAGAACAAACAAAACCAGTTGAAAAGTCCTGTTCACACTCTGTTTTTTTCAGGTTTTTATTCTGTTAGCTGCTGATAGCAGCTGGGTCAAGCCCTTCTGGTGCTGGACCTCGGATGTCCATCTCATTCACCAGTAACATGGGCATGCTGGGTGCAGCTGAAGGGTGCTCCAATAGATCAGAAAGGCCTTGTCCCCCCTGAGCTCTACATCAGTGGCTCTGACTGGCTCCAGAATGTCCTTTCTGCAGGGACAGGCATATGTCCTGGAACCTGGAGCAATTTTATGTCCTGGTCCCCTGTCTATCCAGACAAGCGATTATCCTGAGTGGGCCAGGGCGCCCTGGCCTGTGTGAAAGCCAGCTTGCCATGGAAAGCAGTGCACAGGGAGAAGGCTGTGTATCTGAGTTTAGTCCTGAGAAAGCCTTGGCTAGCTGCTCAGTCCCATGGTGTAGATATTACCTAAGCATAACTTGCAAGGCTGGTGCGTCCTAATATCTTTCCCTGAATTTACATGTTTTTTATGTCTGTCCTGGTCTTACTAAAGCATCAATTCCTTTTGAACCTGTTTACCAGACTACAGGAATGATATTTTATTTTTAATTAAAAAGATTTATTAGATTTAAATCTAAAAGCTTAGAGTCATGCTTTCATCTTCAATTTCTTCGTCTTCTACAGTCTTCTTCTTCCTTTTCCTGTGGAGAGAAGGATCTCCCTATGAGTAGAGCTATCCAGGTTTGTGGATTTTTTTTTCTTTCTTTCCTTCACTACAACATCAAATTTTATCCTTTCCCATCTCCTTCCATCCTGTGACTTGGGATGCTGGTCTTGTGGAAGCACACTCCTACATCAAGTTCTCACTTGACTCTTGGACCACGAGGGCAGTTTTCCCTGACCAAAGGATCTGGACTGCTATTGAGTCATAGAGTCAAACAGGACTGTCAGGAAATGTTGGGTATTTCTGCAGTCAGAAACAAAAGGAATTTTTTCTCACTCTCACCTCCAAGATATTTAATTTGAAGAATGTGGGCAGTTTCCTGCTATTTACGGCAGCCATTAAACAATGGGATTGGTATGTGGGAGTAGGATTTCTTCGGAGGTCACTGGCTGTGGAAGTGGTGGATCTGTCAGCACAAACTGTATTGACTTCAGCTGTCAACAGCTGATACAGCAATGAACAGAGGCTTCTCTCCCATTCTAACAAAGATCTTTCTGGATTGTACCTACTGAGCACTCTTTGGTTTGGTGCTGGGGACATTCCAAAACTGATGTTTGTACATGTTCTTGGGGAATAGAAGACAGAAACATTGATTCAGGAAATCTTAAATGCTATAATGTACTCTTTATGAACTCAGTGAGCAGATGGTGCTGTCATTAATACATGAACTTGAGTTTAGTGCAGGGGCAAGCAAAAAGAAAAGATGGAAATTGGGGACACGCCCCCCCCCCCCCCCCCCCCCCCAGTTACCTATCTCTTCTTAACTGCTGGTGAAGTATTAACCAATATTCATAAACAGGTTAGCAAAAATAAGCAACACAAAAGCAGAAAAAAAGTTTTTAACCTTTTAGTTATGAAGTGGTGTTTATTTTACTTAAAGTGGGCTTTGTCAGTGAAAATCTTTGAGAATCATTTTCCCAGTTAATAAGGCAGGGTTCATATAATAGAAAAGAAACTGCTTCCTACACTTTCTATCCGTGAATATTTTGGCTGAGGGAAAGCCTATTCCACATTCATGTTGCTTTTGAGAAAATGACAATTTTAAAGGTCTATGGAGCATTAAAAAGGATTAAAAAGCTTTGTGGAGCCTTAAAATCTTCTTCCATCAACCCCTTGCCCATGTATGTTACTTGTTAAAAACACAGAAACTGAATAAAATAAGACCTATTCTAACTCAAAGATCTGTATCAGGGGAACTTAAATTAGGAAATATTGGATCTACTCACAGTGTCTAGAAGAGCAGAGATCAGTATGCATTTCAGTGCTGAACCATTTACTTCACCTAGTAAAATGAATCATAATTGGACAGATGAGTGGAAAACATGATAATGAAGTGCCTGATTTGATCACACTCTCTCTGTTGTGTATTTTGTCCTGAACACCACGTACACAGAAATAACAAGTTAGAAGGGAGTAATTATGGCCTAGAGGGTCATGTTTTGTGGGCACAATGTGGAAAGCGCTTTGATGCTAATGAGCAATCCAAATAATTTCCTACTTTGCCAGATAAATTTCAACACCTTTTAAATCCAAGTTTGCATTCCTTGACAGGCATAGTACTTGACAACAGATAAATAGTGCCTGAATCACTCACGTTATTTTGACACGTGTCAAAAAATATGAGACAGATTAGGATATGGAGAGAAAATTTCTATGAATTAATATATTTGGTGTTCCATTGCATTCAAGTAATAGTTAGAAAGACCTTCCAGCTGCCTTAAAATATGAATTAAAAGCCTAGTGTAAGAACTTCTGGAGTAGGTGACCTCCATTAATTCATTATTTTCAATGTCAAAGAGAAGTTTGAATATACCACAGACAAAGTGACAGTGGACTGTGTCACCTGTTCCTCTGTTTTTTAAAAATGTCATTATTTTTTGGAAATTTTGTCCTGAGCTGGTGGGCAAACCTTCTAGTTATTTGTTGATAGCTGTGTCACTTGTCAGATCTTCTCTGATGAGTGTTTTCTCCACTGCTTATCCTGTTGATTGTGTCTCCGACCTTCTGTCAGTGCAGAATACCATCTCTGACATTTGGGACACTTTCCTGTGTAGCTGTTATAAGCCTTACTAACTTGCCTGCTTTTTTATATCTGAAAATATATCCTTTTCCTTTGACAATATTTGTGTAAAAAAGCACATGGATTAGAATCTTAGGTGGAATCTTGAGCTCAGCTGGCACCACTGCCCTCCTTCATGGCCAGGTTGTATTTTGGCTGTGCATTTTCTTACACACCCACCTGCAGCCCCTTTTAATGCAAGGCAAATTGTTTAGAAGGCATCAGCAAGGACTCTTGGTTGACGAATGTCTTTTTTTTTTTCTCCATGTGGTCTGAGGAGAACTGACAGAAAGAAGCTTGACGTGCTCTTACATGTAAGAGCCCACTATATAGCAGCAGGAGTCACCCTGTTAACACAGATTGTCCCAAAAGACTGTGAAAGGCATGTGGGAGGATAAAATTATATTGTCATGCTGACTACAGATGAAATTCAGATGCACAAGGCTACACAGTTTTGTGTTACTGGGAAAAGTGTTCAGGACTCAGGTGTGTAGAACAAATTTTCCCGGGGGAGTTGTGTGGCTTTTCCTTTATTTGCTAGTGAAAGCCCGTACAGTTCCAACTCACGTTATCGGGCAGTGGTTAAGGCCTATGTTCCATTAAAGCCTATGCTGTCCCAAATCCCAGATTATATCCAGGTGGGAATGCTTGGCTCCTCCCCCTTAGCGGAGCCTCTCACAGTGGGCTGACACCATTCTATGAGTCCTGCAGTGGGTCCTTGATTGCCCATTAAACAGAGATTGCTCCAGAGGGAGTTACCTGTGAGTCATGGGCAAGGCCTTGATGGCCCATTAACAGCAGATAGTCCAGAGGGAGGGGGCAAGGGAAACACTGCCCCACCTGGTTCCAACAGCCCCTGAAGATGGTGATGGAACACATACTTTGGGCACACCTTACACTGTAACCTAGGACAACATCTGAATTTGGTCATTTCCAGAGAAAACAGATTCATGCAGTGTCATATGCACAGAAATTAACCAAAGTTCTTATTTTTTAATGGAAGATGGTTTAGACATTTAAATTAAATCTAAATTTACATTCCATTTAGATTGCTGCTTCTGTTTTAAATTTTGTTTGGTTAAACCTCTTTAGGAAGGTATATGTCATAAAAATATTATTAAACTCCTTTATTATGGAATGTCAGAACCTGAAGTCAAAGCAATATTGGCCTCCACAGCTGTGGATGGATATTCTGCCTCCAAAACAAAGCAGGAATAATTCCTCATGTGGCTTGAAGAGTATTTGTGTCAGTAAGATTTGTTTTAACAGCTTTTGTGTAAGCAGACCTTTTGAACAAAAGTGTTTGAAAAGCAGTGTTTCAATCTGGAGGAGAAATAATAACATGTTGTGCAAAGCAGTATGATGCTTTAAAAACTGTATTAGCCATGCAGAAGCTGAAAGGAGAAGTATGTTCTGCATTTATATATTTTTATAAAATAATTTCTTGGAATTAAAATCCAGTTAGCTGCAAAATAATAAAACCAGAAAAAGCGTACTATTATCTTTTGCCCATGAGCCAGTTCCCAGCTCACTGAACTCTCTCTTATGTTATATTGTGAAGTGAAGAGATTAAAACAAGAAATGCAAGGAAAGGCTGTCATTAGAGATGAACTAGATAAGAGTCTGTTCCTCCTTTTTCCATTAGAGATGGTGGCTTTATGACCTCTCCCTTTTTAGCATCCTCTTCTACCCTTAAAATATAAACCACATTTTGTGCAAGATTGTACATAACTTAAAATTATCATGTTAAATGCAGGACATTGTTCTTGTATTTATATTTAAAGTTCTCTGCTTCTCATTCATTTCTGAAAAAGAGCTTCTGCCTTCAACAACTTTTTTCTTTTTCATCAATCAACAATGGGGAAATGGGAAAAGGGATATTATTGCCTTTCACAAACTTTGTCACACTTCTAATGCTTAAAATGTTTTGAAAATCAGTTTTGTCTTTCTTTGGTGCTCCGTATAATAGACCTAACACTTTCCTAGTTGAATATCCAAAACTAATCTGAACCCTTTCCTTTTCCATCTTGGAAAAATACATTTGTTTATTAGCATACCCAACTTTTTGAGACTGGAACCTTGAGAAAGAAAAAATGTATTTGTGATGGACCCAATATGATTTTTAGAATAAGGAGTGCAAGATAAGCAAGGATGCACACTGTCTATGCTCTGTGGTAAACTTTAAGCCTCGTATGTTGGCAGTGCAATTATAACACATCCCATGGACCCCATTGCTTGGAGCTTATTGACACATCACACTCAGCTGTGTGAATCAAGCTGCAGGGATTCCTGTCCCTCTGGGTGAAGGTGCAGCTGCAGAAGGCGCAGGATATCTAGCTGCACTTTCTATGGAAGAACATACACCTGTATCTTTCTTCCTTGTCTAACTTTCATTCCCATTTGCAAAAATACAACTTGTTACAGTTTAAGGGATTAAATGAAATTAAAAGTTCTGCTAGAAGGGATTGTTTTTATGTGGTGTAGTAGGAGAGGAAGTAGTGGCATGCCAAAGCATCTCCCAGAACAAATGTATTTCTATTATCTGTACCAGGTAATTTGAGGTGAAGGACAGCAAACGGGAGAGAGGTCTTGGGTAAGTGTTATGAAATTTCTTATGTCCTGAAAGTGGGAAAGACTGTGAGGTTCTTAAACCACCATGGATTTTTTGTTAGACTTTTGGCTTGTCCATGTGTGTGGCATGGATTTCTTTGGTACAATGAAGGGAGAAATCCTTATGATTTAATTGAGTAACCTGTCCTATAGTAAATCTGTGCTTAGAGCTGGTGGAGGAGAAGTGGAATTACCATGCATCAGATATAAAGAGCGTCCTGATGCAGTTTGCATGTATAAGCCCAGTTTCCAGGAGTGTTTATGCAGCACAGGGATCGCTGCAGGCAGAAGGAAATTGCACATACAGGTTAATCACAGTTTACATTAGTGGGAGGATGAATGAACTCTCATAATTCAGGAAATGTTTTTTCTTCAAGTATTCAGCTTCACTAGGATCAGTAAGGTTTGTTATATGAATTTAATTAAGATGGAAATCTAAATATATAATTTGGGCTAGGAAATAATTATTAGGAACAACTCTACATCATCACTTATGCATGAGTGCCCCTAAAGGAGGAGCAGAGGGTCTCTGAATCTCAAGTGGCTATAATTGCACTATCTACTTTGATATGAATTTTCTACAAGCATTCAGTTTCTGGAATTTTAAGTTGTCTTGTCTTAAAAATGAACACATCTAGGAGCATAATAGTAAAATTCAGCAAAAATTCATAGTGGTGATAGACTATCATATTTCAGAAGAACACATTAGGACTCAGACTAACATTTTCTTTGAGATTTTCTGCAGTTTTGTCCCTCAAATGTCCCTCTGCAAATCAATAATTTTCTTAAAAAAAATAAATATCAAATAGCAAGTTTCTCCCTAGAGAGCCTATTAGATGAGGGAAAAAGTCTTTCCAAAGTGTGGCAATCCTCCTTTTATTGAGCTTTCGATTTTTATGATTTCAAAGTTCTCCCTTCTGGGTTTACATGATTCTGAGGTAGACAGCTTGATGCAAATTATAAGAAGGAATTTTCAGAATGTGATAAGCATACATCGCACATCTGCTGATGAAAGCTTTCTGCAAACACCATTAAATACTCCAGCATATACTGCTCAGCAGAAGGGAGTGGTGAGCTCCCATCCCTGCTTCCCAATTATTGGGATAGAACAGCAAGGCTGTGCAAAAGTAGACTGCATGAATCTCTATCCTCTCAAAGTGGATTTGCTTGTTAGGGAGCATATTTGTGCTCTCACTATGGCTATTAAAAGAAAGGCCATAACCACTTGCAGTTACGGAAGCACTAGTATATTTTACTGGAAAGACCAGAATGCTGTTTCCAGTGTCCTCTCCAAATTTCAAAGAAGAAGATTCTCAGCTGCATGGCTGGAGTTTTGTGCTTTCACTTGCATTGTTTATCCCTTAAATTTTATCAGCAGACTGTATGGGTATAAAGGTTGTGCTTGCAATCTTTCTTTGATTGTTGAAGAGAGCTTGGGACTGCTTGGAGTCCGATTCACTGGCTACTTTGTTTATGGACTTCACTGGAAGCTGTGTTCACAGGACAGGTGTAGAACTTAGGATGTAAATCTCTTAGGGATCTCTTGGGCCAAGAGGCAGTGTGTAACTGTTCTCTATATGTAAAGCTTGATTAAACCACCAATGCACACAAAAAATAGAATCACAGAACCAAAAACATGCCTCTCAAGCTAAGCTGCTTAATTCAATTAACACTTATTTTGGTGTATCTGAAGGGCCAAAACATTTTCAGAAGTTTTGTTAGGTGAATTATTCCCCAAATTCAATACCTCCCCTGTAGACTACTTTAAAAAAAATCATACATTTTTCTCAGTAGATCATTCCCAAATAACCTATTTTGATCCTTGATATTCATCATCTAAGCTATGGCACTTATTATTAGTTAGAGTCATAAAGTTTATTTTCATTACTTGACTTCTTCAAAGACATACCTAACATGTTGACATCTTAGAGCTTGCTTTCCTTTAATACTCTGTAAGCTTTCCTTCATAGTCATTAATTGGGAAGTCACTGATTTTGCTAACAAATATTTATCTGTAAAATTAACAAAAAATCAACTTAAGCCAGGAAAACTCAACAACAGGCACATGCAAACCCAGCAACAATTCATTTGTCCAGTTTACAGACATAGGCAAATATTAGACCCCCTACTCCACCATTATGGCTTTAGCTGCAGTATCACTCTGCAGTGTAGCATACTGAAATCAGTTTTAAAACTTTCCTTTCAGCAATTCCTGAACATGAAATCAGAAGGAAGGCCTTTCCAAGTAAACAAGAAAGGAATGAAAAATATGTGACTAATCAGAAAGATTGAAATGGCCCTTTATTAAAAAGCAATACAGAACAGGTACTTTAATTGTCAATTGTAAATGGACATGCTGACTGTCAAATTGTATATTTTAGGTATGTAGGGACAAAAGGGATGCAGAAACCAGTAAGAGGAAGTGAGAAAAACGGTTGCTATGAACTTTCTAGATTAAGTTATGTTATGAGAGATACAATGTTGCATCCCAGCATAATCCTGATTAAAGACCCTCTTTAGCACATCAGAATTTCCTTATTTTAGTACCTCACCTTCATCTAGAGAGATCCCTTAAAAAAAAACAGGGCATAAACTGATTTTAATGACTCAGGCATAGAACATGCTGCCTCTGAAAATTACTTAAACCTTGGAAATACTTGCAACTTTATGTAAGTAGTCAGTGCAACCTGCACTAAAAATGTTAATATGATCCTTGGGTGTCTTAACAGGTAAGCAGTGAGGTGATTTTTATGCTGGGACTGAAATACTGAGTATAACCTTTCTACCATCATTATAAAAGGACTTGGAAAATCGAGACTGAAAGCCAGAAAAAAAAAAAAAAGCCATGTATTTCTGGGATCCAGGGGAAATGCCTCTGACAGTGGAGAGTTTTGTCTGCTAGAGGCAGTGAACAGTCATTCCTTCTTTGGGTTTCCTTCTTTCACTAAAGAAGGCGTGAGGATCTAAAATGTTGCTTACTATGGCCTACAAAGGCACACTGTGGCAGCTCATGACTGTAGTCTGCATCTTGAAAAGCTCAGAACAGAACTTGAACAGAATGGGAAATCCATTTTTGACTGTGACAGTGTTCAGCTGGTAAAGCAAATGAGCGAGGGGAGCACTACAACATGTTGGTATACAATACATTTTTTAAGGAAAGCTGATGGACAACAACTTTAAGCACAATAATTAAAATAAGTAAAAGGGAAATGACTGTAAAGAAATTTACCTAGATCATACTTTGAAATATAGATTCTCAAATCCTAAGTTGCTTATAGAAATATTGTCCTTTGCTGCAAACTGATTAATTGTTTATTATAATTTGGTCAGTCTTGTTTTTTTATCAACATAAATATTATTATGAGCTATACAGATCCCATAAAGTGCTGTTGCATTGTAAAGCATCAATCTGAACTTTACAAACTCAAGAGAAAAAATGTTATCAGTAAAGAAGTAGATTTTTCTGTTTCCTTCATAGGAAAGTCAGCTTGTTAATAACAGAAGCTCATTTAACAGTGGTGAAAGGACGCTAAGTAGCTGAAAAACTACTGCAGGTTGGAGTTTTATCTAGAGCTGTGTGGCAGTTAACAATAAATCAGTTATTACTTTCCCCTCTGGTAGTTTTGCACAAAGCAATAACTTGGACCAAATTAAAAGTCATTCAGGTGTCCATGCTTGGAAAAGATGCAGCCACTCTCATTCGTCAGTTTTGCCCTGCAGACACCTCAAGTGTTTCCAGTAAGAACTGCGTGAAGTAGCTACCCTGAACCTCCTGGGGCTGAGGTGGCTGTACAGGGAGAGTGCTCATATGCCCCCATGGATATAGGTAGGAGAGAGCACCTCTCCACGCTACTGACCATCCTCTCCATTGCCACTGACTTCACTGACAGCAGGTTTTATTGCAAGCATTCTCCAAAACCTTAGTACTGAAGATCAAGTGTGGATTACTATGGGGTTAACTTTCAAAGTGTGATTAGCTGTCTGGCAGGCAGGATGTAAAATGTTACACCAAGCTGTTTTGATCCATTTTTGCCCTGGTGCCAAGAGGTTTGACCAGCTGTGTAGGCAGTAATCTAGGCAGTAATCCTAGAAGCTGGAGCAATTGATAAGAGTATTTGACAATTTCATGCACTCACTAGATTCCAAAACAGAGAATTGGCTTTGGGTTTTTTTTTTGTTTTTTTAGTGGTTTTGTTTTTTAAATTTTATTTTGTTTGTTTGGTTGAGTTTTTTATTTGTTTGCTTTTTCTTTTTAAAAGGTGAAAAACAACCCCCAAACAACTCAGAAGTACAGATTACTATACGGATTAGACAGTGGGTAAGCACCTTGCAAATTTTACAGAGTAGATTGGCAACTGCTCTTCTTTCAGCAAGATGACAAGGAATAAAACTTTGCTAGTGCTTTTTTTTTTATTTGCAGCAAAGAACTTGGGCTTCTAATTTCAACTACTTACTAAATTGAAGGAAGCCACTTAATCACTGCCAATGTGTCTATTTGTTATGCAGCATGTAGAAAGCATCCGTGAATTTTCCCATCATTGCCTTTGAAATTACCTGTTATAAAGTAAGCTGTGCAATTACTTCTGAAGTTGATAAAGTGCTCAAGAACTCTCGTTGTTCCTGGAAAATGTATCTTAAGAGTCTTCAGTCTTCCAGAAGGTTTTCTCCTATCTCACACAATTACTTTATTAGAAGATCAATTAGCATTTATCAACTATGTCTCGTCATGATACTTTCAAGACTCTTCTATTTAATGTCTGATGGCCGCCACTACGTCACCTTAATGAAAGTACATGGGTCACGGTGGCCGTAGACACCAAATGTAATACAGTGCAAGTACCATTATATGGTATTATTATGTAAATAAGTACTGTGCAGTGCCTTTCAAATGCACTTCAAAAGAAGTTGGATGAAAAGCTGTTAGACTTGAGAAGGAGGTACAGGAATATGAGGCAGGAGTTTGAAATGTGGTGCTCTCGACATACACATGTGTCAGTGTCTCACAAATGCGCTGTCAGGTTGTCTAGGTGATGTTCTAGAGAAAAATAACAGGGAGGTAAGAGTGCCATGTCTCAAGTAAGTGTGATTATTTTGAGGCAATTACTCTCTGATTCCAAGAGGATGTTCAGAGAAAACTTATTGAAGAATTTTACTGTGAAAGGTCTCCACAAAGAAATTCTGCACAAACTGCAAGGGACAGAATGCCTCTAGGCATGATTTTGTAGGGCATTTTGTCCCCAAAGTGAAAGTCAGCTGAATGTATATTTCAAATTATATCCAGAATAATCTCATTAGTTGAAGTGAGTGTTTTGACAGCATATGTTTGAATATTCAGCAATTATTTTTACCCATACCCACTGAAGAGCTGAAGTGAAAACCCAATTATATTTTACTAACACACAACCACCCTTACCCAGCTACTTCCTTTAGTCAGTATCTGAGAGCTGAACTAATCTTGTTCTAGCTGTATGCTTTTGACATTTTGCAGTGTTTGACAGGAAAGTGTTGAAACTCTAAAGCTGAGAAGGGTCAAGGTGAAGCATAGTGTATGTTTATGTAGTTATAAATTCCAAGAAACTATAATGTAGCTGTAATTTCCAGAAGGAGAACAGAATTGGATATGCATTTTACTGGTTTTCCATTGATGCCTTGGGAAAGCTGACCTGAAACAGAGCCTGGACAGAGCCAAAAAATAAAGTAGGTATATATTGAAAGGCCTCCAGGATCCACCTGGTGCAGGACAGGAGCCTGACCAGGGCTACACCCAAGTTGGACTAAGTATGATCACAAAATGGCTAACCAGTCATGAGATCTTACATTTTTATAAGTTTTGGTCTTTTTGCATATTGCAGTTTATTTGTCCAACCACAGCTTCAGGTAGTGAGGTCTTACCCTCCTTGTTTTTTCTCTTCAGTTCACTGTTGTTTATGCTGTTGGGCTGAAAGTTGTCCTTGGTCCTCAGCAGGAGAAGGATTTGTTTTGTCTCCCTATTCTGTGAGGAGAGCTTACTGTCACTTAATATCAGGCTCAGAACTACATCCCTAGGCAGCACAGAATCTGAAAATATGGAAGTTAAAGCTTAAGGCATCACCATAAGGTGGTATAACCCATGATAACTATTACTGCCTCAGCAACCACCTGTTGGGGAATCATAGAATGGTTTGGTTTGGAAGGTACCTTAAACATCATCTAGTTCCAACTCCCCTGCCCATGGACAGGGATACCTTTCACTAGGCCAGGTTACTCAAAACCCCATCCAACCTGGAAACATTTCCAGGGATGGAGGATCCACAATTTCTCTGGACAACCTGTTCCAGCACCTCACCACCATCAATATAAAAAATTTCCTTCCTTGGATCTAATTTAAATCTACCCTCTTTCAGTGTAAAATCATTACCTCTTGTCTTGTCACCACATGTTCTGGTAAAAAGCTCTCTCCATCTTTCTTCTAAGCTCATTTTATGCATAAATTACAATGAAGTGCCTGCAGAGGTGCTCTTCTCCAGGCTGAACAACAATAATTCTCTCTGTTTTTCTTCATTAGGGGAGATATTTCAGTCCCCTGATCATTTTTGTGGTGCTTGTCCAGACCTGCTCTAACAGGTTCATGACCTTCTTCTGCTGGGTGTCAGCCAATATTAATAATATTGGCAATTAAAATTATTTCCGTTTTATAAAATTATAATTTTGTCATTATAATTCCAAATGTATTGGAAAAAATGATGATGTTAACTATAGCAATAGGCAGGTAACTCCTGGAATGCCAAATGTTTTCTATATTCAGCCTTCCTCCCTCAGTCCCCAGATTTGAAGCAATAAATATTAGCATACAAAATATTTTATAGACTTTTTTTTTGCAATGTTCTGTGATCCTTAGGCTAGTGTTCTCAAAAATACAACACCAAAATATAGGCATGCAAAAGTTGTGCTGACACTCTAAGTAACAGCAGCTTATGACTCCTTTTCTAATATTCCTTTTCTAATATTCATCTTTAAGTATAATCCATCCATATTCTGTCTATGAGTAAAAATGCCTTATATTAACATTAAAGTCTTACTGAAATTGTTTTTACAGTGTCATTTAGCTTACCAGAAGTGGTATTCCCTGTATGCCAGCATTTTAGTGCTGAGGTTTGCCCATTGTGATAATTCTGTTGGTTAACACTTGTTTGTTAAGATCTGAAGTTTTATTTAAAAAAGACTTGGCCTTTGATTCAGCAAAATGGTTTGTTTGAGAAAAAAGGACAATTTTTTATTAATGCTATCTAATATTTTCCCCTAATTTAATTAATCTACAAAGCAGATATCTTCAGTGCTTTCTTATAAATAGAAACTATTTTTAAGATAGATTTTTTTGCATTGTCTTTGAAGGACAAATCGGCAAGACTAGATGCTATTAGTTTTTTTTCTTCCAGTTAAAAGCAAATTCAACATAATATCTTCTGGTTTTGCTTTCCACCTTTAAATGGAATCCTCATTTCCACTGTAAGTCTTCCTGGTGGATAATAATGCAAAGTGTAATAAAATGGAAGAAGCATGATAGTCATGAAAACTCTTAAAATCTCTGAGTTGCTCATTTGTCAAGAGAACGGTTACATCCTAACAGAATTCCTCAACAGTTCAGAGTTCACATTTCAAACAACAAAACCCGGTGTGGAGGAGAGCTGAATTTAGTGTCTAAATCTGTAATATCCTTCTCTGAGACTCTGCTGTCAGGTTCAGTGCAAATGAAAAGGGCTGACTGGAGTCAGTAAGAGCTCTGCCAAATGTAAATGTGGCATTAAAATAGCCAAGGAAGCTCTTGAATGGTGTTTAAATATCACTCTAATTTTGGGACAAGGCAGTGAAAAGCATTTGAATTCATCCCAAGTATAATGGATGCACACCTGTTTTTTTCTGATGGCAGGCTGGAACATCTTAATCATTTTATTTTGCTCAAAATGGTCTGTATACAAAAGTTATGCAGACAAATGGCATTGCTGTCTGATCTGGAAATTGTGTCCAGGTGGCATCCCTCCAATCTGTGGCCACACTCTGAGCAGAGTAGCCGATTTATTAAAAGGACTTGCAAGGGGTATTTTCTCATGTTCTTCCTTCTTTCTCTTGGTGATTTTCCACTGTAGCAAAGAACTAAATAACAAAAGAATTGAGAGAGGAGAGGAGGCCCTGCAATGACCAAATACTTCCTCTAGGCTGTACCTTTCTTCACCAGTGCCTCTGCTCCTGCTGACACTAGTGACATCAAGCCAGTTCCCTCTGTCCTGAAAGGAGGTCAGTGTGAAGGACAAGTTGCTGGGAAAACTTCCCCTCCAAGAGTGCTGGTGGCACTCTGATCTCACTGTTGAGTTAGGTGGTACTGCTTTAAATCATACCATCTGTATTCTTTCCTCACTTCAGTTTTCTTGGGGCCCTTTGGGGATGCTTGCTGGGGCCATCTCTGTGGTGGTACTGTGAGGTGAGGCACACTGCCTGTGCCATACTCCGCTGTCTCGGGGCAGATATAAGTGCCCCAAGAGCTCAGCAGGCTACACTGTAGACACCCAGAAGACTTTACTAGTCCAAAAATGGTCACTGAACATCTCTTCCTGATTCCCAGCAGTTCCCAGGACACCTCCTCATCCAGCTGTGTGCCCCAGCCAGAAACTGTTTGAGTGGGGCAGGCACTCAATGTACCATTGAATGAGAATGATGGTAGAACTCCAAGAATCAGACAATTGGTTCTTTCCAGTGATTGTCTCCGAAGGCATCTCAAAATAGGCTCTTTGTAGGAGACAATAGTTTGAACTGAGACCATAAACTTCAGATTTTAAGTACTGAGCAGTCTTTGCCTTTTTCTCCAAAGCTCCTGTTGCTGCCAGTACATCCCTACATTTAGGGATGTACTGGCAGCAACAATAAGGTAAAGAAGTAGCTGCCCTGTGATCTGACTGTCCTAGTGCAACACTCCACTGCTCCAACCTGGAAGGGCCAAGTAACATTGCTTTGTATTTTCTGTCTATTTTTCAACTTAGGAATTGCATGGGACATTGATTCATTTTTTGAAAGGCAGCCAAGATGTCTTCAACATGCAGGCAGTGTCCAGTGTAACATAACAAAATACCCTCCTTCACCTTCTCACCATCACCAAAAAACCCCAGAATTTAAGATGGTTCTTATAACTGCTGCAGCATTGTCTGAGAAGTCCTGACTATATAAAAATGGCCATCTTGAGAAAGAATTTTTTCACTTTTCTGCCTCTTGGACTAGATTCTGGGTAAAACTTGACACACTGACTTTAAGCACTTATGAATTTATGTTAGCAAGCAGTTTTGCCAGTGACAATTGCTGTCTTCTGTGCAGATTTGATATGAGCAATAAAATGTACAGCAACATCTGAAAGCAAAGTAAGATTTGTGGCATAAAGCCATTCTTATTACAGGAGATTTTAGGAAGATGGAAGTTCAGTTTTTCAAGTTTCAAAATTTGAGAGATGTGATTGACTGTTGAGAAAGCATTTTGTAACTCATTTAATTGCCCTCGAGGAAAGGAAAAAAAAAGAGGAAAAAGAAAATCTGCATATTTCTAACTATCCCCTGAAGAAATATGTTCTTTTGTTTTCATGCTTCTTTTTTCTAGATAGATGTTTTATAATTTTGAAAACACAGTGACTTCAAATTTGGCCAGGGAATACTCTGCAAGTTCTCTTCATGCCTCTGATCAGTAAACTCTCTCCTATAGGGAAGGGAGCTCCAAACTCCCTGATTCTGCCTTGTGGCCTGAAGTTGGTGGACTTTGCAAGTAACTGCAGGGATTTATATGGTTGAAAATATATGGAGATTATTTTTCATCTGTATTTCCACCTCATGGGAAGACTCAGAATAATTGAAATTTTAGCCTTTTGAGAGCAGAAATTCTGTTTCAGTGCATTTGTCATTTAGCAATGCATGGAAAGCTTTTGAAAGGATGGAAATGTTTCTTCTGAGATGGTAATAGAATCTCTGTCTCTGAAATAATTTAAGTTAAAATGTTCATGCTTAAAGTAAAAAATTGAATTTAAAAATAAAAAAGAAAGAAAGAATCTGCTCTCTTCTTTCTGATCTTTGATTAAAACTAGACATTTTGTTCCTCAATTGTATCTTTAATCTCTGTACTGGAAATGGAATGATTTCTGCAGCTATTCTGTGTGGCATTATGTGTTGTGAAAATCCAATTTCTTTTGTGAGATAATCATAAATACCACTGTGGTTTCACTTTAAAATGCCAAAGAATTAAATTGTGGGGAAAGAGGAAACATTTTACTGTATTCTGAAGTTTAGTGAATGTGTTCATGAGTTCAAAAAGATAAGGAGATATTTCTAAAGCAGTGTTGTGGAAATCCTTCTCTAAACACTTATTATTTTATCCTGTATGTCCCTTGAAAAGGTGCTGAAAGATGATGTAAATCACAAGTTTTCTTCTTTAGTGAAAAATACTCTTGATCTCATTTTTTGCTGACCTCTCTATGCTCAGAGAATAACATAACAAAAAAAAGTGGGCTTTTTTCATCCTTTCAGTGAAATATCTACTTTAGTCTCAGTTTCTCCAAGCATTTCTTTGTGCAGGGTAGCTCCTTATCTCATCAGGAATCCTGCAGAAACAGTGCAATTTCAGGTAACTCAGTTGGATTCTAAAGAATAGGAGTTTGGGGTACACTGATTTTTGGCCATCTGCAGTATCCCTGGGTTAATTTAAAGCAGTACATTTCTTTAAATGTGAAGGCAAATGGTGCTGAATGGCTCGTGTCCATGTCCTCTAAACTGTTATCTCCCAAAGTGGCTGATCACATCAAAATGTCCCTTGGGAAGTTGGCCTCAGCTGGTGTTCATACCCAAGCAGGTCTCAGAATCCTGTGGGTATTAGCTAGCTAAAGCTGAAATTTAGCTATAGCTAAAAGCATACAAGGGTCTAGCAATTTCACAGCAGGATTAGTGGAGTTCCATTGCCCTGGAATATTCTCTGGCATGAACTCAGGTGCTGGTTTTCATGTGGGGCATGGGGATCTGCCCTAAAACATATGATAGGTGATTTCCACCTTTGCATTTGGGTGGAAACTCACACAAGTGCTTTCCAAATCTTGTGAATAGCACTGGCATGACTGCAGATGGCAGGGCTAGCAGAGATGCTGTTTAATTTGCAGTAAAGTGTGTGTCCTGTTCTGCACAGCTGAGAACGAACTACTGGCTCAAGGCTACATGTGCTCAAATCATCATCCTGAGTACAGCCCACCTGGCCAGGACGTGATGAGTGCCCACGTTGGCCTGCTCTTACCTCCAGCCTCAAACAACAACTACAGGGCCCCTGTGTGGTGGGATACAAGCTTCTGCTCAGATCCATTTGAGACTTTGATACAGTGTTGATTTACAGTGGGGAGAAGGGAGAGGTGGTTAGGGTGTGCTCTGAGGAGTGTGCAGCCAGAGGCTTCTGGATGCAGTCTGACCTGGGGGTATGTATGTCATGCCTCGTTCGTGAACTAGCCGGAGATGTTAAGCTGCTTCTTTCTGCCTCTAGTTTAGGCTGTCCACTTTTTCTTCTTTTTACATCTCTTTTACTTCTTTTACCTCTCTTCTTTTACTGTCTTACCCGACATTTTGTGGCAATTCTCTCATGATAGCCTCTTTTATTTAAGACTGATCTTTTTTATTTTATGAGCCTTTCATTGGCCCCAGATGAATAACTTGCCTGGCATTTACTTTTTCTGTCATTCTGATGTTCATGGCATGGCTATTTTTGCTGAAGGCTGCTCATTTAAGCGATCACAGACTAATCATGTGGAACTCAAAGACCCAGGGAGGACTTGAGGAACAAAGATGGGCAAAAGAACCTTATTAACTCACCCAGTGGAAATGGACAACTCAGCTGCTCCCTGAGACCATCCGAGGGCTGGGAGAAAGATTGACCCTGGAGTGAAACCCACTGAGATCAGTTGGTGGGAAAGGACAAAACTGGGGAAAGAGAGGGAGTAAGGTGGAGGAACAAAAGTGGAAAAAAAGAAGGAAAGGGGTAAGAAGTGGTTAACTGAGTAAAGGTCTGGCAGCTTGTCTGATGGAGCCCTGAACTTGATGGGTGAATCTGTTCTCTTTTACTTAAATCCAATTTCTGACTGCTTCTTTGTGGCTGTGCTCTCTGCTCCCAACGTGTGTGTACGAACGCTGTCAAACCTTAGCCCACACAAGCTGGTGGATGTGAGAGGTCTGTCCCAGCAGCAGGAATGAGCCTTGAACCTCAGGGGCTTGTGGGTACAGGTGCCAACAACTGGAGCATGTCAGGAGCACTGGGGGCTGCTCCTGGAGAGAATGAGGAGGCTAAAAGCAGCAGTGACTCATATACTGCATGTGCCACATGGCACTAGCAGACAGATTCCAGTCCTGATGAGCAGGAGAGAGGGAACAGAACTGGGCCACCTGTGCTCTTCCTGTTCACCTGAGGGCTGTGTGAGACTGTGTTTTCCCTCTGTGTCTACCTGTGTGGCTGGATGGTGGGCAGTGTGAGTGCACATGTGCAGCTGTCAAGAGTCAGTCTCTCTTCTGCCTGCACTCAGGGAGAGGGAGCAGCAGCCCCACATCCATGGGGCTGAGACAGGAGGACAGCCCCTGGCTCCCACTGCCCATCAGGTTCAGCTACCTCTACAGATGAAGTTTTCCTCTTGCCAAACCCATGAGCACTGATAACTTTTGTGGATTCCTTGCCACATCAGTAAGTTAACTTCTGTCCCTCATCACTCCTAACCCATTTTTACCTGCCACTCTCTGTGCAGGGGACTCAGTCATCTGTGACTTTCTTACTGCCCTGCTGAGGTGTCTAATCATGCCTTTCAAATAGTTATCTGCTTAATTTTCTGCCTATTTTGTCTTGCTGCTCACATTTTTTTTTCTTTTCAGAAAACTGCTGCTTATAATCATACAAGTAAAGGAATACATTTATTAAGAAAAAGACAAAGCAAGCCTCTGTAGAGGCACCTGGGATAAATTCTCTATCTACAACATTTTCTTGGAACTTTATAGTTATTTGCTGTTATTTATTTGCTTATTATGATTTTTTAAAATTTGTTTCAAAATCTCCTACTAGTTCATTAGTATCCTGAAGGTACTGTTGTATTTTTGAACTGAATACTGCAATATAAAGAGAGAATGCCTTAAGTCTTACTTGAAGACTATTATTTAACTTTTGAACAGCTGGGCTCCTTCCCAGCTACTCAAAAGCCAAATTCTGGCTCCCCATGAGCAGTAATGTGCACATATAATCACAAGTAAGTTTAATAGATTGCCTTCCACAGAACAGCAATGTCTGAAATGTAAAGTTAACATCTAACAAGAGTATCTATTGTCTTTAATAAAAGGTGAACCCTGCATACACATCAGCCTTCATGAATAGATTTTTTCACAGAAAATAGAAATAGCATGGCATAAAAATTAAAATAATGAAAACAACAAGTGAGTTGTGACTAAGTGAAAAAAGATGTTTTGGATGTGTTCAGGATAAACTTGCCTGTGATGAGAACATTTTCATGCTTGACCATTTAACCCAGATTCTATATACTCACAGGGAAATGTGATATTATTCAGTGAATACACTGAAAGATGTGGGGGTCAGATGAATCAAGTAAAGCCTGTCAGACTTCTGTGTAAAGTTCTCGTTCAGATATTAAAAAAAAATATTTTCTGCCTGGAAGCTACATTGCAGCATTTTGGTCCAGTGATTAGTTCCAGTGACTAGAGAAAAGTAGTTCCACCAATTTGGATTGTAACATCCTGAAGGGAATGAACAGAAGGACTTGAAACCCTGCTGGATCTGTGGGAGAATAAATAATTGCAAGGCTCTGGGGCTGCACAACAGGAAAGTAATTGAATGCATCAACTTATCTCAGAAAGGGTGATGAAAGTCCTTAAGAAGATAATGCCTTTCAGACACACCTGTTAGAATATCTAGAACAGTAAGATTGCCCCTGGCTGTGATTTGCTTTTTATGGATAAAGGTATATGTATGCATTCTGCTGACTCTTTAAAGTGGTTTCAACATTTCTGCCTTTATATTTTATAAAATGCACCATGAGTGAAGCTATCAAAGCCAGAATCAAAAGCAATTAGATAAAATGCTCCAATTCAGCATGTTCATAAATCAACTCAGTGTGCTTTGATATTGATACTGTGGCCCACAGTTTTTTACCTCTTCTGCTTAGACTAATGGATTTTGTTTATTATTTGAGGGTGGTTAGTAACTTATATTTATGTTCCCTGAAAGACTTATTCCATATGCAATCATATTAAATAATTTAATTGGAAAAATAAACTGGACAAAAAAGAGATAGAAGAGAAAGGTTGAAAATGAGAAAGGCAGGCAAAGGAGAGATTGGATGGAGCACAAACTAAGTGGAGAGCAAAAAGGAAAAGTAAAACTGGAGAAAAGAGGTGAAGAAAGTCAAGATCAGATTCCTTAGCACGAGAAAAAAAAATATGGTCCAAGCAGAGCCAGTGAAATAGAATTAGGGAGTCCAAGCCCTTTGAAAAAAATCTGACAATCCCTTAATATAAATTGATGTTTTTCCTGAATGAGTTCTTGGTTTAATAACTGTATGGGAAAAAAGAAAAACATCTTAATTTAAAATGTTCATGGTAGAAGCTCCCATAAAAGTCTTGGCAGGATTTTTTTCAGAGGTTTATTACACTTATTTTTACATCTCTTTCAGCCTCCAATGATCTAACTTCATCTCAAAGACCCATCAAATAGAATGAAGAGCCCTCTGTCAAATCTCTGTCCTCATGAGGTACTTAAGCATAGATGAAGTGGTTTCTACGATAATAAAATCTTTCAAGGTTTCTGAGTCTTGTTATAAGACATGTTTTAGGACCTATTTCATGACTCCCATCTTGTCTCCACTTTTATCCTGCCTGTTTTTTACTACCCTTCTTCAAATGGACACAGTAGTCTGGTAGCAGGCAGAGATGACAATCTCTTGGGGTTTTTGCTGGGCATCTCCCAGCTTACACACCTAAAGACAGCATCAAGTTTTTAGGAAAGGATTTAGGTGTAGACCAAATGCTGCTGAAGAGAGACTCTCTGGGATTTGGGTTACAATCTTGAGGCAAGTGTGGCTATTGACCAAGCAAATTGAGAGAGATTTGTTCATGTTCATTTTCAGATATACAATGCTGCCTTCCCCATCCTATACCTAGATAATAATTTTGAAGTAGCAAGGCTTGTCCTAGCAGTATGGCACTGGGGCTCTATCCCTGAAATCGATGCCTTTTCACTTGACTGTTCCTTTCTGTTGGTGTCAGGCTGATGGGTAATCAACAGCACAGTATGACATCAACACTATTCTCTTTGTCAACAAACTTGGGACTTCAGAGTTGATTACTCAAATTAGTAACTTTCTTTTCCCAATAAGCTGTTGCAAATCTTTAGCTGTAACTTTCCTTCTATGTATTTAGCTGGTCTGGTTTCAGCCATTCTGTTTATTTTTATCTGAGTTGTCTGATATTAATTTGAAAGACATAAAATTGACCTTAGCCTAGCTATCTTCTAAAATGGATGCTACAATTGTCATATACTTCCAGTGCTCTGGATTCTCCAGAAGGCTTGGAGATGTTCCGGGCTCAGAAATCTCACTGACTGCCCCTTCAAAGCTCCTTATATGGTGTCTCATGTCCTGTCTTAGTCGTCATTGGTTTTGTATGCTGCTGAGTTATTATTAAATTACGGTCTTTGTCTTCTAGTATTTGTGTCAAATATTTCTGCCTTTCATTTAAATGCCAGTTTCATGATTTCTATTTCTGTAGCCATTAACATCAACTGAATCTTTCACTCCAATATAAATGTCTTCTGTTTTCTTTAGCTTCCTTTCCCTGAGATTTTGCCTTTACAGCTTTTTTTTTCTTTTTTCTTTTTTTTTCTTTTTTTTTTTTTTTTGTCTGTGTGTGAATTCATTACAGCTGTGAGACTTTAATAGTTCCAATTTTAATTCCCAGTTAAGCAGATTAGGCAAACTGTTACCTTTTAAATTCTGCATATGTTATTGTCCTATTAGCCATCACTATCCTCTTTCTTCACTCCAAAATAAATCCGTCACTTAAATATGATTTTGCTGCAAAGATGTGTATTGTATTTGGTACCAGGATTATTTTCATAACTCCCTTGTCATGCATTCCCTTTGTAGAGTATCCAGAGCTGATGTTTCAGCTGCATTTCGTAGAAAATTAAGGATGTAAAATTGCTCAGGTTTGTGAGCTAAACAGCAAAACCCCTATGCCCACGAAAACAAAACTATGGATTCAACATCCATTTGCACAATGAAATCATAGGGCAAATTTCAGGACAGAATAAGAAGAAGGAATAAGGAACTTTTGCATAGAAACCTTGCTGATGGAAGTGTACAAACATCCTGGGAGGTCAACAAAGGTTCTTTGGCTTGCATGACAGTGGACTTAGGTGTGTGTGTTGTCTCTGGGTAAATATAGGAGTTATTCTTGTCTACCTCAAAAAAACACTGTGGTGCTGGACTCAGTGAAATGAATGTTTTGAAGCTAGCCTGGGAAGGGCAGCGGGGAGGGGGACAAGCTGCACTCTGCTCATTGCTGCCAGTTTGCTCCTCATCTGCAGGAGGGAGAAGTTGCTTGTGTGTTGCTCTTGGCTACAAGAAGAGTTGAAGGCAAGTCACTTGGAGCACAAAGTGCTCATTTGCACTCAGCAGGATAGGGGTATGCTCTCACTGGCATAAACAAGGCAAACCCGAGGCAATTCTTAACTTCTGCTGTGAGAGACACAGTATGAAATGCATGAGGAACTTCGAGGTTTTCCTCTCTTTCCAACATTGGCATCAGAATCTGCTAATGTCCTTACCTTTCATTTTAAAGAGAAACCTTATTGGTGCTTCTATTAATTTTCTATTTATTTTCTTTGTGGTTTTGACCAAAAAAATCCCACTAGACCAACTCACAAATCAAGAGGTAGATTATAAATGTAAGGTTCGTGCTCCTTGATATTGCTTATTTAAAGAGTAATATTCCCACTAGTGAATCTCACAGGCAATTACAGAATATAATTGTAGGTACAGTTGAAGGTCCACTCTGCAGCAAACATGAGATAGGCTTCATCTCCTCCCTCAAATTCCGGAATAGCTTCTCAGTGGCAGACTGAGATGGACTGACCAGGCCTTCATGTCTGTGCAGCAATTTTCATCTAAGCTGGGGTCTCAGGTCTCCCAGAACCAGAAACAATGCTGGTATTAACCATTTTTTTCTTGGCAGGTTTGTCTAAAAAGTGAGATCAATAGAATAAGTAAATAAGTTTCATCCTTGGATAGATATGCAGCTAATAACTCATAAGTGTACAGCACTCCAAGGACTCATGGACATTAAAATGCCAACAGACTAGACAGGATGACACTGGAGATCATGCAGCTTTGATAAATAAGCAGAACACCTTTAAATGGTGATAGCTGTTGGCCAGGCCAAGCAGTCAGCTGAGGTCTGACTGCCAGAAGTTCAGCAATCTTCAAAACGTGATGAGAAGGCCTTGGTCACCAGATGAACCTGATTAGGCAATCATTAACAAGGTTATAAAAGAGCTTTCTCCTTTAGTAAACCCATCCTCTGGAACAATTGGAGGAGAGTAACAGACCTGATGCAAAGGCTGAAATTAATTTTTACCTAGTGAAGTGTTGTCAGAGTGGGTGGAAAAGAGAACAGCTGAACAGTCAGAGGGAGGTATGTTTAGTTTCTGTTTCATTATTTAGCTTTTACTGTGTCTCTTGAGGAAAGGATAGCTTTTTGTAAATTCTATGCAAAACATATTTGTGTGATGTGCTTTACCTCCTGTCTCTCAGGAGATATAGCCTATGAACTTACACTCCCTTGAGATTCAGGCTATGGATTCCCAAGTATCAGAGTTGGACTCTTATGACCCCTGGGCCTTTGGAGATTAGGCAGGAAGAGCACCCCTCCTGACACTTCCACATGGTTATAAGGTCTGACTTCTCTAAATAAAAAAAAATAAAATTTCAGCTGCTCCTTGCCTATGGTCTACCTCCCATCACTGTCTTCTGTCTCATTATCTAAGGAGGATCAAACAGGATCATTCGGATTTAGGCTTATTTGACTTCATTGTGAAAATGCATTTACTTTTTAATTGAAAAGAGTACTTGGTTTTAGTTCCCTTCTCACAGTCAGCTGGCTATAAATAAAAGGCTTTTTTCAGCTGGAAACCAGGATGTGTGTCCCTGAAATGAGGATGGTTGCAGTAGTTTAAATTCCTTTGTGGAGAATGTATTGTTTCAGTCCAGATTCAACTTCCTATTAACATCCCTGAGAGCAATATTAAAGATAAGCTTATATTACTATCAGAATAGCCCTTGTGACTATCTCTGAATGAAATACCCTACTGAAAGCATACCAGCAACTTGGCAGGCTTGGATGAGCAAAGCCAAAAATACAGCAGCAGCTGTCCCATTGATCAACGTGTAGTTATTCAAAACTGTGCAGATCAGATATTTTGTACAGAAACAACCATTTCCCAATTCATTCAGAATTACATGGTGGAGTTGGGTAAACTTTGAAATGCATGCTTAAAAATGAGCCCCCTTGTCCCCAAAGTGCAGCATTCCTGATAAGTAATTAATTTAAGTTCTACATCTTGAAAATATGACAAGTTTGCAAGTGCTGACCATTATTCATATCCTGAGTTACTTCCATGTTTGTGTCATTTGCTTAAGCAGTCACTGTTTTGAATTCAGATGATGTAATGTGTTCTGGGATCAGCGTCTTTTCTAACCTTATTATGCAATTACCTTCTTTACTGCCACACAAGGAAAAATAAGTTGCATTTTTGAGCAGAGGCTAGGAGCAAAATTTGTGAGATCTCAGGGTTGAAATATAGACCTGTTATTCGTCTTAAGCTTTTCTGTCTGCCCTATGAATATCAGCTGTTACAAGGAAAGTCTGTATGAGGCTGAAGACATGAACATGTGCTCAATGGCCTCAAATAAATGACCAGGAAAATACTTTACCACAGATGCTAAAGAAACAGGCCACCTCCCATTAGTAATGCCTGTGGGCTCAGGCTTGTGCACTTCTCCATTTCTCTTCTTTTTTTGAAGTCTCTGATAAAAACACAAAAGATAATCCATAATTTTGATAATTCTGCTGCTTTTTTTCCCCCCAGGCAACTGTCCCTTAACCCAAAACGTTTTTGCATGAGTCTGTAAATCTATCTCTGCCAACAGAACCTACCACTGGTTAGTAAAAATGAGGGGCAGATCTCATTGAAGTCAGCAGGGCTGTGGTATTCAGCATGTCACTTTCTGTGTACAAATGACTATAAACACCCCACTGTTACCTCCAAAAACTTCTCAGGCTTTACTTAACCTTTTTTGTTTCAAAAGATTAAGTCTGTTCTCACCTCATCTACATCAAAACCTTTAAGCTACTCATTTCAGAACCCTCAAGCACCTGAAGGATAAATAGCTTTTAGTTCTGGTAATTCAAGGGTGATGATCAGCACCTTCAAAGACTGTGTGTGATAGTGCAGAAAATGTCTTTATTCTGTCAATTCCAAAATTATCTGCTTGCCTGAAAAATAAAAAACAGCCTCCAAATGTATCAAGAAATGAAAAAATTACTTTGGATAAAACAGGACAAATGATAGATTCAGAGTACAGTAAGATCAGAGTGTTTACTCCTAGGGCTATCCTAGTGTCTGAAGCCTTAAAGCTACAATTTATGTCCAGTATTGGTGTAATGTATGCACTGCAATAATATATGAAATAAAAATATGTGCAGCATTATAAGATAAACTTTCCACTTTGATGTTAATCTATAGCAGGTAATCTATAGATATAAAGAATCTGTTCATAATAGTTTCTGGGATCTATATACATTTCTTAGCTTTTAACCTGAAAGACTGTGTTTTCTTATCAAGGATTTTGAAGAAAAAGGCATGTAAGTATCACAGAGAAGTATCACATAAACAAAGGGGAAATTTGATTAAATGACTGAAAAGGTTTCTGTGCAATCAGAAGACCTGATCTCCTTATCTATATGAAATACTTGTTCTACTTGACTTAACTTTTTCAGTCTTTCCTGACTAATTGGTGTTAGCAGGTATTTATCTTTGCTTATCAGAGGCATTATTCAAAAATAACTTTATTTTCCCTCTGCAAAGCTCCTTCTGTCTTATCCTGAATTGCTCCATTATGCAGTTAATGACTTGGAGATATTTCTAGCTTTCCACTGCTCATTTATCTCTTAAATTCATTTGCTTTTGTTTGTTATGACTGGTTTGGGGGTTTTTTGGTGCTGTTTCTTCAGGATTTCTGCCTTACTTCATTTGTTTCACCTTCCTCAGCTGACGACTTCAGTGACCAGTCCTGGAATCAAAGTCGAAACCTCCTTTGCTCTCTATGTAGAAATTAATTTTTCTAAATGTTTGAAATTTCTTGAAGAGCTCTAAATTACTTCACTGGTTTCCCCCCAAATACGTTTCTTTGATGTGTGCTTCATTCCTAGTTTAACTAAGGCTTTCTCCACCAATGTTGTGTAGAGCCTGTATGGTGCAATACGTGATGGGGAGCATGGCAGTGGAACCAGGGAACTTTAAACCCCTTAGGGTTTGTTTGGAACTGTTCCAGCTGCACGTGGATGATTCAGGACTAGAGAAGGGAAGCGCTCACTTTACAGCACAGGCCCATGCTCTGAGTCCTTTTTCTGCCACTGCATAGCAAATGTGTGCACTGGCATATTCTTCAGGGTTGTTGCAGAGGTACAGAATAGCTGTGTGCTCATAAACAACAGGTCTGCTTGCTCTGAGTGTGTGTGGAAGTATTCCCTTACCATCTGTGTTTGAAGTCTGTAGTGTCTTCATATGTCTCCATCTGAATGGGCCCCAGAGTCTGTGCAAGACTCCAAAGGCAGCTATTCTTTCATAAGAAAGAAACGGTGCCCGTTTCCTTTGGAGTGCTGCAAACATTGAAACATCTCCTAGGAGGCAGAAGCCAAGGTAAAGGATCTTCCTCTGGAAAATTCAAACCCCACTCCTTTGCATTCAGGACAACAGGGCATGGATCTCTTGGCATGGATGACAACAGAATCTATTTTTCCTTAATAAGTCTTCTGGGACCATGACATAATTTGGGGCAGAGTGAACAATGTAAAGGAAGACTGCGTTACACATTCCTCTGGGAGAGAAGATTTCCAAGTGTTAGTCCCTGCTCCGATTAAAATATCTATCTATTTATCCATTGTCTGAGAAAGGACATTCACTTTCCCTAACTTTTGAGGATTAAAAGTGTTTGGTTTGTTTATGTTTTGCTTTTTACTGTTATGGCTAACTGCATAGGTGTATTCAATCCACTGTATTATGCACAGAACCGAGAGGGAGAAATTGCAATTAGTTGAATCCTGTCAGTGAGTGTTTTTGACACAGTGGTTGCCATAATGTAGCAAGCAGACTAGACAGATGTGCAGAATTCAGCTTGTGCACAACAAAGGCAGAAGACAGTTTTGAGCAGCAATAGTTAGTCTGAGGCTTGCATGTGCTTTGTAGGATACCTTTGCCCTCAGTCTCTTGTATGCAGACTGCAGATCTGTAGGACCATGGGCAATTTTTTCCTGTCCCACTTTCTGTGGAAATGAAGGTACAAGAGGAAGAATTATTATGCAGTGAGATTTTGCCCAACTGTGGGATGAGGGGGAGTCAGGCCTGCATCCAGGTCCTTGACGCTGGGATGTACCCAACAGTTAGAGCGATAAACAAAGGAGGTAATAGAGGGCTGTAGCTGTGACATGCTGCTTTCAGTTAAAAAAACCCTTTAATTTTTAATAAAATGTGAATCTCAACACATTTTTTACTCAACTTCTTTTTTTCTAATGACAATTGCTTGGAGAAACACAACTTGTTCCTGTCTGCCCTGGCCTACTGGCCCTGTCTATGATTTCTCAGAGGAGATCAAATCATTATGTGCCTGGGATGTTGCACTCCCTGTGCATTTCCCTTTTACAGAATCAGCACACATCTGGGCAGGCATTGGCCAGCATTTCCAGATTCAATATAATAACGTTCCCTAAGCCTGTTTTGCCTGTTAAAAGAAGTTATGCATGTTGCCAAATTACTGAAAAACCTTGTTTTCTCTGTGGATGTGCAAAATAGATTCAGTCTTAGTTTTTCTTCCCACAAAACACCAGTACATATCTAAGCTTCCCTGCTCAGTGTTGAGCTTGTGCTTGATGACTTGCTGTCATCCCTCTCTGTCCCTGTGAGAAGTGGAAACCTAAACAATAGCAGCTTAGTCCTTGTACTCTCTTATCCTCAGCAGCCCAGAATCTTTGCTGTCATTCACACCACCTCACTTTGCACTTTGTCAAGATAAACATACAAACTGCACACTAGAAAAAGTTTACAGGGAAAAAAAGGAAAAGGTAAGTGCACAGGTTTGTTTCTGAGATCCACTCGTAATGGGAATTTTTTTTGAGCCTTAGACTAGGAGCAGTCTAACATGTCTTGAGTTGCAGCTGTAATCACAACTATAAATAACTTTTTAAAAATCAATTCCAGGAAAATATCGCATATTTGGAGAGAAAGAAAAATGCTCTTTTGCACTTTTATCTTGCATGGGAGTAAAACTGAAATATGAACAAGCAAGCAGTTTATAACATTTCATCATGTTGGTCTGAAAATGTCTAAGTACAGGGGGCTGCTGTATCACCCAAAAGAAAATCTGCTTCCATAAACAAGACAAATCAAAGAAAAGCCAAACTGAAAATAAATAAAAAGAGCATTTTCACAAAGATCTTCAAGTGTCTGAGGGAGATGGATGCTTGTAATGTGAGATTCTGCACTAAGAACAATGAAAAAATCAAGGGGCATAAACATACTGCAGATGTTCTGCAGTACCAAAGAGAAGAGATGAAGGGTGTTTAGAATTTGGCTTCTGAGTCAAGTCAGAAAAAAACTTCTGGCAATGGTGCATACCAATACTGAAGGGAGAGCTTCAGAGGGTATCTTAAAGATCAAAGCTCTTTTCAGAGGGGAAGAAAGGGTGGTGTTTTGAGACATGTAGTTTGATTTACTGAAAAATACATCCCTTTAAAATTTCCTCCTCTTAATAAGTGGTATTTATTAATAAATAGCATTGCAGCAGGGAATTTCTGGTGCCTCTTAACTATTTATAAAGGACAAAAAAAATGTGTGTATGATATTGATTTCTGTAAATAACCCTTTGCAAGGTGTGGGGACTGACATACACAGGCTTGTATTTGGTGTGTTGTCTTTAAGTGAAATGATGAAATAGGACACGCACGCAGTTGTAAGCAGTATGAGGTTCCTATCTGATGAACAATGCAATGTGTATGGATTCATTTCCTGTAAATACTTTTCATAGCTGCTTCACCTGGGTTGTTTATAAATTGATCAGATTTTAGTTAAAGACCGTAGGTGTCAGATACTATCTCTTCTCCTCTAAAGAGATTTCAGTTAAGAGGTCTGGATCCCCCCCCAAAAAAGGAAATTGAAAACCAGATGAAGTTTTTTATCATAGCTGCAATCAAAAGAGACCTGCTTTTCTCCTGTATTAACTGGTCAGCTTAACCTGCTATTCAAGTTGGCAGCATACACAGGGCCTATATGTGCCACCTTCTCTTTTTCAGTAACAGATACCTATCTTCTGGGTTGCCAGCAATGGAGACAAAGCCAGACTCTGGAGGTTGTACTTGGAGAACAAGAGGCAGTGGACACAACCTCGGATACAGGATTTTTTTATCTCCTCCTTGCCCAAGAATAGGATGCTCCATCCTCAGGTCTTTTCAACGTGCAACTGTAGAATATCTTGTGCAACCTGCTTTTATTACACCACCTGCTTGTACTATACCCACTGTGAGCAATAGATTGGATTGAATAAAGGTTGGATTGAAGGAGGTTCACTTACAATCTTCACAGTTCTGTAATTGCTAATGAAGAGTTAACTATGAGAAAGTTACAATAATTTACCTGAATAAAGTGATGCAACTCCTTATTTTTTAAACATTCTCTAACATCTGAAATATGTTCTGTTTGTTAATGTACTAAAGCTTTCCTTTGTAAATAGCAAGTAATTAATTTTATTATAGTGCAACTTTCTGTTGTAACAAAAGAGTCAGTGACAGTTCCCTGGAACACGGAAAAGTAATTAAAACATTTGTTTTTCTGGTTAAAGAATCTGAAAGCCACTGTAATGACGAACAAATGACTGCTGTTTAGCTCTGCACTGCTGTACTGAAAGTACTGAATAACAAGACTGTAAGGACAAGTGCCTGCAGGACAC
This sequence comes from Prinia subflava, assembly GCF_021018805.1. NCBI lineage: Eukaryota > Metazoa > Chordata > Aves > Passeriformes > Cisticolidae > Prinia > Prinia subflava. The sequence goes on along the minus strand of NC_086248.1, from coordinate 59,384,583 downwards.
TGGAAGGGTATCACTGCTTGATGCAGAAGCATTGTCTTAAAAGTTTTTTTCTTATGTGTGTTCAGTCAGTTTCTGAACTCATGTAAAACTTCAGCATTCCCAGTTTTCTTGAATGAGAATTTACAGCTTATTGCACAGAGAATCACCTCTCTGGATGTTTTGGGCACACATCACTAAATGGCATCTGGTTCTGGCACTATTTTCCTTTGGGTGACTATTTCTCTTTCCCGTAACATGTGGTTTTGCAGGTCTCTCTTTTATCTTGCTTATCAGGCATCTTTGCTCCAGGCTAAGTTGTTCTAGGCTATTCTTTAAGTAAATGTCCATATGTGAGTGTGCAATGTCTTAGGAAAGGTGATGAACACAGCTGTGGGCTGGTATTGATGCCTATTCAAAAACAAAAGACTGATTTGAGTAGGCTGAATTCCCAGAAGTCAGTAACTGCCAATCGATTTGTATTTATTTTTTCAGGCTTGTCAGGAGGTATTCTTCAGCCCATGAGTCTCCTAATCTTATTGCATTGTGAGAGTTCCTCTGTGTTAGTACAATTTACCATCTCAGAGGATTCATTAAATACTTCATATGCTGGTTTCACAGTGGTGGTCTTTGCTCTACCAAACAGGCTTCCCTGTAAACTAAATCTTGTTTATCCTGAATTAAGGAGTCAGAGTAAAACATTAATACATAACTTGGAAAAAAAATCAAAAGTAAACAAAATAAAGCTTCATTCTATGCTTGCAAATAAGAATCCTTGCTATCATTTTTAGAGTCTCTGTCAAAATGTTTGTCTTATTCCTCCTCTTTAATCTGTCTTTTCTCTCTCTTTTTTTTTTCCCCCTGCCTCCTTGGTAAAGCTTTCCCCATCTTTTTTCCTATGTTGTACCTTAAATTGCATAACCTGTTATTCATGTAATGGGTAGGGTTTACATCTCGATTAAATCTTGAATCTCTTAAGTAACTCCAGTTCTGTCTCTTAACCCCAGTATTGTCTTATTTGTTACAGCAGAGACAGTTTTTCAAACATGGTTCTTTTCCAGCAGCCCTGCTTAGGGATTGTGACTCCAGTTTAGATTTTTCTCTTCCTATCCCTGCATGATGGATGCAAGCAGCTAAAATGTACTAATGAGTGCTGTAGGAAAAGGGCATGCCAAATCTGTGATCCATTACAGCTTTTGATAAGCATTACTGCTTATACTGCAGTACGCTGAAAGAAAATGTGAAGCACTATGACTCCTGAAATAAACAGGTTTCTGAAAGGGTTTTTCTTGAAGAAAAACAAAATAACTCTGTAACAGTAGAGCACATAGCAATTGTGTGCCTTTCTCTTGGATCATGATTTTTATTTTTCAGGAGTGGACACATAATTAAAAAGCAGGTCCTTTGGCAGGTAATGATGAAATCTGGGCTGGTTTTTTTTTGTTTTGTGGGGTTTGTTGGTTGGTTTGGGGATGCCTTGTTGTTGTTGTTGTTGAGCAAAAAACCGGTAATGGTTTTTAAGAGCAGAGGAAATATAATTTCTTTTCTTGGCTCAAGTTCAACAAGGGAGTGCCACAGGACATGATGGATGAGGGCAGCACTAAGGAGATACATAGATGTTTATTTCTAATGTTTCACTTCCTTGAGTCTGATCCAGGTCAATGCCACCTGAAATTTCTTGCAAATTGGTAGCTGTTTAGTTAAACATGAAATGAGTTGGCATTGACTCTACTACATAGTAATTTCTTTATGTTCCTTAATTTTTGAAGCTGGAATTGCAGACATTGCAAAAATAAAAGCAACTGCTGGTATAAGTTTTCTGCAGTTAAATGGATGCCAATGTTTTATCACAAAGGCAATTCCATCTGCAAGACTGAGCCTGCAGCCAGGTCCTAACATCCCTGCAGAGATGAGGATTTTTTTAATTGCTCGGATAAACAACTCCTAACTGCAGGGTGAGACACCATTTGACATGAATATTTGTTTGTTTTTTGGTTTTTTGGGGTTTTTTTGGAAATGCATAGATAAGATCCTTAGCAGCTTGCAATACGCAAGCTTAGGATATTTTCTATGCAGGTGCTGTCTGGACCACTACTCCATGTGAACCCTTTAGAGACACAAAGCTCTGTCTCCTTTTTCATAGCACAAAGCCTAGCTTTTCTCAGGGTCTTCTTTCCAAAGTGTTTTCAACCCTTCAAGATATCCAGGTGTTTTTTCTCTGGGCAGGGTTTCCTTGAAACCTTATTTGCATTCATCAAAAGGTTACCGAATTGGTTGTGTTTGGAATGAACTTTCACTTCACGGGAAATTTTTTTTTTTCCCAACAACCTCTATTTCTAAAGCTGCCTGTATGAAACTCTAACCTCTCTGAAAGTGAAGAGCTCAAATGATGAATGAATACGAAATGGGGGAATTAATATGGTGCATGCTGATCTTCTTGGCTCGAACACTAGTCCTTGACATATCACATCCTCTAGCCATCATCTGATAACTGCCTATTTTTGCTGGCTGTTTCAATTGTGAGCTCTTTCAGGCATAGATGTCTCTCTGCATTTTTCACACTCAGCACTTTTTAAACCTTTAATAATTGCCCTTGCTACTTCCATGGAATTCTTGTGACTAAAAGGAAAGGAGATTTTGCTCTAGGTTTGTGCTCCAACTCTGACAGCACTCCGTGCCTTTCATCCAGTCCCATCCTATTTACTCAGCCCTTAGGTAGATTAGATTACAAGAGAGGTAAGAGAATATCTGTAACAAATGATTAATATATAATCTTCTCCTGATTTGCTATGGAAGAACATTTTCTTTAAGGCCTTATTCAGGTACAATTTAGATTTGTTGGGGTCCCCAGAATTATTGTTTACTTTCCAGAGTAGATGCAATTTGCTCACATCTGTGTGATGGAGTTCTTTCTGTTTACTAAAATAAAAAAAAAAATTAAAAATCACAAGAAATTAATAGTTTAGCAATGTTCAGCTGTGATAGTGGACAAAGAGGTGCTGATCTCCTCTATGGTATATCTAAAGATCCAGAACTGACATCTTTTACCTCACTGACATCTTTTACAGCAGCCCAATCATGATGATTTTATTAGGTTTGGATGTAATTTACCAAGTGTTTGTTCTTTCACAGGGCAGGCTATGCAAGCAAACTCTAGCTTTGTGCTCGTTCCTCAGTTCACAGGTTATGTGTAGTACTGAACTGCAAATGATTCCTCAGAGGGAATTTAGGTTGAATTAATGTTTTTGTTGGAGGGGGAACAGGGATAAAGGGCTATTAAAGGTGATTTTGTGCATGCACTGAGAAAAATAACTTTTGTTTTCCATTTTCTTTTGATTTCTTCAAGACCAGAAGAGCTCAAAATTATTTGACTTAGTATGGACACAGCAGAAATCTTAATTATGAAAGAAGACTGTAATAAATCAGAAACCTCTGCATTAAAAAAGTGGTTAATAATTTGAAAAATGTGTAGGAACTTCCAAAGCTGCAAAGGGTAGCGCTGTGTGGATCAGGCTCACAGATGTGAGAGGAACTGCCTGTGATGGGGATGATCCCTGGGCACATAGGCTTGTGCCATACAGTGTATCTTCCCCAGGATAGTTTCAGATTTCTGGATAGCATAGCTGAGCTTTTAAGAAAGTGATGGCCAGTTCTAGATGCCTGAGATCTGACAGAGGGTATTTCAATGCTTCTGCAATACAGAATACAGAGCAATTTGCAATACACCAAAAGTTCCTCCATTAGCAGAGGTGAGATGCTCTTTAGTGCACTGCCAGGCTGTCTGATCAACTTTGTACAGATGAAAGGAGGGTGATGCCCTAGTTGGGGTGAAGACCTTGTGGCATTGTTCAAGGTCCTGGTGTCTATTTCAGGACAAAATCTGCTTAGAAAGGTGTGTTGGCCAGTGGCCTGCTACAGCACTACTCAGTCTCAAACATGGTCTGGCCCATCCAAACCAGATGGGCTAAGCTTTATATAAAGATGCTGAATCTGATAAAACATCAGATTGTCACTTGTCACTTCTACTCTGGAGTGACTTACATAATTTTGTTAAAAGGTAGCACAATAAGAATCACACTGCTGGGAAAAAACCGTGAAAAGTCAGAAGCAGGCAAAGTGAGTGTTCACCATTTATTTTTTCTTGAAAGTATGAACTGCAGATTTTCTAAATTTGCATGCATGTCTTAAGCCAATACCAGAATATTGTCTTGTAGATTGCTTGACTAATTCATATAACACAGGACATAAACATAGGACAGAAATCTAGTAACTTGTTCTCTTCCACCCTCTGTAGGTAATGTAGTATAATTTTTTGAATTTGGTATAAACTTCAACCTGCATATATGTTCAAACACTTATTGGAAACATCAGACTTTGACCTTCTTATTGATAAACACTTTGGTTAATAGTCTTGCTGAAGTGAAGGACTTCACAGATCACAGGTCACAGCTGTGACCAGAGTACTTCTGAGTAATTTCAGTGAAATACAAGTCAAGTCAGAAGAATAGACACATTAAACAAATATTTTGTTTCTTCATCCTCATTTTCTCATTAGCCACTGGCTTTAATTTACTGTAATATCGTATTTTATTGTCTTCCAGAAGAAGATATGCATATTTTTTGAAGAATAAGAATAATGTTTTGCAGAAGTATGTCACTGAAGTCAAAGACAAATGCTTCAAGTTATTAGGCCTCAGCTCTTCTCACGTAATGAATAAACCATAAAAACAAGATGAGAAAGAATAACTCAATCTGCTGAAAATTGGATCCTTGTAAAAAAAAGAAAAAGATGTTGTAGTGCAATAGGCATTGCTCTTCCTTGAATATGAGTTTTTGCATTTATCAAACTAGCAATAATAACATACCGGGGCATAAGGAAGATGCATCCCTCACATTATTAATGGGTGTAGTGTAGGTAATGAATACTTTCCTGCAAAATAAATGCAGTAATTATTTTAATGAGTTGTTGAAAATTTTTAATTGCATGAATCTACTATGCATCTTTTCTGTTGTGGCTGTTTTGCTGTTGTGAAGCATTCACCTTCAGAAGAAAGACTGTAGGAAATGTTCAAACAGACAACCCATTGTATTTTCAGGAGAAATTATTACTTATTTCACACCTAAATTGTGAACAAATAGCTGATGAATATGGGAGCCTGCTGGTGGGATACATGGGTACTGAAGATGGTGAGTGAACATCGACAAGTAAAGTAGTGAGAGGGGCAAAAAGGCTTATTTTTGAAAAAAAAAAAAAGAAAAAGGATGTTATTTTTAGATGAAAATATTCAGCCCAGGCTGCAGCTGGGCAAGGCTTTCTCTTGCCAGAGACACAGCTTTTTCTGCTGGTCCCACCAGCCATGCCAACCTGCTGCACACTCTGGGGCCATCCCAGCGGCCAGGCAGCAGCTGGCTTTTTCTGTTGAATTTTCACTTCTTTTTTTTAGAGTTTGAGTAATCACTGTCCAAACATTAACCAAAACTCCCATATCCCTGCTGAACTTGATATTTTGCATTGGTTATTCTGTCTCTGGCTTTTAGCATGACAGATCAGTTTGACTTCTTGACATAACATGCTAACTAGTATTTCAGAAGTCATCCTGTACTTATTTCAGTCCGTTAAATGAATAATTTTCATTCATTTAAAGAACATCATTGTTTACTTATTTTGTCTTGTAAACCTAGAAAATGCTCTGAACTTTCCAGTTTACTATTTTAGCCCTTTCAAAAAGAAGCAGGAAAGAAACTATTATATTGACTTTATATATTGATCTTTTCCTGTTGCTTATCTGCTGCTTACCATTAGTTTAAGAAAATTAATATAATTTTGCTTGTATGGAATTGGTTTTCAGGTTCGTCCAATATTTACAGAAATTAAGTAAGCTTCCTATTACTTTTAAACAGGAGGGAATATCCATCTTCTATAGCCATAAGAAATGAAAACGTCTGAGAATAAATGTCTTGAGAAGTGTATAGCAGGTTTCTGTTTTTCACTGTTGTGTTTTGTGTACCAGCACTCCAGCTTGCTTAAATCATTTTTATGTGTATTCAGACATGTTAGCACTCTGCATGGTCTATGCATTTGGAAATGCAAACACTGTCTGATGGATCCAAAGGGAGAGTAAGGGCACCACTCCACTGACTTTTGAGCTGGGATTTAGGTCCCAGAGATGATGAAAGAGCTTTACTGTCTTATATGCAGAGTGCAATGCTTGCTGCCAATACTTATGAACAACAGGTAAGCTGAAAAGGCTCTCTGCTCTGGAGCTGGGAGACAGGATGTGAACAAGCTCGGTGAGCACTGGTTAAGCTCAGTGATAATGGACACATTGAATGTTAAAGGTTGGTGTTAGTTGTTCACACATTTTCACAAATTCAGCGCTGAAATAAAAAGTGCCTGGCCCAAAGGGTGCCCAGCGAAAGGACAGAGGGAGGATCCTCTAGCTGAACACAACTCGTCCTTGAAGGAAAGGGAGATGACCAGATGGATTTTAAAGAGAGGCTTGAATTACCCTTTAGGAAAACTCAGTTTGGCAGATACTAGTGAATGAAGTAGCTGTGCAAAAAGTGTGAATTCTGCCACAAAGACTGAGATTTACACTGAAACAACCAACCCAAAAAGTGCTTCTGTGTTGTCTACAAATGAGATGCAGAAAATTCGCTGAGCCCAAATTATAAACCTTTCATTGCATAAGTCAATAGTGTACAAGGTGCATCAGCAAATGCTGAATAATCCTTGATTTTCATGTTTACTGCAAAATGTATGGAAAGCATGGTCCTGGTACTGTCTTAAAAAGAGTTTGCACAAATGTAATGTTAATAATTCATTATTCTTATTTATCCAGCTGATTACAAGAGTGAAAGAAATATGAAAGAAAGCTCTCTAAATCCATATAATTTTGTTTTTAAGATTTTATAAGATTATATAAAGAATCAAATTAACTGGTGATTGAATTAAATAGAATGGTTTGTTTGTAGTCCCAGTGTTTCTTCCACTGTGAAAGTCTGTGAATTTTAATTGAGTTATAAATTTTTTTCTTTGATTAAAAGCATATATTAGGGTGAGTATATAATTTTGTGTCATTTCCATTACTCATGAAAAATAGCTCATGGAACACTTAAGGTCAGAATAATTATGGTTTTAAGAAATGATTTATTTTCTTGATTATATTTTCATATGTCTAATAATTTTGCAAGTAGAATTTTAAAACAGCTTAATTTCTGTAGCTGAAATTATTGACTAAACCATTTATAGTGGCATTATGTTGGCTGCTAATTAGAAAATACCTAGAAGCACTCTTCTACAGCTTGGCTATTTGGGACTCCTTTAATTCATTGGAAAAACTTTGATCATGAGCCGAAGGAGACGTGAAGAGGCAGATGCTGAGCTCTTTTCTCTAGGATCCAGTGATAGGATGAGTGAGAATGGTTCAACATGGTTCCAGGTGAGGTTTAGAATGGACATTGGGGGAAGCATTTCTTTACCAAGAGGATGGCAAGTGCTGGAACAGGCTTCCTAGAGAGATGATGGGTGCCCTAACCCTGTCAGAGTTTAAGAGTTGTTTGGACAACACCCTTTATAATGTGCTGTAGCTCACGGTCAGTGCTGAAGTGGTTGGGAAGTCTATTCTATTTTAATAAATAATAATAAAGGTAAACATAGCAATAATAATAGTAAAGGTAAACAGAAAGGTGAAATAGCTGGGATTCAGTGAAAGGATCCCCACCTTTGGTTCAGGCTTAATGGTAGGAAGGGCTTTGTTTTTATGTTCATCTGGGTAGTTTGAGCAAATATTTAAAAAATGAGTCTTTAGACCTACGTACTAAGTCTTATGCACAGAATTGCATTTGTCCATGTTACTCAAGATGTACAGATAACATACCTAGATTCACAAATTCTGTAAAAGAATACAAAAATGTTATTTTTGGCTACTCATACAGAGAGTTACCTGATTTGTACTAAAATCACAATTGCTATTCTGTATAGAAAGGCTCCTGACCTTTGTCAGGTGACATGAGAAAAGTTACAGGTTCTTTATAACTTCCATAATTTTTTGTGGGGGGTTGGTTTAGGGTTTTTTGTGTTTTGGTTTTTTTTGGTGTTGCATTTTTTCCTTTTCTTCTTTGTGAAGAAGCTTCCAGGGACAAAACAACAACAACAACAACAACCAAAAAACAAAACAAAACAACAACAAAACACACCAAAACCCAAAAAACAACTGCCCCCCCCGCAAAAGAAACCCACACCAAACAACCAAACACCAAACAATCAAACCACAAATTTTCTTCTTACAATGTTAGTGTGTATTGGTCCTTCCTGAAGCAATGTGTATTCTCTCTTATTGCTTTCTTACTTCATCCTTCTCTTCAATCTGTCCTAGTGGAACTGTACCAAGTACTTCTATGGTCATTTTTTTACCATGTACCAGAGCAAATAATCACAGGTTTTCTTGCAGAGTTTACTGTGTAAGTTAATTAAAACTACAGCCTTGCCTGGGGCTAGATGAATCAATGTAATAAGTTTTATCCACTGGGGTTTTATTCAGATGTCTTTCTTGGTTTGTCAACAGTTTTAAATCTGAGCCTGTCTCATTAAGAGTAGGTTATGTGACTGTTTTCACTGTTACTGAATTAATATGTCATAAAGCAGGCCTGAGTTACAAGCTGAACTTCTCTAGAATCCTGAAAATCCAGCTAAAAGGAAGAGATTTTGCAAATTCAAGTTGGGTGATTGCTGGTATGTGAGTTCACACATTAAAGCTCTCAGTAAGACTTTAACATTGCTTCCACTCCTGGATGTAATCACATCTTTGCCGTTTTGCATTTTATCTTTTCAGGGAGATGCACCCAGGAGAACCATTGCTAACTCTGTTTTAAAGCCAGCACAGCATTCCCCACTGTAGGAATCACCATCTGGTCACTGCCAGAGCTGCAGGGGGAGAGAAGGAGAGGGTCTCACGTTCAGCTGTGTTTGGGGCTTGCTCTGCTTTGGGGCAGACTGAGGAGACTGACTGCCCCTGTGTCTTCAGGTCTGCTCTTTGCAGGGACCAAAGTGCAGAGGTCTTGGAGAGCAGCAGTAGCTGCACAGGGGCTGCCATTCTGTGCGGGAGCTGCTGTCCCTCCCAAATGCACAGCGGTGAGCGCTGCCTCCCGGCAGGACCTGCTGCCTCAGGGGATGCACCACCTCTGCTGCTGCTGCTGCTGCTTCCAGAGCTGCCTTGGCTTGTGCTGCCGGTGGCATTCCTGCACTTCATTAAACCTTCACGTCAAGGTTAAAGCTGGAGAAGGTTTGAAGTGGAGCAGCAATGGTCTGACCTGAGTTTTACAAAGTTGCACAACTTGTCTGAGTTCAGTGAATATGTATATGTACTTGAACTTTCAGGTGTTACATTTCCTTTAGTTTGTTTTTTTTTTTTTTTTTGGTTTTTTTTTTTTGTTTTGTTTTTTTTTTTTTTTTTTGTGCAAGTCAAAGGGTTTTTCAGCAACAGCTAAAAGAAAAACGGAGTGAAAGGTTATTCATCAACAAGGGCATGTTTACATATTTTTGTTCCTGAACAAAAAGAAATGAGGCATTGCTAATGAAAGCTGAACAAGCTCTTACAGCAAATAATATTAAGACACTGGAAAAACTATTATTCTGGAAATTTACAATGTGATAGTAGAATACTGATGGTAAGCTAGGATTGTCCAAATCCTCTGACAACTGTTAAACATACTGTCATGCACAATTTGCTTTTCTGAAGTGTTTAAGTAAGTTGTTTTAGGTACCCATGAGACAAGCTAGTTGTACATGTCCCAGCCAGTATAAAAAGGAAAACCTTTAATGGAAAGGTAATTCATCATGCAAAGGTAATCCATCACATAACTAGAGCAAGATTTGTATTATTTATATTCATATTTGATGTTTTTCTAACCAGCTGCCTTGGCTAGATGGTCTAATGGCACGAGCTAATAATTTTTTTAAATAGTTTTTGAATCATTTTTTTAGATCTATTTCTTTAGATGTAAGATTTTCTTCTTAGGAAAGGTTCAAAGAATCATAACACTCAAATTAAAACTACTTGTGTGGAACATGTTGGAAAGGACTAGAATCTCAGTCCTAAACACAGGGGGGCACAAGAAGGAAAATTCAAAATTTCAGAGTGAGTTTGCAGATCTGATCACTTCCAAAGGACCAATAGATTCATGAGCTTTGTTTCCCAAAGCTGTTTATCATAAACCTAATGTGAAGGGAATATTTATCAGAAAATCAAAACAGGCGTGCAGCTTCCATATTTTCTTGGTTTTTTTTTAAGTTGTACTGTTTATTTTGAAACCAGAAAGCAAGTCAAGGCTGGGTAAAATCATCAGATCTAGGTGCAGTGAGGCTGGAGGTGATATAAACTGAATTGAAAATCACAGTGGAAAACAATTTGCCTTAGAAGTCCTCAGTTGCCTGAGTCATGGGTGGGCTGAATTCTCATGAAAATTAATGGAAATTTCTAATCCAAACCTCAGGACTGTTATTTTTAAAAGTATCTCAATATGTGCTTCTGCAGGCTTTTTCTAGCCAGTGAAGGACTTTTCTACATGCTGGTAGCTGAGGGTGAGCTGAGGTTGGTTATGCCTTCCCTGCAGGTTAATTGTATTTTAAAAGTGAGGCCCAGGTTCTGCACTCAACCCAGCAGGGTACATTTTTAGCAAGCTAGCTGCCACCATTCAGGCATACAGCAGAAGACAGGAGTCACTTTTGCCATGTGGTGCCATTTGACAGGAGTTAAAATACAGCTTTTGAGAATGTCAACAGCTACTTAGAGATTATTTGTTATTTTGCAGAACTATATGAAATTACACAAACCCTAATTCTCAGAGAGATGAACCCACAGCTGGGTAGCAGTTTCTAAGGTGTCCATGACCCAGTGGCTTTGAGCAGGGCTTGTGCTCTTAAATCATCCATGTGTTTTTGAAAATACAACCATATGGTGCCTAAATATCAGGAGTTTAAATTAACTCCCTGTTTTTGAAACATCTGCCTTCACTGCTTTAAGCCTTGGCTGAGACTAGTTTTTCTTTTAGCTTGAATGTGTAGACCTGTAGGGTCTGTAGCAGTTTCTTCCCCTAGATACCCTCCCAGGTTCACAGGTTCAATTCTGCACTTTGCTTGTACTCAGCAGCTTCTGTCAAGTAGCTTGAGATGATGGCATGCTTTTTCAGTGTCTACTTAAATGCTTTGATGTCAATTAGTCAGTATCTGCTCTCCCAGCTGTAATATGTACATTCTCAATGGCTCTTGTAGTCATTTAAAAAGGCAGGGGGCACATCACTTGGGAGCCTGCTGTGCAGAAGGAGCATAGGAATGGAGGATGGGAAGGAACTCTGGGTCAGTAGCTCAAGTCACCTGCCAGCACCTACTGAAATCCCCCCAGAAATTTTCAGGCTCTATCTTAGAGCCTGGATAGATTTTCTTGTTCTTATTCATTCTATTAGAAAGCTGTTACAAAGTGTTGTGTTTGAAAAGTTATCCTTTTAATTGCCAGTTGGAAATTATTTATGGTCAGTTGTTCAGCTGCCAGTACTGTAAATACACATTTGCAGTGGTATTGATTGCTATTTTAAACAATTTTTTTCCTGTCTTGTTTGTACCTGGACATGTTTACAGGGTAATTAAATGTTTCTGTTTTATGAGACTGAGCAAGGTTCCTCTCCAGTTATTCTATAGTTTATTCCTAGGCTTATTGATTGATTATGTGCCTATTCTTGGGATGCATAAGCTATGATTTTAAGTACATAGGAATGTAGAGAGTTTAGGACCCAAGCTGTTTGGACAGCTGTGGTGCTGTCTAACTGCTGAGCTCTTGTGGGAAGAAGGGAATCAGTCACTGCTTTTCTAAAGAGGGAAAGAAAGCATTTGAATTAAAAAAAAGTGCATAAAATAATGGTTTTGAATACTGATGTTTCATAGATGTTAGGGTATAGACAGCTAAATGAACAAGGGATCACAGTGGTGCATTTCAGGCACATTCATTCCTCCATTCATCATTTTGTGATGATTAATACAAACATCTCACTGCTTAGCTGGCTGGAATTCAGAATCACATCCAGCTTCTTATCTTTCAATGAACAGAGAGTTTAAGCAACCTTGTGAATTTGATTTATGGAGTTGGTCATCCAATTTTGTCATTGTATCAGGTACCAAAATCCATGAATACCTGTTTGGAAATCACCTTCTTGTGTGGGGCCTGCATTAGGTCATTTAGCCCATCTTTGGTGAAGGCTGCTTTAACATCCTTCTTGTTGTCTGTATGTCAGCATTTGAAGAATCTTTTGATGTTTTTTCTTTCCTCTTTCTGCTTTTGCATTTCTCATCTACATGGCATAATGGGCGAAGAACAGCACTTATTATTTTGAAAGATTTTTATTACTCTCTTATTTCCCAGAATATTCCCTCAAGGGACAATCCATTTAGTTCAGTCTGTAGCCTTGTTTACAGACTGAAAGTGGAAAATGATAAATTAATTTGGAGAGGGGCAAGGAGTTTAGCTTTTGAATTTTATTATTTAATTGTATGTCCCTGCATAAATTGCTCTGTTCAGTGAGAAAATTCTTTCTCTAAGCTTGTGATAATGATGTTTGGGAAACAGGGGGAGTTGTGAGACTAATGACTATCTAAGAATTGGCTGAGCAATTGCAAATGCAAAGGACTATACAAAATTACCAAAAGTTACTTCTGTCAGATAATTATGGCTAAAATTTGTTTTGTTACAGAATTTATTCATACACTTGCTGTCATCTTTTTTCTTAGTGTTCTAGACATTGCTTATGATGAAATTAGAATGTTATTAGAAAATTTGTACCTATTTAGAAAACCTCAGACTAATTTCTACCATGGAATACTAATACTAAGGCAGTCTTCTGCAATGCTGTCCCTCTTGGACCATGGAGTGCTTGTAACTCCATGGTTAAACAAATATCAGTTACACCATAAAGCAGTTTTTTCTAGAACTTCTGAAGTTTCTTCCTCTTCTATAATGTCAGTTTCAGTATTGTGGATAGAAATTACATTGGGACTAAAAAGCTTATGTGGAAAACACATACTAGGGTGCATGAAAAGGCTTGGAAGGGTCTATTATTAGAGTTACAGGCTGTGTCCATTCATATGGTAAAACAGTCACTCGGGGGCTACATCATTGCAGTTCAGTGCAGAATTCATCTGATGACTGCTTTGAATCTAAGTGCAAGTTTATGAACCTTCACAAGGCATTGCAGTAAAAGAGAGGTTAATTAAATGGCAATGAGACAATAGTATGGGAAGATGAGAAACCTTGATTGCTGTTTGTCGCTGGTTAAAACACTTAGTTGTTTAAAAGCTGTTTAAAAGTAATAAAAATAATGAACCCTAGCCATAAAACTGAATCTCATTGAGGCAGTGCTACCAATGGAAATGGACAATCTTTGTAATGACAAACTTCCTCAAAACCTGAAAGAGACCCTAACAGGAGAATTGGTATTGAAGCAGAAAAAAATTAATTTACTTCCACTAGGATGACAGATTTTGTGTGTGTGGAGGTTCTGCAGCTGCTGCTCAACAGCACTTTGTAAAGTCAGAGCTGTTCCTTTCCTACAACAGTCTGAAAGATCATCATGGACTACCCAGGCTTGAGCTGAGAGGCCTCACTGGAACCCAGAGAAAATTCACAGAATCTAAACTAAATGAGAATATCTTGGTTCAGCCCTACCACTTCAGAGGGCTAAATTCACAGGCATGACTATTCTCTGCAGGGAAATCAGAAGGCTTTTACTGGTTCCTTTTCACCAAGACAGCTAGAAGCATCCCTGGGTGAGACTCTTTACAGCACATGAACATCATGATGCTGCTTCCAGGTGAGTGCCAGCATTGCTTCATGGCACTGCATTGTGCTGTGGTGGGTCTGTTAGCTCAGTCCATTTCCTGTTCTGTATTCTACATTGGTGCCCATCTTTGTGACATATTATGTTAACTTCTTTTATTTTTCTGCCATCTTCAAGCAGCAGTAAAAGGAAGAAGAAAGCAGCAAAAATGTTACATAGTTTCAGTCCCTGTAAAACCTACAAATTAAATATTTCCTAGAAAAGTAGGAATTAGGGATAAGATGGGTTCTGTGTAGAGTCCGGAACCCTAAACTTAACCCTAACCCTAATCTCTCTTGTCCAGCTTTGTCACTTAATTAAAGTTATTCTTCCTCCTGTGAGATGCTGACATGACTCAGTGTATACTCTAGTAGAAAGCCCTATGGTATAGAGGAGTGGAAGACAGTATTTTCAGAATTAAAATCCTGGAAATCACCTTTAACTTGGCTAAGAAATTTTAAATGTCATCATGTTGTGGTGTTGTTGTAAGCTCTATGCTTGCTTCCCCAGTCAAAGATCAGTTTATAATCTGTTCCTCTCAGTATTAAGGGTCACTTTATGTGTTAAAGAGTTACATTATCTGACCTTATCCAAATGGCTGGCCTTTTAATCAGATTAGTATTCAGCTCCCCATGTTCAGCATTTGCACTTTATTAATCTTTTCTGCTGCCTCTGGAACCTGGTGTGCTCTTTGTTGTGCATTTGAGGGCACAGAATATTTGGCATGAAAGCTGTAGTGTTCTGGTGGAGATCAGTCACTTTAAACATTGCCTCTTAGCATAACTTAATTTCATGCTGCTCTCGCACCCTACTGTCAAATCTGCTTAATACCTGTACTTTAATTTTGCTCACATTTTTCTCCTAAGTATGTTTCTGCCAATTGTACTCTTGCCATTAAATTGGTAACGCATGGTGTAATCATTGCTTCTAAAAAGCAGTGAGAAAGATTTGCTTCTGGAAAGGGTTATTATTTCCACTTTGGATACATTAACATATATAGACCATTAATATAAATTTAAAGGAACCAGGGATTATAAAATTTATGGAAAATCACATGGACTTTTTTTAATTTCTTTTTTTTTTCCTTTTCCTTTTTCTTTCTTTCTTTGTTTTTTCTTTATTAATATTATTGTTTTATCCTGGTCACTGTATACTTTGACCTGAGGCTTATGGGAACATTGGAACAGTTGAAATTGTCCAGATCAAGGCTTTCCTACCTTCATATACCATGTCAATGACCCACAGTACATTCCCAGGGAGGAATAAAAGAGCAGGACAAACATCTCTCTGAGTTTCCCAGACATAAACCTCCAGTTTCAAGACATCTGCAGTTTAATTGTTTTGGGGGCCCTGGACAACCTGATCTAGTAGGCAGCATTGCTGCTCATGGCAGGGGAATTGGAAATTGATGAGCTTGAAGGTACCTTCTCATCCAAACTATTCTATAATTCTTGTTTTGCTTTGTTTTGGTGTTTTTTAGCTATTTATTTGTCTCTACACTTTTCTGTGATACCCTTAACCCATGGACTTTTGATACCTGTGCAGTTTATGGCGATGTGTTACATAACTTACTGTTCCATAGTGTGAAAAAGTATTTTGTTTTGATTGTGTTCACCTGTTTCCCGATCACTGAAATGGCCCCTAGTTTCTCTTTTTATGAACAGTCATTTTATATTTACTCTCTCCAAGCTGTGATTTCATGAGCTCCTGTCACATATTTCTTTCCCTTCTGTTTTCAGTAACTCAAGACTTCTGTGAGTTCATTTTCTTTAATGGAAAAAACTCTAATAATTTACACAGGAAGGAGGCAGAGAAGCAGCAGACTTGGGTGGAATACATACCGTACAATATCATAGCAGTCAAATTAGTTCAAACAATGGACTACATTCTGTTATTTTCTGTTATTTATTCTCCTATTTATCCAGTGGTTTTGCTGACCTCTGGATCTGTGGTGGACTGTGAGACATAGCAGTGTACATTGCTTTTGTAATCTCTCTGTCAATGAATACCATTTTATTTATCATGTTCATAGTGCCATTAGACAAACGATTCTGAACAACAGTTGTTAGTTATTTCTGAGATGTCTTCTTTTGAAGACATTGCAGATATTTTTAAATATAGTGAATGTTAGCACAAGACTTATCTCTGGGATTGAGTTTACATAGAAAAATATCATCTAAATAGCAGTATGACTGTGTATATGCACTTTTAAAAATCAAATTAATGTGTGCTTCCCTGGTACAGGGACATCCACCAAAAAATGCATTTTTGAACTCTGAGTTTATTTGATTTGGGCTAAAATTGACCTGAGTAGAAGTGAGAAGAATTTACTTCACTAACATGGGATTAATTCACTGCTTTTACTAGAAAAAAAATGGTGTTTTGTTGTGATTGTGGCAATTTTGATACCAGCTTTTGCTTGTGATAACCTCACCAAGGTTGAGATAACTCAAAACCCAGCCAACCTGCATCCATCCAGATCAATACACCACAGGTACACTGTAGTTACACCACCTCCTGATGAAAAATGGGATGGAAACATGATAATTTATTCTTAGATTCATTCGTCAGTCTTCTGGCTGAGCAAACAATAACAATTTAATGGTACATCAAGGTAAATAAAGCTTTATAGCTTCAACCTTCCAACAGCTCTGCCATAGGCAAGGTATATTTTCCCCCAGGAAAAAAAGTTCTGGCAGGTTTCTGCAGTGCCACTATGTTTCTGTTAACTTTCCCTCAAAGATTTAAAGCCTTGCAGCTTTTTTTTGTTGTTGTTTTTCCTTTTGCACAGTATTTTTCAGTCTTTCAATATTCTGCAATTGATGTAATCAATCCTAATTAACCAGCACAGCTTGAATGTCAAATTATGACTGACTGTCCTAAAATATTTATGAGATACCTTGCTGTGGAGGGGGAAACCCATTTGTGAAATGCTGTTGGTTGCTGACATCCTGGATTCAGCTTTTCAGCCAGGTGTTAAAATCACAGAAGAGCCTTGCACCACTACAAGAAACAAAAATAACGCAGACAAAAATGTTGTATGCAGAGGTAGTGCCTAAGAACAGATGAGAAGTGCTGTTAAATTAATATATAGCTTTCTGTGAGTTAGTAATTTGGTTTTACTATAAAAAAAATCACAGTCTATAAAATTCTACTTTGGGAAGGAAAAAGGACAAATTTAGTTACCAGCTAAATATTTGTTCAATTCCTGTCAAACAAACCAAATCAGCCTGTTTTAATTTAACTTTACTACCAAGGTAGTAAAGTTAAATCATAAACTGTTTCTGGCTTATTGCAGAGCTGTTTGAAAATAGGTTTTTGAAGTCTGCAGACAGAGGGAAAGCATTCCACACATTTTCATTATACATTACTTGTATTACTCTTGAAATTCAAGATATTTCGTATTTATTGCAACAAATGTCACAGTGAAGCAATTATTGAAATGATAATTGACAATATAGTTCAGAATTATTTACATTAACAGATGTTCATGCATATGCTGTTTATTTTCATAAAGAGAAAAACAGTACAACAGTTCTAGTGCTTTTATGATATTGATTTCCAAGGTAGTAAAGTGGTTACCTGTGCACATAGACAAGGGTATAGATGGTAAATGAGCCATCAGTCCATGCTTCATTTGTTCATAGGTGAAATCAGTGGGATTCACTTCTGAGACTGGCTTTTCCCCTGTGTCTTTAAACAGAGCCTAGGGTGGGTGACTGAGGTGCAGGCATGTCCCTGCAGGTACCAGCAGAATGCCATCCCTGGCATCTATGGCATCTATTCAGTGTGTACCATTACAGTCTCTTGCCCTTGAAGCCTTTTATCTCCGAAAGTTAAAGATATCTGACTTCTGTGATTGTTTTCCCAATAAACTCAAATCTTTGTTCTGTACCCCAGAGGATACTACAATTTCTTCTCCAGGATGTTTTTCATTCTCCATGTTGAAACTAACATTTTTTCCACTCTTCAATTTTCTTTTTTCGTTATTGCTGCTGTTTCTATTTTTGTTATTGTTTAGAGAGGTATATATTATATATGGTCAGCAAACTATTTGATCTCAGGGCTATATCAGCAGTTATGGGTATCATATTAGCAGATGATGTTTTACCTAGCCTTTTCTGGATACAGTTGTGGAGGGATTTTAAATCTAACAACTGTCTCTTGTTGAGGCATGGATTTTTAGTGAAAGGTAAGAATGATAGCCTTGTTCATATGAAAAAATACCCAAATTTTTGATCTGCCAAAATCTAGAGTGTTTTGATTTTATTATATTTAATTCTTTTCCTTTGTATTGGACTGTCTTTCACAGCTTCTTCAAACACTGGTTACTCTTGCAACATGAATTTACTTACTTGATTAATTTTCCTTGCATATCTGTGTCCAGGCTAGCAGTCCTCACAAACTATTGAGTGTATCTTCTGAATTCTGAAAGGCTACAACAGTACCGGTACCTTAGTGATGCCTGAATATTTCTGGTTTACTTCTAATAAGCTCACATATGTGTTCAACATTGGCCTTCTGAAGCTGTGTTGAGTGAGCTCCCTACCATGTCTCTCTCCTCCAAGTATTTGCAACTTCCTGCTGCAGAGCACTGTGACTTTTGTCTGTGTCTTTGTGTCTTCCTATTTTTTTCCCTAATTAGATCTAACATAACTTTGTAATTGGCCATTTTAGCAGTGAAAATCTGTGGATTTCCCTGGGAGTTTGAAGACACAGGCATGTAGGAAACTTGATCATAGTGGTATCTATCATTCTTTAAAAGGGATTAATTGTACTCAGAATGTCTGGTCATGCTGCTCTTTCAGGCTGTAATCCACAGATTTTTAATATCTAGAAAGCAACATGTCTTTCTCTGTGTGAATTATAAAAATTAACATCTCAAGAGATTGTAGCATGGGGGCATATCTTAAGCATATCAGCTACCATAAGAACTTGTATTTTAAATACATTCCTCTCTAACATATAATGCAATGTTTGCAGAAACCATGAGCAATGGTATCCCTTTGCAATCTGGTTTTCTTTTTTTATTTGTCCAGCCAGTTATCTCCACAATAACCTGCATTATGGGTGCTGGGATTCCCTGAGCTGATGTGCCATCCTTAGTTCCCTGCACCCAAGCCAGAGAAGGGGCTGACAGGTTCAGGACATCCCTACCAAGTCAGTACAGTAACCAACCTCCCCAAAGGGCCAGCCATCAGTTTTTCATGAGGTAAGATCAAAAGATCTTCACAGAATTGTTTAGTTGCAGTGTTTATCATAATTGCTAACATCTTTCTGCACATCCATCACACTTTTCAGTCCAGGGAGAGGACTAATAAGGTGACAGTAGCTCACAGAAGATTCTACTAGTTTTACCAGGTAGAAGTATTAGCTGACTCCAGATATTTAGGCTAGCACCACTAGAAATGGGTTTGAAAGCAGTGGGAAAGGATTGCTTTTTCCACAATGGAGGTTGTATCTGTAGGTATGGTACCATCTGGATATTAGTGTGTGAAGTACAGAGAGTATGTGCTACTGCTTATTAATAGAAATTCAAGCTCCTGCTTTCGAATAAATGAAGAATTACCTAATGCTTTCTTTTAATGGTCTCTCCTTACTTGGAAGCTGAACAAAGCCCAGGAAGAGATATTTCACATTCCAAGATTAAATACGTAAATGTAACATCTAATAGGTATTTTAGATATTGAAAGTCATCAGCATGTAAATACAGTGCATTTCCAACTGATTAATTATTATTGGTATCTCTGGGTGGCAGTCCTGTGTTTATAACACTGCTTTTCTTTGAGGTAAAAAATGCCTCATTTTTCTATGTTTCTGAAGCAGTAGAAGTGCTAACTGAGTGGCTGTGGCAAGGAAAATTTCCCATAGCTGCCTCCTTTGTTTTGGCAGATGTAAGGAGTGGTAGCATTAGGTCTCCTGCTTCACAGAATGCTGTCCCCAACATTCTGGTGCAGGTGACCCCATGGGCTGGATGGCCCTGGCTTGCCTTCCCCACAGCACCCTGCCCTGCACATGGCATTTGCACATTCACTGTGAAGTGCATGCCCCCAGGGTAGGGGTTAACTGTGTGCTGACATCCTCCCTGAGGCAGTACAGTAATTCATTGCTGAAATTAAGGACAACAGGGAATAAAAAATTACAAGGTTAATCTCCTGGTAAAAAAAAAAAGCATTGACAGGTAGCATATCAAATTGCTACCTGTTGCAATTGGTAGCAATTGACTGCTACCAATTCTCTCCTGCCTATTCACTGTTCTGCTTGTGTCGTGCATGAGGATATTTTCTTTGTTGAACACAAACATGTCAAGATAACTTCCCTTTCCATCCCTCTCATTGGCAGTCCCAGTCTTAAACACTGAGCTTTTGATAAATGGAGTCTATAAATGTTCATGGGAAGTGAATACCAAAAAACCAAACATGTTATAATTTCAGTTTTTAGTGTCTTTATATAGCTCTTCTCTTTATTTAGAAGTGTTTCTGTTACACTAGCCAGGAACTAGCTGAAACAATCTGCAGTTTATTTGAAATAAATATCAAGTATTAATCATTCAGCAGTCTTCCTTGTGGTCTTGCACCAGCTGGAAGAAGCTAAGCTATTTATTTTTACATAATACTATTTATATTACATTTGCAATTTTGAGTTTTCTACATAATAATTCCTTCATTTTTGAAACCATGTTGCAGGTCCACATATTATGCATATGGTCTCTTGCAAACAAGTGAGGTTTTAAATTATAATTGCTTCTTGAGAACAGGGAAGGAAAATTAAATGAAAATGAAGAGAATGTAATATGGTATGTTTGAAGTTGTTTGCTGGCTCAATTCATCCACAATCCTTCCGAGTATTTTGTAGATCAAAAGAAAAATTACGGTATACAAGGTATACAGATATTATTACTTTTTCCATAGCGATATGCTACCTTTGTCTACTTCTTAAAAAGTGTAAAACAAAAATTTATGAATGTCTTAAAATGGGTGGTACACCTGTAACAGATGCAAAACATGGGCTGCTCTCATTTCTTCTGTGCCTGAAGAAAAGAGAGTAGAATTCAGAGTTGTCTCTGGAACCTCACAGGCCAGTGGCTCTGTGTGCCACAGGCATTGTTGTCATTATGGCTGTGATGATATTGTAGATGGGAGATAAAGGTGAGCCAGGACCGAAAGAGTTTTAGCTCAGAGAGATGTCGTGGCAGGAATTTTAATAATAATAGTAAAGCAATTAAGTCTTCAGACACATTCTCTGTGTTTTACTCCACAACCTGTGGTTTATCCCTGCTCCCCTCTCTCTCAGAGTAAATCTCCAGAACTCTTCTTCATTCTTGCCAGAATTTAAGGTGACATTCACTGAATTTGTGTTGGTCATTAGGAGAGAAAAAACTGTAGAAGTGAATTATGGGAAAAGATTTATGAAGCAAAATGAAAAGCAGCTAGGAGCTGTTTTTTTATAAACTTTCTAGTTTAATATCTTTCTCTTCCTCTATCTCTTTGTGCCAAGGGAAAATTTATGTAAAGATAAACTTAGGCCTTTTCTGTGCTATTTAGGAGTCTCTCTGCATGAGATGAAATGTCAAGCATGCTTCACCAAACCTCTGTGTCTCTTTGAGTCTTCGTAGAAGAGAAGAATTCTAAGTCTTTAGTCTTTCCCCATGTCAGTGGCCCAAATACTGCAGAGTATAAAGGGTCTCATCACGGCAATGCAGAAAGGGACATAGTTCGATTTGTTGGTGATTTTGTGCACAAGGATGCAGTTGAAGGGAGTGACTACTGTTAATAAATACTTTTTTTTGTTCCTACTCCCATTAACATTTATCAACACACAGATAAGTAACAGGCAGGGTTAAATCCTGAAGTTTTCTTTCCTTGACTGGCTGCTGAGAAGCTCAGTTCTTACTTACTGCTCAATTGTGTAACTTACTACTTCTTGCAGTCCTTCAAAGAGGAAGCAATCATTTAAAAACACTGAGGAAATTTATGATGAGTTAAATATATAGGGTTATTTTTTAACATTCTTCAAAATTTTGCATGTGATCTGACTTGTAACATCTGTCACAGACTGTGACATTTGAATAGTGCAATCAGTGAAACCCCAAAATAAATAGTTGAAATAATCCCAGAAATAACAAAGACCTTAATCTGCAGTATCCGTAGGATTTATATGCTGACCACAGTCCTTGGACTGACATAATTTTAGGAAGGAAAAAAGCTCGTTTTATGATATTTTCAATGTGTTGATTAAATAATAAATCCAAAATACAGCCTGTCAGATTTCTAGACATGACAATGTTTTAATAATAGTATTGTTACATGATTACGAAATCAGAAGTATGCTGAATGTGCCCATCAGCTTACCAGTATGGTAGAGTGGCACCTGTTTTGGTTAATGAATATTTAGATTTTTGTGAAAAACAAAACCTGACGTTTCTATAGCTTCTGTAAATAGTCAGAAACCCTGTTCTTTGCTGTTTCAAATCCTCTGGGGCAAAATTCTTTCAGTTTTTCACAATATCAAATGGTGTATGTCCATAGCACTGGCAACCCACATCAGTTTCCTACATTTCTGTCAGCCTGCAGATGACACTCATTATTTTCTGTTCTTTCCCAGTTTGTCAGTTGTCCTTCCTGCCCTGATTATATTCAGGATGGCAGGACTAGGTCAGCACTGAAGTGAAATAGTTTGGGGAGTTATATTGTCACTGTGGTTTATTTCTTACTCTGAGAATAAAAATATTCTTATTAACTCAGTAATCCCTCAAGGAAGCAACGTCCTGTTGGCTTCTGCAAGTGTTGCAATGGCATGTCCAGTTGAGGGCCCCTCCACAAAAGAGCCTCAGGGTGCTCAGGGTGGAGCAAGGGGCCCATGTGGCAGAGAAGGCCAGAGGTGTCCTGGGCAGCGTTAGGGGAGCTGCCAGCAGGGTGAGGGAGGTGACACAGCCCCTCTACCTGGCATGCTGTGTCTGGTTCTGGGCTCCACAGTGTGAGGCCTTCATGAGAAACACACAGTAAATTGAAAAAAAAACCAAAACCAACCAAACAAACAAAAAACAACTACCAAAAAAACCCAAAAAACAAAAAAAACAACAACAAAAAAAAAAAAAAAAAACAAACAAACAAACAAAAAAAAAAAACCAAAAAAAAAAAACCCAAAAAACAAAAGAAAAGAATAGTGTGTAAGTTTAATAAAAGCCAGTGGGAGTAGCTACCTAGGGGAACTGCCAGTACATTCTGAAGAAGAAAAACATTGAAACAAAGACTTTAGAACAAGAAAATTAAAAAAATCAGTGACAAGGTGAAATTACTTTTTTGTCAAGGAATTGCAGTTCTCCTTAAACTAAGAAATGCCTCTCGGCTCTTTGGTTATTCTTGATACATAAAGTACAATAGTAAGATTAACCCTGCAACTTCAGTTTTAACTTGTTGGATAGATTTTTGTGCATCAGAAATTAATAACAATCAATCTGTTGCCTTTTTAGAATGTGTACTTATTATTAAAAAAAAACAAACCCAAGAGTTTATAATTGACTTTGATATTCGAAAATGCATTTGATTTAGTCCTGATCATGCTGTGTTGCTATCAACACTTAGAAACTCTGAAGCCCATGAATATATTAGAGGGTTTTGAAATTTAACATTTATATGTGGCTATTGAATCACAAATATGAGAGATAGTATATGAAAATTTTTATATGGTTATCAAAGTCAGAACAGCATGATCATTTTTCTTCAGTGTGCTAGAAGCTGGCAAAATCAATGTTTTCTCTTCCAGCAGGAAAGCATTTGGGCAGGACATAGATGCAGCACTCTCCAAACCTAATATTAATATTCTGCATTCTTACACCTCCAAGGGATAATGACAGCTTCAATTATTTTCCTGGATCAAAATCAGATGAATGAGAGTAACTGCAAAGCTCTTAAATTAAGGTGGTCTATTAAGGAATGCATTTTATGTGCTGTTGCTATGAGAATGTCTGTGAAATTCTGTGGCATACTGCAAATAAACTTTTTTATCTCTTTCCCAACCATGCTATATTAAAGCCTGCCATGGCATTTACAAGAGAAAAAAAAAAAAAAAAGGTTGCAGAGGGCAAATTCTAGGTAATGATATAATATAAACATTTGTAAAGTGAGAAATAATTTTTTCTTACACAGTTTCTGCATACAGTCTTCTCTCGTGCTTGTATTTTCTGTACAGCTCATAGTTCTGCTTCTAATGAGGCTGTTATTTTCTGTACAAAAATTGGTTTGATATTTATTTGATCTTTGCCAATGCATTTAATACATTCAATGTATTGTTTTAATTACTTTCCCTTTCTTGCTACTTTCTAGAAATGTGTTTTAAACGCTGTAATATGAAATACCTCTTCAATCAAAATAGCTAATTTTTGAGGATAACTATGATGACACCTCTCTCAGATGAATCCTCACACTTCTTCTTCAACATTGGTGGAAAATCCACAAAATACAAGTTTTAAAATTAAGAGAATCTTCCAAAAAGTATCAGACAAATGGTGCACTTGATAAACACAAAAATACTATTTGTTCACTCACTTTTGGAAGTCAGTAGAGGTTCAGTTTGATTGTGTAAAGCATGGTATGAATAGGATTCATAAATTTCATTAATGTTGCCATCTTTATGCAAGTTTCTCTGCAAACTTTAAAAGGCTGTTGTCAGCTGCCCTACAGAAGGGCTTCAGATTCATTCTCCTGGGAGAAAAAAAATTGTCATACCACTTTAGAGGTGGTAGGCAATCGGTTAAAGGCAGTAACCCTGACTAATAGGAGATCCATAGTCCATTTTTTACTGACTTGTTTCTTGGAGAGATTCCCAGCTTTCTACAGGGACTGTATCAGAACCTCACTCACGGGGACAGAAGGAATGTTTAAGAGCAAACTGCTGATGCTCAGATGAAGGCGTGGATGTTAAAATGAGACTTGGAGCAGCAAATGATTTCATGGGCTAGATCACTGCCTTTTTAAGAAACTGCATCATGCTGATCTATAGATGGTTTTACAGGCAGTAATGGCCAGCATTTTAACACCAACTGAGCTAAATCAAAATCAAGGCTGAAGTTTATAGCATTGCCTTAATCTTTATAACGGTTCAAATTCATGGAGAGAAGATTGATTTGGTTTTATGTATATATTATTTAGATAGCATGACCTTTCAAGCAGATAACACTTTCCTGTGAAAACAATGATCTAGGGAATGGGGATTTCCCATTGTTATAATAGTGACGCAGGAAATGTTAGCATAAGTCATTGATTTCTTTCTTCTAAACATGAACATTTCAGCCACAGCTGGAAGAAAAGTAAAATTTACAATGTTGATTCTTAGCAGTGTCTGCATGTGTAGTTTATAAAAAAGGTCAAAGACCTAAGGATAGAATAAATTCAGACAAAGAACTTACAAACAGTTCTGCAATGACTCAGCCTCCTGTTTTTGTCAAAAATATTTAGTGTATTTTCACTCAAATGATCCTGCATTGATTGCCTTGTTTCTGATAACCACTTTTTTGGACTAGTAATTTTGATCATCAGATGCAATGTTGAGGAAGACCTTGTCTTTGAGAATGTTAGAGAATGCCTGACCCGTCCCCACAAGATGTGCTGCTCATGGATGTCTAGCATGGTGCTTTCAAAAGAGTTTTTCAGCAGCCACAATTGACTTGGCTTTCATATTGTCAAATGACACTCATCATTTTTATTACAATTCTTACTAAAAGTAAATGAAGGAGCTCCCAAGTGAAAAGCCACTGAGACTGAAGTAAGGATTGTCTAAGAGTTAGTGGGATATATCCCCAATATTGGCTCAGGGACAATAACCACCACATCCATTTGCCTTTGGGTAATTTGCTGAAATGCTCCCTGTCAGCTTGTTACTGCTGAGTGGGGGAAAGATAACTATAATTTAAACAGTATATTTCTATAATAATCTGTTAGTGGCTTTTTCTTATGGAAGCCCCTTGGGCTTCTTGTTGTTACAAAGACCCCTTACTGATGTCCTTGTGAGTCTGCCCCTCAAAAAACTTATAAGCCACAAGAATAAAATTTATCATTGTCCTACTTCAGTTCTGAAATGCATGTGTGACCTTTGTAAGGAGGCAACCTGCTGGGAATTACGATGGGGAAGACAATCTGAAATAAATCAATATTCCATTTGCACCTATGCTACAAAATGCAGATGTGCAAGGACTAGAATGACCAGTCAAAGTTAGCACAGCAGCTAGCAGCTTCATATGCTAACTCAATCTTGCACTGCTCCCTCTCTCTTCTACCTTTCATTTCCTCTTTTCTTAAGCAGTTTTTTTTCTTGTATTTCATGTAAGACTGCATTGTTGAAAATGGAAGATATCCACTCCAGACCCTTTCCTCAATCATATCACTGGTTCTGTTCTTAGCAATCACACACTTTTGTGTCTCAAGTCATCCCCTACCCTTTAAAGACAGCATACAGAAAGTGGGCAAAGTGAGATATGTACAGTGACTGCAGAAATTTCTGAAAATGGAATTGTATTCTCCATGAAAAGGAATATCCTATTAAAAAAATTGTTTTTAAGCATTCCTTTGGTCCCCCTGCAAGATGACGAAAACAGTGATTTCTTGCTGCAGGATTCAGCATGGTTGGTTAGGAGTGCTTCTGAGTCACCCTGTACTGTGCATGCACTTGCTCCTCTGCACACTTTGTGGCACACAATGTTGCAATCTTTTCATGTTCACTTTTGATTGCAGAATCTATGAAAGTTAGTCCTTGATGGAGGATTTGCTGGAGTAAAAGAGAGAAAGGGGGCTTGAGAGACCTGCTGGCCCCACCCACCAGCACCTGCAGTCCCATGCCTGATATGAAATAGCTGACAGCACAGGGTGCAAAAGGAAGAGCTGAGTGCACAGAAAGGCAACCATTTCTGAAAGTTATAAATTTCTCTCCCTGAAGACTCCACAGTTCAGGCTCTTATGATGTCTCTCATTTCCAAATGGAAAAATGCCATAGTGTAGGAAATTCACAGTAAATTCAGAAGTTCTCTTAAAAGAAGTAAAATGGCAATGACTCACCTGTAAGTGCAATTTTCATGCATCCCCACTCAGGAATTTTTGCTTTGATTACTCATGATTAGTCCCAGATCATTCATTTTTGGCTAGATTTTATCCTACAAGCTCTGAATTTCAGAATATTTGCAACAACAGAAAGTTGTTCATAATATACTGTGGTGGTTGTTCATGAGCTCACCTAATGTGGGGATTCAGCAGAGCTTCTCTCTCTTGCAGACCAGTCTGACTTGTAAACCAGAGGGAGCCCAGCTTGTAGCTATGTCCCAAAGCACGAGTGTTTCATAGTAGGTTTCAGAGCACTGCATGGGCTGAAGCAACATCTAGGGTGATATTCCTTCTCCCTTCAGGAAAGGCAGAACTGCATGTGTAAAGGTGATATTTGCCTCAGGAGATCTGATTGAATTTAGTCTAGAGAGAATTACAGAGAGGAAAGCTTGAAATTTGCAATGTGTTGTAGCTAGTGGGACTAAAATATGGATGTTGAAAAGTGACGTTCTTTCAAAATGAAGATCAAATACTTCATTTTAAAAATGCTAGAATAAAATTTGAGGTGCTGTTACAAAAGTTTTTATCACCTGTGTTATTTTTGTGTATGTAAAAATAGAAGAAATATCTATATAACAACTAATATTGAAAATATCTATGTAATATCTGCATGGATATTATCCTTTACCAAATTTTTAAAATGAGTTGACTTAAATCCATATGTGCTATCCAGTTGTATGTAAAGTCATCAGAACTCATGCTTTCTTCAGCCAGCTGTGAACTAGTAGCATGAGGTGCAGATAAAAGTTAAATGTCAATTTCTAGCTGCATCTCATATTTGATTTTCACTGGTCATCCACTCAGCATCTGGGTTTTGTAAGAATCATGGGAAATGTTGGAAATGTGGGCAGGAGGCTGAAATAGCTTTTTTCTTTTACATATACTAAGTGGAGAAGGAGTAGGTGAAAGAAGTGGAGAAGGTAAAGGAATCAAAGGATAATATAGGATATAAAAATGTCAAAGGGCACTGTAAGAAAAGGACAAGGAAACTAACTGAGGTTTTGACAAGGTCCAAGCAGTTGTGCTTCCAGTGAGCATTTGAGACATGTGAAAGGTATTAGAAGCTCTCTGGTGAGATAATCTTGACGTAGCTGCTTTAAACGTGTATCCCCAGGAACTGATGGATGACTGAGACAATATCAGATGGACAGATCTGTTAATAAGCATGTCTGGATGGTCCATGAGGACATTTGTTCCACTATTTGGAGGAGTTGTAGAAGCATTTGTGAGTCTTTAAATATCTTGATTGTTTTCTCCAGGATGTGAACTCTGCCATTTCCTACAACAACTGAGCTACAAAGTGCTGCTGCTAGGCAGAACCTTTTCAAATAAATTTAAATTGGAGACGTAGAGGTAGCTAATCAAGAATGAGTAATCAGTGACATCTCTAATCTAGTCTTAAAGGCATGCAGTGATGGAGCCGTCACAGCCATTCACATGATCTATTCTGATGCTTCAAAAATCAGTGTCAGTTCTGCTGACTCCCTAAAATTTTCTTTAGGCTGAATTACCTATGCTGATCCAAACACTCTTCATATGTATCCATGTTCTCACTACTTTTATCTTCACTATCATGGTTTTGCTGTATTTTCCTAAAGAACCCAGTAACACAGCTGCAAAATTGCAGGTGAGACTTCTAAATGGTCTGGGAGAATTATTTCATTTTTCTTGCTTCAACATCTCTCTCAACTTCCTCGAATGAGTTTTACCTTTTTCTCAGTGGCTCAATGACATTTTTCACTTCTGTACAGCTTACAATTCATGTCAAATTTCAGGGCATTTTTAATGTTTTACTAGATACAATCCGTTAACCCAAGCTGTATTTTCATAGTTTATTATTCCTGCTCAATTTGTAAATAAAATCCTCTACAACTTTCTCCTGCTGCCTATCGAAGAAACATTTTATCCGTGTATTTTTTTTCCTATTTGAATTTTAATTACTTTTCCCCGGAAGCTTATTGTACTCTTCAGTTCCATGTAATCTACAAATTATATATATATTTTATATATATATATATATATATATATATATATATACACTGATTAGTAACAGCTGTGTTAATTACCAATACAGCCTCACCCCTGATGAGTCACAGCTATAGCCAATAAAGACAAGTGTGATAAAAGGGAGCCGCTAGCTGCTGAGGGGAATCATGAAGAAGAAGGATCTTGGGGAAAGAGCATTGCTGTTGTGAGGTCAGTCTGGGTCTGCAGTTAGAGCCTGCAGTTGGAACCTGCAGTCACAGTCTAGCCAGGTAAAAGCCTGCAGTCACAGTTTAGCAGGAAATAACCATCAGTCAGAGACTGCAAGGGAAACCCACAGTAGAAGCTTGCTGCACCAAAGTCAGTGAATAGTTGGAGTCAGTATAGCTGAGCTGTAAAGAGGAATAAACCAGGCCCCTTTTTGTTCTGTGATGAACAAGAAGTCTGTGTTTTGGCTCATCTCTACCCTCTAACAAGAGGGCTGCTGCAGCAGTATCTCAGTTACAGTTTCTTCTCTAATCACAAGTCATGCTACTTCATGATAGAAGCAAACTATTTTGAAGAAAATATTTTTCAGAAATCCATACTGATTGTCATTGTTTTTTTTTTTTCTTACATATACTCATTTTTTGTTATTTAAAATACAGACACCATCTTGTCCCTTTCTGTTCTCTGGTAACTCTGTTTCCTTTATGAATTCACACATATGTAATGGCCCTAAGAGTAATTTGAATAATTTTTAAGCTATTTAGAAAAAAGCTAATTAAGACTGAACAATTTAATAAAATATATATTTATTTCAAATTCTCCCTGACATGCTCTTTCCAAATGGTACAATGAGACTTTGTGCCTTTGGTACTTCTACTAAATTATACTGCTCCACTGAATTGTAAATGATCCATTAAAGAAAATGGAAAAATGTCCTTAACACTTTGGTCTGCCTTTATCTGTAGTTAGTTCTCTATCCCTGCTGTACTAATATCCATAAATGATCAACTTCTTTCTGTATCTTAATACATTCTACTTCTCATGTTCTTTATTTTTTCTTTCAGGTCATATTTTAGTGTTTCTGACCTATTGTCTATAAAATCTACTTTTTTGTACAAGTCTCTAGTTTCCACTTTTATAGCATTCCCTTTCTATAGCTAAAGTCATAGTTCAGCCAGAGTCTCCACGATTTTTCTGCACTGAGACAGCTTGTACCTGCTGTGTCTTTTATTTCCTTGAGCAAATGTCACCTCTTCTCTAAGATTTTTTCTTCTAAGACTTCTCTAGGACTTTTCCCATGAGATCTTACACAAAAAAAAAAAAAAAAAAAATCTGAATTCACTCTTTAAAAAAAATGGGTATGTGTTTTTTTCTTTATATCCTTTCTTTTATTCAGGCACCTTTTCTGTTCACAGTCATTCTTACTGAAGCTTCATTCTGCCCTGATGGTTTTCCCTGTTGGTCACAGGAACAGCCCTTGTAGCTTCTTTCTGCATTTTCCTATCAAAGTATTTTGGGTTCATGTCAAGAATTAGGCAGAAATTTTGGTCTGTCATTTGCCTTTTAAAATTTTTTTTTAATGCCCAGTCCTGTGCTTTAGATGATTCCTTGATATATTCAGGAAAGAAAAAAAAAACAAACAACCCCTTCCACCCCCCCCAAAAAAACAAACCCAAAACCAAAAACAAACAAACAAACAAACAAACAAACAAAAAACCCAAAAAAACAAAACCACAAAAAAACCCAAAAAACCCCCCCAAAAACCCCCAAAAAACCCCCAAAACCTAACAAACAAAAAAAAACCCCACACAACATAAAACAAACACCAACAAAACAAAACAAAAAAACCCCCAACCAATCAACCAAAAGAAAAACCCATTCAAATGATGCTTTTGGAAACTGGTCTATATATAGCTCCATTTGAATAGTGTTCTTTCTCCATTTTTCGCCCTGCAAGCAGGTTTAACTCTTAGGTTTCATCTTTCGTATAAAGTGTTTGCATCTCTAATATGTGAGAGAATCCTATCTCTCTTATTCATTCCCTAGGCAGCCCTTCTTGGACAATTTATTGTTATTCCAAAAAACAGCTACATATGCCATCATCTGTTATACCAATTAAATCAGAGTTTTCCTCTACTTGTTTATTCCCCATACTCCTTGGAATGCTACACAGACAGCTAAGATGTTTGGCAAATAAATTAGTGCTCTTGAGTGACATATTGCCCCAATCCAATCCACCAGATGCCATTATTACATAAGGTATAATCATACATAGCACGGGGGAATAGCAGCATTGCAGGCTTTGTATCTTCATAAGGGGAGGAAACGCAGCTGCTGTTATATTCAGGAATTGCTGTTGCTGTTAGGCTTTTTATGTAGAGAAATTTTAACAGATTGGCTTCTCTGTGTTGGCTTGGAAAGGTAGCCCAGGGTGATGAGTGCACTTGAAGTAATATGGTGATTTGCTGGAATCAAGAATCTTGGGGGTTTCTCTATGCCTTTCCCAGTTCACTTCTGCTTATCAGTGACCTGCACACTGTCCTGTCTCTCTTCCATAAGTGGTGTTAGTTCTGGTTCGGTTCACTGCTCAATTCCTCTTCAGTAACATACTTTGGCTTGTGTTTCTGTCCTGTATACTTCATTAGAAGCCAAGCATGTGCTTAGAACTAATCAGAGAGATATCTGACTGAATAAAGAGGGTTTGCAGCCTTGTTTCAGTTGTGTAATTCAGAAACCTGTCTGGTTTAAATTATTCATTTTGTTTTTCAAAATTTCTCCATTAAGTCTTTCTGTGAGGGGAGCAGCCTGTTTCCTAGCCTGCCCACGGTGACCTGTTTTTACTAAAGCTGCACCAGATTTCTGATTTCCTGATCAGGCCACAGCATGTTTGCCTACAGTGACCAGAAGTTGTGATACACAGGAGACTCTTGTGAAGCACAGCAGTGCTTGGCTCAATAGCATGTACTCACTCTCCCATACTGGTTCCCTCTCTCTGGTTACTGCTTTCTACAATCACACCCATATACCATATCCATGAACTACCAGATAATCAAGTGCATATGAACGTAACACTTTTGAGGTATATATTTTTAAGACTTTTATTGCTTGTTGTACAGGTAATTGAAACTGACCTGTTTAGATGGTGACTAAACCACTACAAATCTTTACCTGTTTGGGAACAACAACAAAACCAAAAGTGTCCTTGTTCCAAAGTTACTCTCCAATAGAAATTGATTGCCATAGCAGCGTGTGTGCAGTGCAGATTAAGAGTATATTTTTATTTAACCTACACATTCATTGAATCCTCTAAGTCAAGAATTTTAATCAGAGCTGGAAATTAACATAGTTATGTGATTTTGTAAACTATTATCTCCATGGGATGGCAATTACACAAAATGAAACAACTCTTTTCAAAATTAAAGTTTCGCAGTGCTATTTATTAAGTCCAGTGTAAGGAAAAGATGCTGAAATGGAATGAATTGTTGTTTATGTGAAAAGCCACAAAGCTTCAGCCAGGTTTTTTATTGTACAGCTTGAGGCACAGTTAGGTATTCAGCACTGTTTCAGGATGAATAAAGAAACCAATAAAAATGATCCCCAACACATGAGGATGTTTTTGATGCTTTGTTTCTTTCTTTGTTTTTAGTTTTGCTCTTGAGAGACTGATACTTAACTACAAAATACAAAATTTAAATTCAGTAGTATCCAAGCATGTGGAGGTTTTCCAACTGTAAAAAATGCAATATGGATTATCTGTCCATGGTTTTGAATGATTTAAATTAAGAATTCTCAATGCTATTCTTTCAGATAGGCACAGGTAGCTGAAACTGCATTGCAAATGCATTATGGTGCATATGCATATGCAAATGCATTCTTCCTCACTTAGTCCTCAAAGACATGTTATTTGGTCAATGTGAACAGGTGGTGGCTGGAGAATTGATAAGGACTTTGTGCTCATCCAGGACTGGATGACTTCTTTAGCACTACTGCTAAATGACAGGAGGAAACAAAGAGCTGGTTTGTACTCAGAAGCACATCAGAGCATGCTGTCTCACCATGCACAATGGTTTAATTCATTCACTGAACTTTATTGCATTTGAAATGCTGAAGAAACTTTAAGAACAAATTTATAATTCTTTAGGTTGAATTTAAATCCTTGAAATAAAATTGAATGTTTTAATAAAAGTAAGCTTCTTCATCTGTATATCAGTTTACCAGTTTAATTGATCATAATTTCAATCATCCTTGGAAGATGGCTGAGAAATTAAGGTGTGGTCTCAGGTTATTAATTTCACTGCAGCAACTTTAACAGAATATTCCAGGTAACAGAAATCACAAAATATGCTGAGTTGGAAGGGACCTACAGGGATCATTAACCCCATTCATGTCATATCCCTGAGAAAGTCTGGGTCACTATTTAATGTATCACATCAAATTGCTGAATACACAATGCATTGTCTCTATTTTTAATGGAACTTTTAACATCAAAAGAGGTAATGACCAGTGTAAGAGAAATTGGTCCTGTGTGTGCTGAACAAAATTACTGGTGGTGTTAAGTCTCTTCTCTACCCTGTGTGTCACAGGTGTAATTGCTCTTCAAACTACCAAGAACGACATCCAAACCTGTCCTATTGGTTTGCAGAACACATTTTTCTTAGAAGCCAGGTTTTTATACCTATCCTCTTCATGGGATCCAATGGAAGTCCGTATTTTCAGCATTAGTGTATCAAGCAGCAAATTTTAGGTTATATACCTTTACGTAGTAAATAATGGTTTCCAGTGTTTAAAAAAGCTTAAAATTAGGAATTAAAGGATGGTGACAAATTTGTTGGTCATGTTTTAAACTCCTAGAGTATTTGCAAATATTTGCATTATTGTCAGAAAGCTATTATTCCCCCTCCTACAGTTGTCAAAATCACAAAACCTATTTTGTCTTCAAGTGCACATAAAATGGCATAAAACCTCGACTTGTGACTCCAGGAGCTCAACAAATGAGTTAGGTATTTATGTCTGTACAAACTACTCTTAGCATTGCTTTTACAGCCTGAATAAAATTTCCACTCAATCCTCTTAGATCCTTTTAACATCTTGTGATACACTGGACACTACAAGTCCATTTTTCATCAGTAATTTAGCTCAGGTATCAGAATGTTCCACTTTATCACAGTAGTAGTTTGGTTTTGCTGAATAATGTTACTGCTACATACTGTGTCACAGTGTCTTCAGTTGATGAAAAATGGCTTTGGGTGAGCACAGAAAGAAATTTACCACTATATGTATAATATATTGAAACAAAAATATGTGAAACTTCTTTTGTCTTGGAGGTCAAATACATGCTTGAGACTGAGAAAATATCATAGTTGTTAAGCTATGTTATGTTGCACTTAATAACCAAAAGAAAAATATATAAACTCATTTTAGTTGCAAACTCACAGATTTTTGATATTTTGAATAGGCCAAGAGAAATTACAAATGGCTATCAAAAGGTATCTCAGTGTGTGAAATGTTTAATATATCATTCAAACCCATATGAGAGAGTTCATCTTCCTCTGTTTAAGTAATCTGTATTACATGTATTATGACATCATAGAACATTTTATAGAAAAGGAGCTTTGGAGTTTCAACTAATCTCTTTCTCTAGGTGCAAGGTATTGACATTACCTTTTGTTTCTGGTAGTTGTTTGCCTAACCTGCTTTTAAAGATTTGCAGTGCTTATTACTCCACATGACCCATCACTTCTTTACTCAAATATTCTATCGCTGGCAGAATGAGAAAGGTTTCTCTTGTGGTTTTTCTCAGCTACTTCAGGCTACATTCACACTACCGTGAACACAGATAATTTTCTTCCTATTTGCAGCAGACATCTATCTTTACTGGTATCTTGTGTTCACTCAAGGAGTCTGCTTCTCTTGCTTAGATTCACCTGTTCCTTGCTTCAGTCATTGTCCCTAGGTCATGTTTAGAAGCTCCAGATCATTCTTGTTGCTGTATTCTAGGCACTCTCCAAATGGTGAATACTTTTAAAGTGCAGAACATGGTTCTCAAGCTGAGAACTTACCAATATTAAACCAAGTGGAAGGGTATCGCTTGATGAAATTGTAAATTACACTTCTATTTGCACTCTGAAATGATATTTACCTTTCTTGCTAGGTCATTATTGATGTGTTTAACTTGTGGTCTGAAACTACCAAGATCCTTTGCCTTTGCAATGTTTGCTGCCTTATTTACTTTTATTTTATTTTATATTTTATTCAGTTGCTGACTGTACCTGCAAACAGATTTTATTTGTACCAGTAAATAGCATAGTATTTAGGTTACTTTTTCACTTTCCTTGTGATTAAATTACCCTCTAATATACCTCTCATCCTTAAAAAAATTATGTCATCTGCTAAATCAGTAAGCGTAATATTTATTCTTTAGGATGTTAATAAAAATGTTCAAGATTCTGGAGTAAAAAGAACACTTGTATAAATTCAATTGTTCTGTACTTCAATTTTGCTAAAAAATTATATATGATCCCTTTTCAACATAACTCTGAAACCTGTATCCTTTCTGTAATTATGGAATCTAGTGCATATTGTCCTAGCTTGATGCTGGAATAATAAGGATTGGGTCAAAGGTATAAAAGGCAAAACATATTACTTTTTTTTAGTCATTCCACAACTGCAGTTTTTCTGTTGACAAAAAAATCATCTGGTTTATCTGAAGCAATTTCTTTTTGGCATCTCTCTTGATTTTTAGTCTTCCAGTTTAATTTTGGTTAGTGACAGTCATTCTCTTTCATTATTTGTATCTTTCTCTAAGTAAATTGACTGATTTGTAGTTCTTATCTCCTTTTGTTCTTCTTTCTTTTTCTTTTTTTGACTTGCAAAGTCCCCTTTATCTGCTTGTTACCTTACCTTTCTTCCATTATGTTGAGGGAACAATTTTGAACAGCTCTGAGATTTGTTAATTTCTCCTTTAATTTTTCTTATATTGCACCCAGCAAATCTGAAACATTCTACTTCCACCTGAAATCTCCAACCTATGTTTATTCACTCTAAGCCAAAAATTCTCTTTAATGAACTGTCCAAAGTTTATTTTAAAGATTCCATTTTCCATGACACATTTTATAGATTTTATTCTGTGTCAGGTAACCTTTTCCCTAATATGTATAACCATCACTTGATATCCTAAATACCACCTGTGAGATGTGCATCAGTATGTCCTTTGCTCTGTTTGATGTGTCTATGTATGCACACAGCATTTATCTGAAAGTTTTATGTAACTTACTTTACTTTCCTATAACTTACTTTACTTTCCTATATTCTTCACTGAGATTGAAATCATGGGAGAAGATCTCTACAAGCACAACTAAAAGTTCTCTCTCCTTGTAGAGGGATCCTTTAAGTTATTAATAAAAATATCTCACATTTATATAACATTGTAGTTGTGACAAAACTTATGCCTTTCTCATGCATTCTCATTACTGTTACAATTCCTACACTTTGTAATTGAGTGGAGACGTTTTCATATCATGTATTTCCTTTCTTATTGACCTCTCAATCTCCTGTGGAGATCTGATGATTTGTGTTACACTGTGTGAATAATCTCATGAAGCTGTTGCTATGCCAATCAGATAAAATTTTCAGAATCTGACATTTTCTAATCTTTCCCTCTAATTTCCCTTTTATTTATTTTTCATACATCTACAAATTTATAAGATCTTTAGCAGATTGACACACCATCCATTTGATTCTGCCATGAAACTTTTATAATTAATCTAAGATCTTACCTCTACTTTTAATAATCTGTGCTGGACCAACATGATCATAGTATCTCTGTGAAATGCAGCATGCTGGTACAGAATTTACGCTTATTAGCCTGGTCAAGTATAATGAAATCTCTGTGGTACTCTGATATGAAATTCATTGTATAACTTTATGCAATACACTTGTCTGAAAGTGAACTTGACTCAGGGTGAACTCTCCTAACTTAGTTGATTGTCTTCTTGTGGCTCAGGCTTGGATTTTAGCCATTTAAATGTAGAATCACCCTGAAATGTCAATAAGCAAATGGGCAGGATAACAAGCACCAGTTATCCTAACTTCTTAGAAAATTTAAGTAAAACAAGGGTCAGAATTTATTTCCTGTTAAATGCACACAGAAGAAGCATCTTTTAAAAAGTCCTTGAACACAAAAAACCCCTTTGCTCATTGTGAATCAAAACTAATTAGTTTTGTAACTTCCAGTTTGATTAAGAACAATGTCATTTGTTCCAGGAGCTTCAGTAGTAATTTTTTTCTTTCTCTCTAAGCCCAACAATGGTAATGTTGCACTTATTGTTTCTTAATTTTACTCTCATCTTTACGACACTGACTAATCATCCAAATTCTATCTGCTACTGTGCCAGAGCCTCCTGGGTAATAACAGTGCCAGTGCTTGGTAAGTGGCTGCCAGATAAAGCTCATGTTGGTTCAGGAGAAGCTGTGCCAACTGTAACACAAAAACTAATGAGTAAAGACAGCAAAAGGATATAAAAATTACGTTAACTTTTGGTTATTGAAACTGTGTATGTTCAAGTAAATAAAATTTTTCAAGAGATAATGCATGCTATTTTTATTTGCAATTAGAGACAGGAGCTAAAGGAATGCTGTTTTTCTATATATCAAGCACTCTGTTGCGACCTTTAGTGATTAAGTCTTTTCTACATATGGCAAGTTTTTTATTTATAAGAGATGAGTTGGTAATAAAAACTAATTTCTGACTGAAAGAAAATATATACAATTTGTAGGCAAAGGCAATAAATAAAGAAGTGGAGATGGAATTGCAGTGTCTACATACTCTTTTTAAAGTGTCATGGTTAATCAGAAAGAACTGTGGTTCAGGGAGGTTAGCATACATTCTTAAAAAAAGAGTTCTTTGGAGGGAGGAGGGATATGAAGGGGAGAAGTGGATTGCATTCTGTACATGAGCAGAAGATGACTTCATTCACAGGAGCTTATGAATCCCTTTTTTTTTTCAGCTTTGCATAGAATAAATGAAGCTTCTTAATTCAGTGTATTTGCCTTTGTTAGAGAAGATGCATGCACTG
This sequence comes from Prinia subflava, assembly GCF_021018805.1. Taxonomy (NCBI): domain Eukaryota; kingdom Metazoa; phylum Chordata; class Aves; order Passeriformes; family Cisticolidae; genus Prinia; species Prinia subflava. The sequence continues at coordinate 59,346,608 of NC_086248.1, read as the reverse complement.
GAGGCACATTGATCATCCTGTACATAATGGTCACTTAGTTTAGGACATCTGGACATGTACATCAGGACATGTCTTCTGTTTTGACAGACTTGAGAATGGGTAGCAGAAAGAAGGAATGGAGAATGATAGGTATGAAAGAAAAAGTTACTGTTGAAAGGTTTACTTTAGACTTTTACTTTACTCTTCAAACATGGAGGTTAATCAGTGTCCTTTTAATAGCTGCTTTGCAATCCTATCAGTACAGAAGGGGAAGAGAGAGGGAAGTTTTTGCCACAAAGAATGTTGCAATTCAAGAGTAGCAAAGTTTACTATGGGAAAGTTTCTCTGGAGCCCATGTATGTTTTTATCCAGAGGAACTAGCTACACTTGTTTTGAAAATGTGTTATGATATTTTCTCAATTGAATTTTTAAATAATTTGACTTTTTAAAATCAAGTGAAGCTTCTGCACTGGTATGAATCAGATCCAGATCTATCTTTTTAAGAGTGTGGAAGAGTTCCAGAGACCACATCTGCTTAAACTTTCACATGCTTTTGGGGAAAAGGTTGGTTGTTTTTTTCATTGCCCTATGTGCTTAGTATTATAAATTTAAATATTATAAGTATTTATTATGAATTTAGGTCTCCTAACCCTACCTTTCTTCAGATTAGCCACACTGACATGTATATTACTAGGTAGTTGGGGCAAGTGTTATGTTGGCCAGACCAATAAAATGCAGTGAAGCATGTGACAATAGTCACAAATGTCCATCATTTGCTGTTTTATTACTGTATTGAAGCATTTGACTTGTTTGCCTGCAAGGATAAAATCTCGTCTAGGCTTAACAGGGGTTTTAGTTAAATGCCTCTGGGGTCAAGTGTGTGTCATGATAAAGTTCAGCAGCTCTATGAAGTCATCCATTTTCCATCAATCAGTTTGACAGCACTCAGCTCTCTCCACTAACACTTTCCCTTGCAGTCTCTGCACATATATTATTAAATGTGCTCTTTACTTTCCTCTCTCCTGTTAATAACTTTTCCTATCTTTTCAAAACGTGTTAAAAGTGCAAGATGAAGGGTGCTACCACATTTGTCTGTAACCTCTTTTGCTTGCAGGTTTTGTTATTACAATTATGAAAACTTTCATAGGTCATGTACCTGTAATAGCAGTGAACCCTACTGTCCTTGTGTTGCACATCCTTTGTACCATCTAGGCCAACATAAGGGTGGCAAAAGGGACCTTCAGGGGGCACTTCACTTAGTGAAGGCCCCCTTTGTGCATATACTCATGCTCATGACACATCCTGGTTCGCTTATGATGGTACAAAAATGTCTTTATAGCCCTTGGAACTAAGGTACAAATTGAAGTGAACATCAGAATATCTCCTATCCTCCTCGTTAAAGACAGTTTTCACAGTGGTAGGAGGTTACCAGCTGGAGCCTCTGAAATTGCTGTTAAATCCATTTATAAATATATTTTCAAATTGTCTTGAAAAGCAAAAGAAGTTTTGCATGACCTCATTTGTAGGTAATACAGCATTTTTTCAGATAGTCCATCTGAAGCAGATAATGAAGAGAGGCATAAGTTCTTAAATCTCTGTCTGATAAAATAGGAGGTGAAATGCAGTGATGAAAAATGCAGAGATGATGGAACACATCCTATTGTAGATTATCTATCTGGCTATGAATACATATACACATTGCATCCAAAGCATGAGATCCCAATTTCACAAATTTTGTGATCAGTATTATAGTCTAGTATTGTGGCTATTAGGAAAAATATCAAATGTTTCTAATTTTTAAGTCAATAATAGCTTTCCAAATAATCTAATCCTTTTGGAGACTGATTATAACTTTTGATCATTAAAACAAAAAAAACCCCAACAAAACAAACAAACAAACAAACAAACAAACAAACCCCAAAAAAACCCAACAACAACAAAATTATTATTGTGGCAAGACCAATATTAGTTATTTTGACAAAAAGGCTGGACTTCGTTATTCTTGGCCTTACAGATAGAGTAAAACTATCTAATGCTATCTAATTTACTGCTAAGCAGTACTGACATAAAGTTATAAATGTCTTTATAGTCATTCTGTGTGTAAACTTTCAGGACTCTGAATGTTACATTTCTTCTATTGCTCTATGTTATTTTAACCAATGGAAGTATTTTACTTAGATGAAAATCAACAAAGATCCTGTGGTTTTCTCCTCTCTGCTGTGTTCTCTTGAAGGCAAAGCTACTAAAGTCACCGTGTTCGGATACTATCTCAGTCCAGGCCAGCTGAAATTGAGTTGTTTGCATTTAGCAGAACCTGAATGAACTAGAACTGAAGTTCAGTTTCAGCTGATGGCCTACAGCTCTGCTATCTACTTTGGATCCTACTCTCTCAAGGAAACTACTGAATATGCCTCTTAAAGTAGATAAGGTCTATGTTATGTAAGGCACCATGCCATAAAGTGTTTTTAAAGTAATTGAAGTTGTTACACCCATTGCACTGAACAAGATCTAGCTGTTGCAGCCACTCAAGTTCTATCTGCTCTCCACAATGTCTAGAGAGCCAGATGGAAAGCTCAGTATCAGGAACTTGGTGGTGCAGCTCTGACATAGATCCCAGTGGAATGTGTCCCTGCTGCTCTTAACATACAGTTTCTTACTGCCTTTGTTTTACAGTACAGTGTAAAAACTACTCTGCCAACAAGCAAATGTGTTTGAGTGATTTGTATTTAGGATGAAATCTCTCCTTTTTCTGTCAGAGCACATAAGACAGAGTCTCCAGAGTGTGATAAACTGGAACTTGACAATTTGCTGTTGGATGTCATTAAATTATATTTTGCTGATTAATCCTCCTATCTGTCAGTATAAAATACCTTCTCATTTTCTAATTGTGTGTTAATAAGGCAAGAAGATTTTTGTAATATCATTTATGTCACTTCAATAATTTGTATTCAACTGTACAATTTTCCCCTATTATTCTACCAAAATTTAGCATTTGGTTGTCTCAGTCTTCCATTTGTTCTCAGGCTGTTGCACTTTCTTTGTTCTCTGGGAACCTTCTTCGTTAATCCAAGTGTATCATGTGCTGTATTGTGCCGTTCCTTTAAAACTTCAGTAACACTCAAAGAGGAATCATGAGAGGAAAAGAGAAAAAAGTTATAGAGATACACGGGAAAGGGTAAGTAGACAGCAGCTTTTCAAAATATTTTCTTTATTCATAAAAGTATTTTGTCTGCAAGAATGAAAATAATCTCTTGCTGTGGTTCTATGTTTTACTTTTTACAAGTGTCTGTCCAGAATACTTACTGATGAAACACCTCTTAGAAGGTAGAAAATAGGCATTGGAAAATGAACTGGGTAAGCCAGAGCAGCACTGTCACTGTCACTGTCAGATTTATGGTACCTATGGTGCCTTGTCAGAGGGAGTGAAAAACTGTAAGCTCATCTTTATTCAATCCCAGTAACTCAGAAAATTATTATTATCAGAAAAACTATTTCAAATACAGGACTGAATGGAATTTTAATTTAAGGTTATTGCAGATAATCTTAATGCAGATACAGATTCTCAAATGAGTGGTTTCTATCCAATTAGGTGCCAGGGAGCAAAAAATCTCACTGCAAATCTCTGTGGTGAATCAGTGTAAGACCATGGCCAGAAATCCTCTGATAATCTTGATTACCATGATTGATGTACAACTCAAGAGGTGACATTTTATGTCAAAAGATGAGAGCCATTTTAGTGTATCAGTGCCTTTTTGGCTCAAATGGTGGTGATTGACTCCATTCTCCTGGAATGCTTCCAGCTATCACAAGTGGGTGCCTAGTACTTTCAGGAGAAATGCTGAAATAAGTCTAAATAAAGTATCCAGCTGAAAAAGGGAACCTCTATTTCAGATGGGACATAGTGTCTAAAGAAGAAGAGGTCGTCTTGGCCACTGATTGCTTGTTTCACAAGTTACATAGTCTGAAGGTATAATGAATTTCGTTGACATTGCAGTGCACTATTTCACAAACCTGAATTCTAACCATCTGAGGGGATAGATGTATGTAAAGGAAGTGGGCCATGTGTATGCAATGTAGAAAAGCAGAAATTAGAAAGTAAAAAAAAAAAGGTTGCCATAATTGCAGAGAAAATAAGGGGTCATTGTGTCCCTGATGAATTCACATGAGAAAATTACCTTTGTAAGGAGATGTTCTGCCCAGAGGTAATGCTGATGATGTTATAATTAAAGAAACACACAAAAAAGTGCACACTGCCAGTTTATAATCTTGCTAATCAGGATACTATGATTACTACAGCCCTAGAAACTGCAGCATAACCTCTAAGAGACAGAATGAAGGATGCTGGTGAGATTCATAATGAGCATTGCATAAGACTGGCCATGCAAATGAATTTTCAGATATTTTAAATGTCCTAAAGGTCATGGATGAATGCAAGTGTGCTGTTCTGTTACCAGAACCCACAGCCAGCAGGCATTTCTATGGCATTACTCAAGGATATACACAAAGTGAATAGACAAGGAGGTTTAAGGGATGTCATTTAAGTTTGATGATGAAATGCAATAATTCCTTGGGTTTGACCAGAGGCACCACTCAGCTAAACTAGGCAGAATTCAAACTTCTAAGGCAGAAAAGATTATGAGCTTGCTGAAGAAGGAAGAATGGTTTGATAATGAGCTGAGCTCCCTGTATACACTTCCATAGCTTACCAATTGTGTGTTGTGCAAACCTATGTCTTCTACATTTCAGTATTTGTGTTAGGAGATTCTTCTGTCTATTCTGTGTAGACAGGAGGATGTAAGAAGAATTATTTACTTTAATATGCTGCAAAACTATGATGTTGTCCACAAATATTTGTCTATCCATGTCTTTCTTGTACAATGTAAGCTAAAAAATACATCCTCTAAAAGATGCTGAGAAAAAATAGGTGTATGAAGTATAAGAATTTTTCATGTATTTATCTGTATATTGTAAGAAATGGTGCTATATGCACAAAAACCTACATAAACACATAGAATAGATACAAACACATACACATATAAAAAATATAACATGTTATATGTCCAGTCCATCTCATTCTCTGTGTTTTGTATTTGAATCAAGTGTTGAAAATATGGGCATATGTTCCTCTTCAAGTGAACAGCTGATGTAGCTTATAAACAGAGAGACTCAACAGAAAGGGTCTCAGCTGCAGAAATGTGTGGCCTGTTCTTACACTATGACACAATGTCCTAGTTACAAGATTTTTCTTCAATATTTTATTCTGAAAAGAAAAAAAATTACTCTCTAGTCATTTAAGCAGATAGATCCTGGGCTGAAAAGAAATGAAATAAGATTTATGACATTCTTTATGACACGCTTTATAAATGTTGTCATCCAATTCCCACTCTGTTCCTCAGACCATTTTTTGTGTCTTCCAAACATTAGGTAATAAAAGATTTTCTGAATGGTGCAAAAAGTCCCTGGCCACTTCCATAAATGATATTTTAATTTTGTCTTCCTTCCTTCTTCTACACATTCCAGACCAGCAGCGAATTGCTTCTGCTGTAGGGAGAGGAACTCACCTCAATGACAGAGAACATCAGGAAAGAGGAGAAATATATCCAAAGCACAATCCTATTAATTCTTTTGGGGAACAGGCAGGCCAACATGCCTGCTGAAGTACAAGGAGGGAGAAAATGTGTTGAAAACTAAGAAACAGTGAATGTTTCCACATTTCCTAAAACCTGACTGTGGGGCATGTCTTAACAAGCAGATATAGTGGAGATAGAGAAGAAAAATACTGACCTACCAGAAAATAGTGTTGAGGATTTCCCCAGGGCTGTTCTAACATTGAGTGCTATCAACTTGGCCCCATTTCCTGTGATGAAGTTTGGCTGGTAGAGTAAGTTTCAAACTCCATCACATGCATAATAAATATGTGCTCTGCTGGGTTTTGTATGGACTGTAGAGACCACAGAGGGCTTTGATATACATAGGGTATTGAGACAGCTGGGGAAATATCAGCAGTGTGATTTCAAGAGCCAAGACATGAGGTCTGATTAAATCAGATGTGCAGTATTTGCTGGATTTAGAATGATGGAAGATTCAGCAAGCACTGGATGTGTACTGGTACTCTTGATTCCCTCTGATGATCTCATCGTGCCCTGCCTCAAATCTCTAACACACTGGCCTCATGGCATGTCCTAAGAATACACAGAGAGAGGAGAGTGAACTGTTTTATCTCTTGAATGTTAAAAGATGTAACTTTTCCAGTTTACATGATGATATATGTTCATGGAGTTGGAAGGCACATCTCACATTTCCTGAAGCCATTGGAATGTTGGCTCTCAGAGAGGCTTGTAGGTCAAGTCAGGTGTCCATGACTATTATAGCTGAGTTACAGCTATGGTTTAAAATAGCCACACTCCAGATAGTTATGACATCCTCAGATCAGCTGATATAAAAAAAAATCCTGATGGTCCTGCTTCCCCCACTGTATTAAAAAAATTGAAGATACCTGTAATATAGGCAGAAGGAACAAAAATATCAGACTTCATCTTTTAAAACACATTCTCATAGAGTTATAGTTAGTGTAAATCAAGAGTCCCTTATAAGCTGAACTATAGGCACACGGTAAGCAAAGTATGAGTCAGGTGTCTGAGCCCATGTCACCCATGTCCCCATGAAGAGCGTGTTTTCAGAATCTTTCGTGCCTTGGTTTTGGCTGACTCCTTTGTTTTCAGCTTTACTTTGATGTGAGTCAGCAGTGGGTTCGAGGTCATTAGGATGATGTATGCCTTTTGGCAGGGAAATGGCGGGGGGCATGGTCAGTGTGAATAGGCAACACACCAGATGACAGCTGGCTGCCCTATGCTGCTTCCACACCGAGGCATTCCAGCGTGCTGCTTGCTATCCCAGGAAATTACCCTTCTTACTGTATGAAATCTTCATGCTCACAAGAGATGAGTGTTACAGAACACTTAGCACAAACTGATATTTCATAAGGACATAGTAAACCAACAGATATTAGAGGAAGAAGCCTGTAATGCTAATCACAAATATGATTAGCTGCCTAAAATATTTCCCCAAGGATGCTTCAAGATGTTTGCTTGCAGCATTATATGGCTGGATATATTTTTCTTCAGCACAGAAGAAAAGTATTTCTTCAGATCACTAGCACTCAGAATATGGAAACATCCCATTCCCCATCAGTCAAGTCTTTTCTACCTTCATGCTTCTGTGTTTCATGCTTTCTTCAAAATTTTATGCTGAAAAGAAAAAAGAAATTCTCTCTAGCCATTTAAGCAGATAGATCCTGGGCTGAAAAGAAAGATATATGACATGGATAGGATGTTTAGTTCATCCTGCAGCTGTATGTGAGCCATTAATTATTTACCTGCAGTGTCTTCCATTTCAGAACCTGGGTATTCACTAGCCATTTCCTTTTTAATTCTGCTCCTTTTCTGAATTAAATTGAAGCTTAGCCTCATTCTTCCTACTGGATTAAGACTTTTACAGTAACAACCTCCCAGCTGAGCAGCGATGCCACTGGAGACAGCTAGCTGCCTTTTATATCCATCATTTCCCATTCTTCACCTGAACACTGTTATGGCAACAGATTTGCCTTGTGTCATACTTTTTCTGACTATTTTTTCCACAGCATTTGCACTTATACACAGGGCCACAAACTTTTACTTAGTGACCGCAGACTTAGGATTTTCTGGCTCAGATTTTTGTTGAATGACATTTCAGTTGCTGAAATGCATATTATGGGTGGTGATGAGTTATTTCCTTCATGTCAGACAGGTCATGACTTAAACACTTTCTCAAATCATTCTGTGAAGTAGCTTTTAATCAGGTGGGCTTTTTCTAGAAGGCAGTAGATATCCTGAATTCCCAACAATTGCTGTCTATTAAATCCCAACATACACTTCCAGCTGAATACTGTCAACCATGACACTCCTATGGGAAATTGCTTCATGTCACTTAATAAGAATATGTCTTCCTGAGAAGTAAAGTTTCTTCAGCTCTATCTGTTGCTTTGTGCCCTCTGATGCCCATGTTACCATTCAAGATGTATTTTTTCAAGTAGGAAATGAAGGTTATCAGTGTATTTAGTGTAAACTTCAGAAAATATCCTCCCAAATATTCTATGTTTTACTCTGTTTATTTCCCTCTCTCCTCCAAATAGCATTTTTTTTCAATACACAAGGTGTTTGCAACCCTGATTTTCACAAACTACGTAATGCTTTTTTTTACATCCCTGCTACATTTTTGTAAACTTGCTGTATAAAATTAAAAATATGTTTAAGTAATTACAACAGCTAGAGCAAAGCAGTGATTAAGTTTTCTCTCAGGTCAATAAACCTGACCAAAATCCATCTACCAAAAGGTATGTGCATGAAATAGGTTTCAGAAGAGCCCAGCCACTACTGGGGGAATATTCAGTTTCCTCATGAGAATTACTAGGCAAAGGTATTTTTATTAAAAGTTTGTGAAGAAGAGCCTGTTTCACATTCCAGCGGTAGTGTAGATTTCTGAGTGTTTAAATTCTCAGCTGCTGATGCTGAAAATTCAAGGGAAGATAAACATTGCAGTGGAAAAAATCTCCTTCCTAATTGAGGATATTTTGTGGCTTGAAACATCATAATGCTTGGAATGTTTTGTTAAGCTGTCGTTATTTAGCCAGAATCCAACCCGAAATACCAGCTGTGCAAACTTATTAACACATCCTTTAGTTTATGGTGACTCATTACACAGGGGCAACATATGAACAATTACCCTTGCCATTCTGTTCAGTTTAATTATGTGAGATTTGATAAGACTGGTTGTTGTTGCAAATGAGAACACAGGGACAGCAGGAATCTAAAACCATGAGAGAAATCATGCATATTCATATAACTGCTACATACGATTTTGCTGAATGGAAAGAACATTTCCATAATGTTTTGCATATGTATTACCTTCTCCACCTAACTGACAGTGTAATTTGTGGGAGCCACTGCAGTGCAATATACAGCATGCACCTTTGAGTTAAACTTGCATTAAAACATATCTTAAATTGTGGATTGTCAGGGTAACCACAAGAGATACAACCATTTCTTTTCAAGACATGACTAAAAGAGTAGGAAATCTATGCCTACAGTGTCAGTCAGACTAATTACAAGAACTCACTGCAGGGTTTACCACGACAGGGTAGAACAATTAAGCCTGTGATCATGCTTTCAGAAACAGATAATTCAGATAATTCCTGATACTTCAGTTGAAGACAAAAATTTCTTTGTTCTACCTGATCAGTTCAGCAGTGATATGCAAAGACCCTGAAAATGAAATGTCAGGAGGGCTTAGCTCTTCCTGAAAACTCAGCGTGACTGTTTATTTCTGAATATTTAGCCAACATTTTCACCAGATCACCCAAGGATAGTTTTTGTCCAGGTTACTTTCAACTACTGGCCAGTAAAATGAGAATTCAATGGGCTCTTATGTCATGTTGCTAAGTGTTAGGAGGAATCAGGCTTGATTCTTTACTGCCTAGAACTCTTTAAAAGAATTCACATTTGTCTGAAAGCTTTGATGAGTACTCTCCAAAATATCAGTATTTTGTCCTCTATTTTGACATATATGTACTATGCTTTGTATTGACAGTAAGATAATGGAGAATGATGTCCTTCAGTTATAATGTACAGGTAATTAAATGGTATGTAGGCAATTTTTACTGCAGACCATTTATTTATACATGAGTAATTCAGATGAAATTTCCATCAGCTTGAAATAATAAATTAATAGAAATAGAATTGTATTTTTATGGATTTTTTCTGGGCATCAGGAGACTTAAGTTCATTGCCCCATTCATTCCAAGAATGAATAAATCCCTTTGGGATACCTTTGAGCACCCTGTAGCTTTTGAACCATTCAAAATTTCTTTTGAATTACTTTGAGGAATCTCTATTAGTAAGACTAGTACATGGATGTCTAATTAGACAATACATCAGAAAGATGTGAGTTTTTCAACGTCTTCTCCTCCGTGCCTCAAATAGAGTGGCAAAATTAGGAAAAGATCAATATAATGTTCCAGTATGCAGAGATAAAACAAAAAATCTGAGCAATGCTTTATAATGAAAATCTTTACATCTGCTTCAGATCACATCATTACTTCTGCTCACCACATTCCTTTCCCTCTATGCGTCATCCTATTGTTGCACTTTACAAAAGCTTGTTCTCAGTTAGGGCGTACTTTGCTATGTAAGTCCTTTACCCATACTAAGTCAGTGTGTTCCCTTAATTATATCTGATCCTACATCACTGCAGCTAAAGTGGAACTGTTAAATGTAGGACAGTTCTAAGTCTTCAAGTCTAAGGAAATGTTATATTGGATTCTATAACTTACTACTCTACAAACTTTACACCATACTGGTGGAATAATCCAATTAAAGTCTTCTGTCTGTCACCTCCTTAAATTCCAGCATAGGCAGAAGTCTGTATCCATTTTAGCTCAAAATTCAGGGAACGGTTGCTGTGATACTTGAGGCAACACATTTCATAAGAAGTCTTACATAAATCTAATGCCTGCTAGGCATTAGAGCTGTCCGTCCCTTCATTTAGGGTCAACTGAATCCCAATAAATTGTTAATCAGACAGTCTAAGTAGTTGTGATAAAATCCCTGTGCTGATGCAAAAGAAATTACAGTCATGGAGGTATCTGAAACAAAGTCAGTGATAGTGGGTGGGCAAGACAGTTTCCACTAGAATAAAATGAAAAGCTAAAACGTTCCATTAAAAATGGCAACATAATGCACAGAGAGAAAGAGAAAATTTCACAGACAGTCTGATTTTGCCATCTCCTAACTTGTGTGATACTGGTGGCAATTAATCTCTAAACAAATGTTTCTCTGTTTATTCCCTAGACCTACAAGCAGCCATCTGTTTGCAAGCAGCAAAAGACAATATGCAAGTACTTCCTAAAATATACGAGGACGTGGATGTCTTATACTGGTATAACACAAGCAAACAAACAAAAATTTAAAAATCCAGAAGAAAAACTAAAGTATCAATTAATATTCATTTGCATGGGGTTTACTTGTAAAAATAAGTTAGAGTGCCAGGTGCTAACTTGATGGGCACTGAAGAGATTTGCCATAGCCATATAAACAAATGTGGGACAACCAGTTAGACATGGCAAGATTGTTTCCACAAGATTTGGAAGTGCCAATTACTAACATATTTAATAGTGTATTTATCAGATATTTTTAAGTACTTGTGAGAATTTCTTTCATTTCAGATACAAATGTGTTGCTACATATTTCTCACATTATTTTTCTTTATTGTTATTTTAGTTTTCTGCCTTGAATATATAAGAATAAAGCCTTGAGTCTTTCTTTGCCCCTACAGACCTTTGTTTTTGCATTTGGTTTAGCTCTCTCTCTTACTTCTTTTAAATTGTATTTCTTGCTTCTTATACAATGTTCAGCTTCTTGGGTGTCACATGCTAATGTAGACAGTTGTGGAATTGTGATAATAATTATGATTATTCTATGAGCAGTGGAACTGATGAAGCCTGGCTTCCTATGGTCAGAATTATTGCTGTTTATGGAGCAGCTAATGCCACATGAAGTTTTCATGCTGCTGGAATTCTCGTACTAGCTCTCTCTTATATGGCTCTTCAATGTCTAAAATAAAATTCATGCCATGCTCTTTTCCTTTCCAGGGCACTAATAGGGTCATTCATCCAGCCTATTTTGATGACAGTTGTAGGTTGTTTATGCCTTTGAAGCCACTGTTCATCTGTCAAATCAGCTGGAATTGTCCAAAAGGTGTTAAATGGAAAATGTGGATAAACAGATTATGTGTGCATATAAAAACACATGAAAAGTACTATTTTATGAATCTCAACACTTTTGATAACTGCACAAAAAATGCAATCTAAATCAAAATAGGGAGTACATTTTCCAGAGATATCAGCTTAAGAAAAATAAAGAAAAAAAGTGAAAAATTAAAATGGGTTGATCATCTGCCTAAACATAAGAATCAGATATTATTTTATTATTTTAGAAACTCAGGCATATCCTACCCAGCCTCCAGCAGCCTTTCCCTAGGTGTCTTATGTAGCCTCTGTTTACAGCTGTCCTCACAGCTGTCTTTGATAGCCAGGTCATCTGAAATAAAAATAAATGCCTGTATTTGGGCAATTGAATCACTCCCTTAGATTTCTGGTTCTTCAAAATAGTGAATATCTTCATAGAGATAACAGTGCCTCTCTAACTGTGACTGTTATGGAAATGACAGCACTAGCTGTTAACATAAATAACTTTTTCCTACATCATCTCAAAAGGGACATAGCATTTGAGGCTTCTGGAAACAAGGATTTACAGATATTTGTAAACCCAGGCAGTATAAATAGCTGTTTCTGTTAATAGAAATTTTCTGTCCCTTTGTGCAGTTCTTAATTTCTTCCCTTCCATTAAGGCTTTCCTCCAAAACTTAGAGGACTTTAGTGCAGGAAATATTACAAATCCTGTTCCTTAGGCTGAAAGAGAATAGTGTCATCCTTATAGGATATTTCCTTATTTATCTCTTCAGGTTTCAAACAACATTACAGGAGAGACGGGACATTAATCAAGTTGTCATCCTCCACTTTTCCCTCAGGTTTGTAAATCACACCACCATGGACATAATGAATGTCTTTTTAAGCTAAGAACTTTCTTAGGAGCTCTCCAAGGATGAGGTGCATGGAGAGCCTCTTTGCTAACTCTATTTAAATTTCACCTAAAATAAAAATAAATAAATAAAATTGAAAACTGTGGGTGTTCAGATGAAAATGGAGGCATCTTTTTCAGAACCAAAAGAAACCCAAACAAAACAAAACAATAAAACAACCTCTCCTTCATGTTGAAATGTTTCTCATGTGGGGAAGAAGATTTCTGAAGATCACTAAGAGAAAGGAACAATAACAAAATGAGTGTGGCTTTCCAGGTTAAGAGGATCATCTCTGGGATCATTGCTGTTGCCATAGATATGCTCTGGATAAAATTTACCAAAGGCCTGGAACCCAGCACTTCTACTTGCTCTCTCAGCTAAGTGCTTTAGCTTGGCACACTCAGTTCTTGATGGTTGTCTGGGTTGGAGCCCGCTGACATTGGCTCCATCTGACACAGGGGAAGTTTCTAGTAGCTTCTCAGAGAAGCCACCTCTATACCCTCCTGGTACAAAAACCTTGTCAAGTAAACCAAATACAGCTGTGGAGGGACACAGGCCTGCCTTGAGCGTATAATTGAAGAGGCAGTTATTGTACAAATTTTTCTGAAGCAAACTCAGACTTGACTCTTACAACTGTTTTTGACCTTATTGTTGCATCAGTGATACCCAGTGAAGCTCTTCAGTGCTCCTATATCCATTTGTATTTGGATGTCATTGCAGAGCTTTTTTATTTGTGAAAATCACTGCATTATATATTTGAAAGCTATAATCCTCATGACCGTTTTCTCATATTCGGTTGCTTTCATTCAATTTCTCAGGTTTGCTGATAAAATCTATGTTGCCATGAGTTTTCCTAGCTAGCTGAGTGTTTCATATTAAGTAGAAGTTCATACCTTCTCATGCTCTTTTCATGTAAACATCAGCTATGTTCTGTAAACATAGTCTTTGTTTTCACATTCCATGCTGGGACAAACAAGACTGTGTGACAGTCCTCTTGACCAATAGGTTGAGAGGTGGGACTGTTAACTCTCCAATCCATGGTCACCTTGCCAGAAGTATCTAATAAGAAGAATAAACTAAGAGTAGTCTCTCCTGCCTTGCTGCTCTGTTTGAACCCAGACCTCTGTCTCTCTGAGTGTCCTTATCTAGCTAGGCTCGCAGTGATATATCTGTTCTGCTGATATTTGACCATATTACATCATTATTCTTTACTGATGCTTAAAAAACTTCAGTTGCTGAAGATGTGCATTTTCAACCAATGGGACTTACAATGCTTTATTGTAACAAGAGGGCTGAAAGCTCATGAGTCTTTGTTTATCTGTTATGTTTGAAAGGTTGTGGTGACCTGGGGAGACACCATGAGGACTGGAAAAAAGCAAACATCACTTTTGTCTTTACAAACGACAAGATGGAGGATCTGGGAAGTTACAAGGCAGTCAGTTTTACCTTGACCCTCAGGAAGGTTATGAAGCAAATAAGCCTGGAAAACATTTGCAAATACATGAAAATTAGGAAAGTAAATGGGCATAGTCAGCATAGATTGATGAAGAGGAGAACTACATAACCAACCTGAATACCTTCTAGGATAAGATTAATGTGTTGATGGATGTGAGGAGAACAGGGAGTACTCCTTATATTGACTTTAGCAAGGCTTTTGATCTGCTGTAACATCCTTATAGACAAACTAACAAAACGTTGACTGAGTGGAGATGGACTAAAAAGTGCAGCTGCACTCAGATGGCTGTGATAAATGACACCAAGTCCAGCTGCAGACAAGGAGCTCCTGGTGTGCTGCAAGGCTTGACTCTGGAACCAGTACTGGTTAGCATCTTTGTTAATGTCCTGGTGAAGGGACAGAGAGTATTCACAGCAAACTTGCAAGTGATACAAAATTGGAAGGCTGTTAGTTGGTGTTTTAATTTGGAGCATATTACAGATGCAGTAACAGGCAGGTTATGCATGTTCAGCAAACATGATTATTTCAACCGTTCTCATAATGGGTATACATATAGGCAACAGTCAAAGGAAGAAAAAGATCAATACAAGTTCTAACTCTGATCATACGGTCATTTAATCAAGTATTTGAAGAATTTTCCTATTGGTATTGTCAATTTGAGCTTTGTGGCAAACACTGAGGGGCCCTAATGACAGTATTATGTCCATAACGGCTATATTAATTGCTACAAAGGCATTTTGGACTAAATGTCTGGAATGTTTAAGATTCACAAAGGATATTTTTATATGTCATTTGCATATATTTGACTGCATCAGAAATGGTTCTTAAAACTGGAATGAGCAGGTTGTCTAAGATAATTTTCTCAATGCCTCTTGAAAATGCTCTTGGGGAGAGAGCAGGGAAATTATATTTCAGAGTCTATCAGAAGTTCAGCAGTAGCTGTACACATGCTGGGCATCAACCCTTTACTGAAATAGTTGCACTTGTACTTTCAATGAATACAGAAAAGAAATATAGAAATAAAGCTGTTACTAGAATGTCAGTTTTCCATTTGAAGTCTACATAGTCCTGCTGTTTTCAAATAGCAGTTTTAAGTAGTTGTTTTGCACAAGGACATATAGGTCTGTAATAATCCCCGTAAAAAAGTCACTTTAGCTCTATAAAGTATCCTTTAAAATACTGTGTATTAGAGGCAACACTGTAAAGTAAGAAAGAAGAATACACATAATCTTACATCCCTTTAAAGGCTAAAAATCCTCAGTTGTGCAGCTTTCAATAGACCTCTGATGCATGCTGTGCACACACTGCCCAGACCCCGCCCATGGGAAGAGTGCACCCCCTTTATTACAGGAATTCCTTGAGTGAGAATAACTGTGTCCATGATTTCAGTCAAACAGAAAGGATGCTCATGTAACGTTTTGCTGCACTTCTGGATAAAGTCAGGAGCAGGAAGGTGTTGCAATTTCTGGTACCCAGCAGGAGCAGCCTGTGGCAATAAGCCAGCTGGTGTGATCCTTCAGCCAAGGGTTTTGTGCAGCCCAACACAGGCTTGAAGGCCACGTTTGATGTGCAGCACAGCAGAGCGCAGGACTGGGTGTACTCAGATAAACTTTCTTGCTGATCACCAACTCTTCCATGTATGATAGTGTCCCAGTTGGGATCATCACAGTGCTAGCTTTTGAATATTCATCATAATTTATGCAAAAGTAATTTCAGAGACTTATCATATTGATTTTACTCAGGCAATGTCTGTTTCATTTTGCTGAACGAGTTCTACTATGTTGCATTATGTGGTACATAAATTTCCCCGGCTACTACTTTTTCCTTTAAAAGGATTAGCTATTCTTTTCTAATAAAACATGTTTATGAACATAGATTTACATTCAATATTTTTAATTGAATTTAAAAAATGTATAAATTTCAAAAGAAATAGGTAGAAAAATAAAATATCAAGTGCTTGAAAATGTACTTCATTTCAGTATTAGGTTGACATAACATGGAAAGTTGCACTAATTGCAGGCTATCTTAAACACTTTTATTTTTCAAGTTTTGACATTCATTTAATTTTAGCTGTTCTAAAGTAAGATGTTATTTTCATATTCTAAGCATGTGAAGTCTTATCCTACTGTTGAGCAATTGCAAAAAAAACCCCAAAAACAAAAACCAAAAATTAATAAGGAAAAAAAATAATGGTTTCTGTGAAATATTAGAGATTCTCAGTCATTTTGAAACCTGGCACTGTAGCACTTCTGAGGTAAGCTTTCGCAGATGGTTTGTACTTCCCATATGAAATATGCATGAAAGAATGAAAAAGCACCCTCAGCCAAAATGTATTAGGTTGTCACTGCTAATTGCAGTAGACATGTTAATTCTATGTTACACTGAGAAAACCACTCCAGCATAAAGTAAGAGGTTTTTAATGGAAACCAGTTCAGGTAACTTCATTTTTGGCTTTTTTGAAGATTTTTCTTGAAAGCTGGAAAGAGTAACAAATGAAGAGATCTAAGCAGGCAGTGGAAAGAACCCTGGGCAATCAGTGAAGATAACTTTTTTAAAACATCTCTATTCTGAACATAGGACAACACAATGAAAGCTTGTGCAGGGCCAAGCTAGAGACACCAAAAGTGAGGCGAATGAGAATTTCAATTGTCACAGCTGGACTTTTTTGCCACCATGAGACTGTGCTGTAAAACCTGAACTGTGTTTAATGCTAGTTTAAAATAGAGACCTTCAGAGGCTAAGGGAACATGGCAGTTACTACAGTAATGGAAGGGCTCAAGCTGTGTTAAACAGGGTGAAAGCACAAGATTTTATTTGCTATGAAGGTGATTGCAGACATAGTGAAAACAGATAAAAAGTAAAAATTCTAAGTAGTAGAGCTGTTGGTGTGTATTGAGCAGGAAAGGGTACTGGTGGTTTACAAAGAAAAGTCACTATGAAGAGTTAAGAGTTTACTTTGAGTCAGCTTGTAGATTTGTGGATTACTTGTTTTTGAGACTGCAACTTGCTTCAAGAAATTACTGTCTTGTGGAGGAGATAGTGGTGGAAATATCTGTGTTTGGCTTAATCTTTGCTTTTTATGTTGCCTGAGACTCAGCAAAACAACTGGTTGGTGAAATATCGAAGGCCTTAATTACACTATTGTTCTTTGGTAATATTTTCCTGCCTCCCCTGTCCTGATTTTTAAGGGCTGAAAGGTGCTTGACTGTCGAGATGTTGTCCTGACTGCAGTGATTTATCTGTTGAGCAGCATCCAGACTGCTAGCCCCCAAAGAGGAAATGTATGAGAGGATGCTGTGACTAAGTTCAACCAAGCATCTCACAGTGCGTGCCTGAGTTCTGAGAGCCTCAGCAGAGGTACCATTTTGCTTCATTATGCACATAAACAGACTCCTTGAGTGAATGGCCCTGCCCATCTTTTGACAGTACCTTTTCTGGCAGGTGCATGGTACTGTATTGTTGGGCCTTAAGACAGCAAAGGAAAGAGCATCAAGGAGTGGCGCAAGAATTATTCCTTTGACTTCAGTTAAGAGAACTGAGTGTCCACTCTCAGTGGGATTGATTATTTGTCATATTTTTTTACTCCAGGGACCAGATCTCCTTCAGAAAGCTGGAGATCATTAAAGAGTTTTATTGATAAAGCCATAGTTAAGGATGAAGGTTTGCAAAGTTGTTCAATCAAATCAAAACTTCCACAAGAAGCTACCTCAAAAAGAGGCAATCATGACATTGATTTTTTTAGGCTTCTGCAGTTATGCTTTAAACAAGAACTTTCTTGTATGTACAGGAAGCTTGAAGATGTGCAACACATCAGCATTAAAAAGAGCCAACAAATCTGACTGCTTGTGGAGGTAAAATAAAATACTAGAGTTACAGTGTTCTTTGGATTCCCAGTAAGATGATTCATCCCTTCTTTGCTTTTTAAGATGTACCTCATGGACTACAAAAAAACCCTTGAAACCAACACTTTCATCATCTGAGGCATATTTTTTCATTGATACATCAGAACAAGAGGAAGTGCCATGGTTAAGAGATTACACCTTTGTCATATCTAAGGAAGGATCAAAAGCAAGTTACTGTACCTTCTGTCTTACTCCCAAGCTAGAACTTTCTATTTTCAGTATAATGTGCAGAAAGCTGTTTCTTTCAGCTTACAAAATAGACATTTTTGGAGTATGAACCAAATTAAATAACCAACAGCATCCTATTTTCTCCTAGCAGAAAGTAATGACTGAGGAGACACGTTATTAATCACCTAAAAGAATGTGAAGCAGTGGCTTTCTGAGTGGAGGAATCAAAAAGCATCCTCAGAGATCTTAGTGAACTTCAAGTGCAACATTTTTTGGTCTTTGGCTATGTCTGCATTGGCAAGTGTAACGGAGAGTGTGGAGCAAACGGTGGTGAGGACTGAGTCAGAATCCTGATTTTGTGTTACATTCTATTTTTTTCTTCTATGTTTGGCCTTCCATCCCCTATTTTAATTCTAGTCATATATCATGGACTAACTGTGCATTACAGTTGGAGAGCATTAGCTGTGCTTTTGGAACAAAGCTTACCATTTAGTCTCACCTAAAAGAAATGCAGTTCATGCACTCTATGACTCACTTCATGAAGTGATTTACCAAAAAATGGTAATGCAAGTGGACCCATTGACTTCTGCAGAGAGGAGTCACTTCTTCCCCCTCCATAGAGTAGGTCCTGCACAGATCAATCCCTCCCACAACTGCAACAACCACAGTAATGAGCAATGGGGTTAGAAACTGAGTGTGATAGTTCAGTCTGGAAGAGCCAGTGTCCTCTCTTCAAGGCTGGTGTGCAGGTCCTTTTTCCCAGACTACTGCCTTAGGTGATTGCCTCCTTATCTTATTTTTCAAGCCAAGGCTGCCCATGCTTATTTTTATAACTCAGAGTAAATTACTGACATTCTTAAATCAGTACTGCTGTGGTTGAACTGATAGGAAATGTAATAATCCATATAATTTATAGTATTCTATATCATTCTATGAGGGTTTACCTATCTTCCCTGGAATTATAAAGTCAACAGCCTTGCAGTGATTGTTTGGTAAGGTCCAAAGGGCAAAACCCCCCCATTCTTTCATAGATGAGGAAAATCTCTGTTTTGTAAGAAACCCCAGCCATCATTTTCACCCTCAAGCAGATTTTTATAGTTTAAAATGTTCAAATTTACCAGTATTGATTTCCCAAACTTCACACTTTCTAAACTTCACAGATCAAATACTGAGTGATCTGTGAATATTACAGATATTAACAATATCTGTTAATTTAAAAAAACCCCAGTTTTTGTTTAATATTCACTTGAATCAAATCCATCATTAAAATATTTGGTCAACATTCCAGTTACCTTTTAAGTTTAAATTACTGTGTACCTCCAAACATTTAAATTCTCTACATGTAAGTTTATCACAACAAAAGCTTGCTGACACTTTTCTTTTCTTTTCTTTTCTTTTCTTTTCTTTTCTTTTCTTTTCTTTTCTTTTCTTTTCTTTTCTTTTCTTTTCTTTTCTTTTCTTTTCTTTTCTTTTCTTTTCTTTTCTTTTCTTTTCTTTTCTTTTCTTTTCTTTTCTTTTCTTTTCTTTTCTTTTCTTTTCTTTTCTTTTCTTTTCTTTTCTTTTCTTTTCTTTTCTTTTCTTTTTTTTTTTTTTTTTTTTTTTTAACTGAAGTATAAATTAGTTCTTTTAAAAACAGAGTTGAATTTAAGAAACAATGTCTGGTCCACTGCATTTCAGAGATTTACATAAATATGCTGTTTAGATACATAAATAATTTGTTGGGAGTTGTGTCTGTATTTTGCAATGATAAAGAAGAGTGAAGTACATATTGTGTTTTTATAGGGTTTATAATGATATAGTTTCTACAGGACATCTTATAAGTTGATCTTATTTGTCAGCTAGAGAATGGAGTCTCATGAATTTTTCTGTAAGCATCTGTTTTGTGGTTTTCTTGAACAAATAATTTTGAGATATTGGGTCCAAAGAAATGGTTTATAAAGGACAGAAAATGGCTTTTTCTTCAGACCTTCTGACGTTGTCACCACCCTATAAAAGAGTCTCTAATTATTTATGTCTCACTCATCGAGGAAACAAAGCAAAGGAAATAAAAGAAAAAAGATGTTGCCCTTCATACTTTTCTGTCTATAGATAGTATTTGAGGATACAGTGTTTTACTGTTGTTTACTTTGAACCTGAATGAAGTTTCATCTGATACCCCTTGTTCCCCGAAAGGTACAGAACGTAGTCAAGTCAATCATTATTTTATGCACGCTTACATATGTGTTCACATTTCACAGCCTTGGGTAGAATGATGGAGAGATGGAGCCTGGAAGGAAATCCTTCTTATTTACTACAAATTCTTTGTCCATGCTTACTGTCCCTTTACTGACTCACTATTAAAAGGATTTTTCCTCTCAAATATTTATAATTTCCCATTTTTTCATTTAGTTTTTTAGGCAAAAGGCCAGAAAGGGACTATAATAGCCATAACTGTAAACAGGGCTACAAGACTTGCCTCTTATTCCACTGTATTGGTTGCTCAAAAAAATAACAGACTGAAGTGGCAAAATTACTGTAACAAATCATTAACTTTGTTTGCATTTGCCTGGACTATTTTTCATGATTAATCAGCCCAAAACACTTATCAGCTAATTGTTTTAAAATGAGTCACTTCACCATTCTCTTTCCAGATACAGAACTGAAGAAATGACGGGTGGTGATCAACACTAATGCATTTCACATATGATGGACAGCCTGATGAAATGACTTCTTGTGGTGAGCTGGTCTTACGTTCTGCTGCATGCACTATGGCTCATCCTGAGCTCATGATAATCTCTTGTTGAGTAGGAAAATGTTGTAAGGTAAGAGGACAAATGTGAAAGCATAGAATTTGGATGAAGATTTCCTGTGCCCCAGCAAAGGCTGTGGTTGAGTGGATGATTTCACTGCACTTCATCATCAGGAGTGAGAGCTTATGGCTCTGGTGTGCAGAAACATCATTTACCTTGCTATGCAATTAGCCCATTGTTTATATGTGAATGTGTTCTGGAAAATGATACAATCATGTTCAGAGGACAGGATGTCTCCCAGTCTATGTCTCAAGAAATGCTGGAACAGATATTTGATCTTTAACTATTAAATCTAAGATTCATAAATTCATAAAAACAAATGTATTTTCAAATCTACTTGTCCATAATGAATTTCACAACAGTCCAACCATTTTCTTCATTAATGAAGTAGCTTGAGTTTTGTGCTGTTAGGCAAAAAAAAAAAAAAAAGGCATGAAGAACTGGAAATGAGTAAGGCAGGGAAGAAGAAAGGACTGCAGGAGGTGAAACAAGTAAGAAATCACAATGCGAAGAGAGAAAAGGGGGAATAATAGAAAGCAAGGAAAGGAAAAAGAGACAAGTAATATAATGAAATAATACCAAAAATACATTTTCATTAATGTCCTAGTTTAGGACAAATTTAGGGAAAAAGTCCCACAACTCCCTCCCCCACCACCAGGTTCGGGAGGAATTTCCTCAGAGGAAAAGTGGAAAAAACTTGTTTATTGAGAAACAACGAAAAAACACTCCCCAACACAAGGAAAACAGTCCGAGATGACAACAAGTGTTTTCACCAGTCCAAGAGAGGGTGAGCAGTCTCTGCTGGGGAGGGTGCCAAAGCTTCTCTCAGGTGCAGACTCCGGGGGTTTTCGCTTGATGTTCCCGAATCAGGGCCCGAAGCAGGTCCGATGTCTTCAGAGAAGGGAGGAAGGAAAGAAGGGGAAACACAAAAGCAGAAAAATGGCAAAAAGCAAGCAAAAAGCAGAAAGCAAGAGAGCAAAGCCAGCAAAGCAGCCTAAAGCTAGCAGCAAGCAAGCCAAAAGCAAGCAGCCGGGGGAGGGGCTCAGCTATAGACAAAACAAACTGGGAACATGGGAACAGGAAAAAAACCCCACGATTTGGGATACAAAGCATGAAAATGTCCTGTCACCCCAGGACAATTAATGTATAAATTATTTTCTATGGGCATTTATAAATGTAAAAATACACTGAATATTAAGTAAAAGACTGAAGGAAATAAGTTGCAATGTAAGATCCAATGTAAGGAAAACACTTTGGATATATTATAAATAAAACAATTTGTAAACAATATTATGAACAAAATATTTAAAAATGTCAAAGTGCATAGTGTAACAATTAAGAAAGTTGAGCCACAGGTTTTATGCTTTGGTGGCTTTCAGAGACCTAAAAATAATTCTGAATTTTGTGAGACAAGATTTTGAGGGTTCTCACCTGCGTGGAAATTGTGGTAGAATTGGAGAAAGAAAAAAAAACCTCTTGGACATCAAATACTTCTAAAGGTGTAAATGTTTTCACTCTTCAAAAAATTCAGTAATTAGTTTCAGTCAAATAAAACTGAAACGAAGTAGAAGTGGAAAATGTTAAGTTCTCATTTGTGTTTGTATTTGAATTGATTTGATGGGTAACACTGAAGGGGTCCTATACAGCGCCAGGAAGGGCAGCGAGTTCTGGGGCTGCCTAAGCCTGCAGCCTGCCTGCCCTCAGACAGCTTTGGTAAGAGTAACATCAGCCCCAGGTTCCCAGGAGAGCCTTGCAGGGACCACTAAAGCAGCTGCAAGCCAGGGGCTTCATGGGTGTGTTTTAATCCAAGTCACAAAAACACCAGAGAGCCTGGAAATCCAGGGACTTGGTAATGCAGAGGACAATCATTCAACCACAGAAGTGAAAACTTCTGCATCTCAAAATTAGTACTTTAAAATCAGACAGATGACGTGGCCTGAAATTAATGTGTTTTTCAGGCTCTCCACTAGCTCTGTTCATCACTGCATTGGCAGGAGTTCTTCAGCAGCACTGCAGTTCCCTCCTGGAGCTGCATCACCTGGGGAGCTGCTCCTCTTTCACACTGGGCTCTCTCACTACTGCTGATGTTTAAAGCCTCACCCTTCCATTGTTGTTTTTTTCCTTCTTCCTCTTTAGTGTTGCACCTTGGTGTTTTGTCAGTCATCCCCACATCTCCCTGCTTTCATTTACTCAGGATGTTTTGACTAATAGCTAGTGCTTGAGGACTCTGCTTTTAACTCTCCTCCCTTTTGTGCATGTGGTCTTCTGGGAAAATAACAAGAAATAATAATAATTGTACTTGTAATAATGAGCAAAATGTGTCCTTCAGAGATCTCCCAATTGACACTTTACTTTTATTCCTTCATTTGTTCTTCCTATGCAACTTGAACAGAACATCTAATCAGCTATTTAATTTCTAAGACTGCTAGTACATTTTATAAATCCCACACCATGAGAAGAATATGTTTTAAATGCCTTATATCATTCCACCCCCATTGGTTCTCTGTTGGGTCTTCTGGGAGATATTGTAGAATAATAAGATAAATTGTAGTGTTCCAGTGTAAAGTGCTTTTTCTAAATAATCTCTTCTCTGCCCTTCTCTGTATTTTCCAAGTTTTAGAGCTTTATGTTACAACAACTAGAAAAAAAGAAATTTTTTTTGCTATGTCTTAATCTTACATGCAGGCACTATTTTTGTTAAAGTGAGACATAAGCATCAGCTCTAATTGACAAATTAAAAATTCTCAATTAAAAACTTTCCACGGTATTGATTTCCAGAAGCTGGAGAGTACACTTTGTAAAGGGCCATTTGTTGTGTTGAATATTTTTTGTGCATTTCCTAGGAGAATTGACAACCAGCATCTGTTACAGATATGAGGCTATTAAAGGTAGCTAGAAACTGGTACTGAGCAGTCTTCTCCTACTCCAATAATAATCAATCTTTTTAATGAACTGCAATGTTAATTGGCTGAACCTTCAGCTGGAATAGCATTTGTAAAACATACTGTGACTTTATACCAAATGAAAAATTTGCTTTTTGACGTATTTATATTTCATCATCAGATTCAAATTTTCCCTAAATCACTGCTTATTTGACTCCACTTGAACCTCATAGTAAAAAGGCCACTTATGGTGACACTGTCCCACATGGCATCTCTCTCTGTAGAGAGACATGGGTTTGAAGAATGGACCTCTCAGTGGACTGGGAACTGACTGGATGGCCACACTCAAAAGAGTTGCTGTCAGTGGCTTGATGCCCAAGAGAAGGCCAGTGAGGAGTGGTGTTCCCCAAACCACCACTTTCCAACATCTTTGTTGGTGACATGGACAGAGCACCCTCAGCAGGTTTGCTGACAGCACCAAGCTGTGTGGTGCAGTCAACACCCACTTTCAGTACCTAAAGGGTTCAAGAAACCCAGAGAAGCACTTTTTTCAAAGCATGTAGTCATGGGAAAAGGAGAGGTGGTTTTAAACTAAAAGAGGGTAGGTTTAAATTAGATATTAGGAGGAAATTCTTTACTGTGCAGGTGGTAAGAAACAGGTTGTCTGGAGAAGCAGGAGATGCCCCATCCCTTGGAGTGTTCCTGGCCAGGTTGGATGGGGCTTTGAGACACGTGGTCTAGTGAAAGCTGTTCCTGCCCAATGCAATGGGGGTTGAAACTAGATGATCCCTTCCAACTCAAACCAGTCTGTGACTGTATGATTTCTGTGAGATGAAAACATGGGAAAACAGACCAAGAAAGAGTGGTTCTGTGACTTGTACAGATAACTGACCTTGATTTGAATGGCACAGCACTCTACTGTCTGAGGTTTAGACACTGCTATTTTGTGTGAGAAGGCAAATGATGCCTGCTAATATGTTGTTTTCTCTGCTCAGTGGATGTTGCAGGTCAACATGGTATGACAGATTTTTCTTCTCACACTGGAATTTTAGTTTCAAAAAAAGATTCAGAATTTCTGTGACCAGTTTGCATTTCCTCAATCATCATGCTACAGAGTAACATCTCCTTTTTTGTTTTCCTTTTTAAAAGCTCTCTGGCACATTTTGGAGGTGTTCAATTTACTAAGTAAGTGCAGCATATTCAAAAGGAATAGATTTTATATATTACATGAAATTTATTTATATATGATATTAAAAAAAAATTATATCTATTACTTCTCTAACACTAAGTTGGTGACCTGACAATCTGATGCCCCATTTTCCAAATTCTTACAATTGTTTGACAAATGTAGAAGCAAATTTTACAAACTAAAATTCTAAGCTATGTTGTTCTCTCTAGAGAACTTTAATTTCTATGTTTTTTAAGATAAATGATGCAAAGCAGTCTTCTCAGCAGAGAAATGGTGTTACCTTGTTGTGGAAGAATGAGACATTTGGCGCAGTCTGGAAAGAAGTGAGCCACACTTGCCTTCTCATGGAAAAACCATGTGAGAAAAATTCCCTGTTAGAAGTGGTGTTCTTCACCTCTTGTTATCAGAACTAAATCAAAAGATCCACCTGCCTTCCTAGACCTTCATTAGTTGTTGAACTGCATCTGTGAAAACCCTCTTCACAAAATTCAGGTTCTCCTCAGCCTATCTCTATTACCTGTCATCCCATGATATGTAATGCTGTTGTAAGGAGCTGGCAGGAGGTGAAATAAAAGCTGAGTCCACTTATTCTTGATGGTCTTTCTAAATAAGGAAAATAATTCTTCAGGCCTCATTTGAGTCTTTGATCTTTCTCGAACAACTGAATGAAGAGCAATGGCATCTAGCTGAATTTCAGCTATAAAAGCATTTCCCAAAAAAGCCCCATTTCTCTAAGTCTTTCGCAGTCCTATGCAAGTTTCTGGTTTTTCTCATCTCTTTATCTAAAGGCTGATGGGAAAAAAACCCAAAACAAGCAAACCCCACAGACAACCCTATCACCATCAAGGCAATTACCTTCAAAGCTCCAGATTCCTGCAGACAGATACTTTGTGCTCTAAAAGTATCCAGACACCAAATCTTCTCCCCATAGGAATAGGCTAGTCAATCTATTTCGACTGCATCTTTCATTAGCAGTTACCTCTTCGCCTCTTCCATTTCAAAACCTACACAGCATTTTCAGATTCTGTTCCTGATACCCTACTTATTTGACAAAAGCTCAGAAAAGTCATGAAGTCTATTTAGACTAAGCTCTAGGGATCAACAGTACACTTTCCAGTTTTCCACCTTGGGCCTGGGAGCAGTTACTTACTTGTACACTCCAGCAGAAGTTTTTCCTTGTTTTAATGTATTTTAATAAGGGACATATTTCAGCAGCTTCTATACAATGATATTTTCATCTGATTAAATGTGTATTTAAGCACAAATTTACAGCTGTTCCATATGTAATTAAAGTTTCTTCTATTAGATGTTCCAATATTAAGGTTCAGTCTCATTAGTCAAAGTAGTAAAGTGAATTACAATACTTTAAAACAGTAGTGAACACAGAAATCTTATGGCCATCCCTACTACCCAAACAAAACAGAGACCCTTCTCTCCAGACATTGAGACAGCAGGTTTACTGGGCAATCAGCCAGGAAGTTATCTGTGCTAATTCAGGTGAAGATACATCAAGGTCTGCAGGTCATCATCAAATAACTACTTTAGGCTAAAGCAAATAGTTACAGGCAGTTGCAGGTAGAAGGCATGAACTAGCAAGACAGACCATGGGGTGCGTGGAAGCTCATTAGTTTATACTGAGCTTTCATTTCTGGCCAGACAGTAGCTTCTCAACAAATTGTTATATCCCACACCCCCAGCAGTAGGCTTACCACCACTCACTCCCACTGCACTGGTAAGATACGAGGGTATCTATCAGAGTGTGATAATAACTTGGGTCTAGATAAACAAGACCTTCAACATCTGAATGCAGAGCAAGGCCCTTCACACAGCTCCCTGGTGCTGGTGATAGCCACCTTTCATTAGTGTAGTGTCATTAGCCCCATGACAAGGAGCCAGCCGGTGGCGGACATGCTGTCACTGCTTGTGTCCATGCCCCATATCTGTGCATGAGCCCCTGCTGTATGCCTACCCAGGATGTCAGCTGCCTTTTGAGAACATAGCTTCAGCAGCATTTCTTGTATCAGTTTCAAATCAGCTGTGTTTTATCCATAGCTAAAGGAAGGAGTATACAGAGAGCAAAGTTAATTTGTTTATGGCCTTAATCTACCTCTCTCCAGAGAGTCGGCCCAGACAGTAAAATCTGCAGCCCCGTACACATCACACATCATGTGAGCTGGTTTATCAGATTACATATTCTTTTATATTTAAATGCCATGAAGAACATATTTATGATCATTTTTTAGCAGAAGGAAGTCCTTCCAGTGCAGCACCTCTGTATTTGGAGCAGCAGACCGTTCAGTTTGAAATAAGAAAATATGTCTTAAGTAGAAGAGAAATCTAGAATACACTGGAGAAGGCCTGAAAAATAATTAGCATTTCCTTGTTAAAATTTTATGTGCAAGAAAGACACAGATCCACAACTGTGATATGAAAAAAAACAAAGAAAACCTGAACTGACTATAATGCTGTTGCTATGTATTAATCAAGCATCCCCTAAATTCTTGCAATCCCGAAGATGTAAAGAATGTAGAGGTACTTCAATGTGTCTTGTTACTCCCTACTTTCACAAGTTGATTAGAGGATGAAAATTAATACTCCATCATTGTCATATGACTACTGGGACTACAGTCCCCAAAGTAGTGTGGGTCTTTCATAAAACAGAAAACTGGGAAGAATACTGGGGATAAGAATCAGACTCTGATGGGAAGGAGAAGGGGGTTGTCATGTCTCCCATGGCTCATTGCTGGAGGAAAAGAGCAGGACATTTTGCTACAATAAAGAAAACCAGAGATTTTTCTTCATCAAGCCCCAAACTTCTGCTAACAGAGGCACCTGCTAACCCCTCCAAGAACCTCTGTGTGTCACTGAGCACACTGAACATGCCAGCCTGCCTGAGTTCAGCTGTTGGACGTGTTTCTACTTGTTTACCTTCTGCATTTTATTCTTGCAGCCTTTGTCATCCACATAATAATAATGTAAATCTTCTCTTGACAGAATTGTTTTTGCCCTTCTGGTAAATCTGAAACTAAAGTGGGGGTTATAGGACCCTAACACAGTTATTAAACCAGGACTAGAGAGAGGAGCAGCACCAATCTTCAAAAGAAGCTTTGATATAGATGACTGCTGCATAAGAGTAGTACCTGCTGATAAAAGACTCAGGGAGTTTGTGCATAGATGAAAGCTGTTTGTATCTGCTTTTTAAGCAATCTGGAGCCAATATTTAGCAGGAAACATGCACATGGCAATCATAATAGCCCACATTAAGCCCATCAATCAACCTGGCTAGCATCGGGAGTAAAAAGGAGAAATGACTGCTCTTCAGGAATGCAGGGGTCTCTCTTGTGGTAGCTGCTCTGCTGCAGAGCACAGAGAGCAACTGTTGGCTTTGTAATGGTAAAAAATTCTTCCCAAGACTTATTGGGACTTGTCAGTAGGCAAGTCCAAATCCAAAAGTAAATTTAGCCCGGAACAGAATACATATGACAAAAATGACAGCTATGTTTCTAACATTCAGTCAGTTTTGTAACATTTTAAACATGCCCTGGTGGTTTGGTATTTGTAAAAAGATGAAATTAAAGACTTCATTAAACCATGTTTACAAGGTTTTGCTGCTTGACATAAATATAAAAGTCAATTTGAACATTTCTGACCTTTCATTTTCCTGGTGTTATATCCCATGAATGACTTCTATGCTTGGTCACTGACATTTTTTCATTTTCATGGTACTTGATTCTACCTTACAAAATACATTACATCAACTTTCTCTACAAACTTATAAGGAAACAGATAAAAGTAAAAGTTCTTTATATTTAAATCATATTCTGCATATATTTTTTATTTTATATCTCAGAGCAATAATTCTTGAACTGGATATTGGAAAATTTCATAGAGAAATTAATTACTGTTTTTAATAAAGATGCTGCAATGTTTGAAATTTGTCTCTACAGAGATGATAATAATACCATCTGTCCTCTGGTTTGTGAGAGACAATAAAAAGATAATTTAATTGAAGTTGGACCACAGATTTATACAGAAGTAATTTTAGAAGAAATTAGACCTAGCAGGATCCTCTTTTCAGGGGAAAACATTAATTTCATTAGAAAATATCATTTTATGAAAACAGTACTTGTAAAGAGAAAAAAAACCCTTCCATACTTTTCACATCAATATTTTGACAGGCCTTCATCTTTCTAACCCATCTGTCTTGCATTTCAACTCAAAGTATTTTATTTAATGTAAACTAATTATGCTTTATTCATATTTAATTTTAGTGGAAATCATTAAAAGCAAAATTCAAAATAATGGTTTAAAATTGCCTGAAAATTTTCTTTGACATAATTTCTCCTTCATTTAATTTGGTTTTGATCTAGAATGATTTTTATTATGAATAAAAGTTGTGTCCAAAGAATTATCATAAGCATTGGAAGAACACTCTCCAAAGAATAATTAATGTTCTGCTACATTAAAATGGATGATTGCGTAAGGAACCAGAGTGTAATACTAACTGCTTTCTTCTTTGTTATTAAAAGTTTACCTTTATGATGTTCCTTTCTTATTGTCAAAGGCAGATGCCTTTGTGAAGTGTAAAATAAAAGTATCTGTTTAAATGTAGTTTCTCTTTGCTGAGAATCCAAGGCAACTGCACATAAAATGATTTACAGGGTCAAAACAAAATTGTGGAAAATCAGAGTACGCCTTAGATAATTTTTAATAATCTTCAGTAGACATCATAAAGGTAACTCGGTAATCTACTTACTCCTTAACATCTCTGATTTAATTTCTCTCTGAAGCAAGGTTCTTGGCAGTGAAGATTAAAGAGCAGCTGCATGGTTCTGTAGAACTGAGGATACCTTTCCCAATAAATCTGTTAAAAACAGTGGAAAAATAAAACTCCGTCTAAAATTCTCTCTAATGTCTTTGTGAGGTGAATGGGAAAGGTGTGAATAGAGTGTGAGATATTACTGAAATTTATTTCTTAAAGGGCTTACAAAAGTGTTAATAAAATGTTAGATTCTTTCTTATTTACTGTCAGTGTAAAAGGCAGCAGAACAGAACTACTCCCAGTATTTGTCTTTGGAAAAGGCCCCACATAAGTGCCTAGAGGGACATATGTCTTAGAAATCAACTCATCTTTATCATGAACAAAAGTTGAATATTCACCAGCATGCTCTTTGACCAACAATTCTGTGACTGGATCCTATTCTTACAGAATCCTGTTCAAAGGAATCCTTGAAGCAAATTGAGAAGGGTTAAAAAAGGAAACCCTTCAGTCTGCAGGTAGGCAAGCAAAACAAGAGATCTTCCAGGGTACCATGTGTGTGTGTTTCCATGTGTGTGTGCACATATAGATGTGCACACAGAGACCAGACACCTTTGACACCTGCTCATATACTTTTCTCCAACTCAAGGCCATTAGACAATCATACACCACACAACATTTCTAAGAACAACAATTGTTTACCTCAGCTTTTCAGAAAATGAAGTTTTCTGAAGTAGATTGTAGAACAGGACTTGGAAACACTCTCCTAATTTCTAACTATATGGTATGTTTCTAGGTGAACTATGTTAAAAGCTTACTGTTTCTAATCCTCCATTTGTATCTATAATATATCCAAACCCTAAGTCTCACTCTTATATCTGATATTCCATCTGTATTTTGTGAGGAAATAATTTCCAGCAAAGGATTGCATGAGTAGGTTTACTCTCCGGCACAGATACCGATAGGATTGCCCCTTGAAAATTCTAAGCTCCTGGTCTTTACCTGTTCTGGACCACATGCAATCCACTGTTTGTTGTACAGAAGGAAAATGCAAAGCTTTTAGTATCTTAGCTATGTTCTTCAGAAAAAAAAGAGTAGAAAATAATACTATTAGTATGATGCATATCCTTCCATCTCAGCTGATCTCCACTGAATTAAAATTCTTGTTTTGGTTTATTTTATCCCAGTAACTTTTTCTCTCCCATTTACTGTGTCCTTGAGTTACTTTCCTGTCTGTGACATATTGGGCTAGATGAATTGTTCTGTGCAAAAAAAAAAAAAAAAAATTAGATTTTCATGCAGCAAGTGCTTCTGCCACTTACAGTGCATAGTAAAGACGAAAGGCAGAAAATTTATATTGAAGAGGAATCTAGTTTTATCACAGTAAATTAATTTTATGTGTTTCACCGATTATTCAAAAATAAAAGAGATGGAAAAATGTCTGAATTATACAATGGTATCATTTAAAATAATGAACAAAATTAAAAATAACCTCTTTTCTATTCATGTACAGTAAATGCAAAAAATGAGAGTCTCAACTTTTGTCTGAACTCTTAGAAATACCACCACATTCACAGGAATTGTTAAATTGTGCTTCATGATCACTTTGGAGTCACTCTGCATGTACAAATGACCTACCTCATAAATATAGAGTAACTCCTGACTTCATCACAAGTATCGCTTCTCTTAATTCAAAAGCTGTCACTGCAGAAGCAATCACTGTGATTTTTGCATTTTATCTGGCTTTATAATACAGACTGAAAGCCTTTCCTGAAATAATTTCTAGCTGATTGCTAGATGACTAATTATTAAAGCAAGAGTATAGTCAGTATTGATATGTAGCCAAGGGGATCCTTACCTGATGAAGGGGAACAGCATATGAGAGACTCCACCTTTCTTGTAAAGATCTGTCAATAGAAAAATAATATTTAAAGTTTGAAATATGTTTTTGGCAGCTTCTCTCATCAGAGATTACTGAACAAATCAAGATGCTGTAGGAGAACATAATATTTTTTGTAGAGTCATAATTTATGAAATGATAGGAAGGAACATCAAAAAGTTAAGTTTATCAATAGAAAGACATTGTTAAAGAACTTCAAAGAGATTTATGCTTTTCAGTGCATATGTAACTGATTAAAAAGATGTAGATATAGAAAGGAAAAAATTTACTGTTATTATTTAAGAATACTACAAATAAATCTGTCTTTGAAGCAAAGAAGACCCTGCTGAGTAAGCTGACAATGAAATGATAGAAACCATCAAGTACACTAGAAAATACTGTAAATGAGAATAATCAGAAAAAACATGAAACACTAATAGCAGTAAAATAACTGTTCTACCAAGGAAGGGCTGGTCAGAGCAGATAGTTAAATGACAATGTCAAAAAAAACCCTGAGTTAATGCTAAAGAAACAGCACAAAAAGGAATAAGAATTATTAGAGACTAACCGATAATGTCAAAACATCACTGTGCACTTGTGAATGTCTATGATTCAACTGAATATACTTTCTATTCTCTGTCTAAATGAGGTTATAGCAAAGTAGAAAAGGAACAAATAGGACATCAAGAAGATAGCTTCTGAACTTCTGAGGGGATTTTTTTAATCACAGAAATCACAGAATCACTAGGTTGGAAGAGACCTTCATGATCATCAAGCCCAACCCATGCCCTAATACCTCAACTAAACCATGGCACCAAGTGCCACATCCAGTCTTTTTAAAACACGTCCAGGGATGGTGACTATACCACCTCCCAGGGCAGACCATTCCAGCACTTTATCACTCTTTCCATAAAACACGTTTTCCTAATATCCAGCCTATATTCCCCTTGGTACAGGTTGAGACTGTGTCCTCTCATTCTGTCAGCTGCTGCCTGGAGAAAGAGACCAACCCCACCTGACTACAGCCACCTTTGTAGAGAGTGATAAGGTCACCCCTGAGTCTCCTTTTCTCCAGGCTGAACACCCCCAGCTCCCTCAGCCGTTCCTCACAGGGTTTGTGTTCCCAGCCCCTCTCCAGCCTCGTTGCCTCCTCTGGATGCGCTCAAGTGTCTCAATGTCCTTCCTGAACTGAGGGGCCAGAGTTGGACACAGCACTCGAGGTGTGGCCTCACCAGTGCCCAGGACAGGGGAAGAATCCTGACCTCCCTGCTCCTGCTGGACACACCATTCCTGTTCCAGGCCAGGATGCCTGTAGGCCAAAGTCTGCTCTCTGGAAGTCCATTGTAAAAGACTTCTTATTGATGTTCCTCCTCATTTCACCAAATATCAAGAAGTCAGTAATTTTCTGATCACTGTGCCCCAAGTGGCCTCCAACCACCACATCTCCTACCAGCCCATCTCTATTTGCAAACATGTCTAACATAGTGGCTCCCCTGGTGGGCTCACTCACCAGCTGTGACAAGAGGTTGTCCTCCACACACCCTAAGAACTTCCTGGACTCTTCAAACTTGTAAGAGACCATCTCCAGGTAGAAACAACAGGAGTCTTTAAAGAAAGAAGAGGACACTGAGGAGGTAATGGGAATCCTTTTGCACTGTCCATCAAAATGCAAAAAGTGAAGGGTACCATAGCAGGTTTACAGGGAATGGCAGCAAATACTGTTACATATAGCCTACATACCTCTGGCTTCAGAATTTTTTGGTAGATCAATGTATGAAGAGATCCAAAGAAAACTGATACCATTTCATGAAGCACAATATATCTGTATTTCAAAGATCTGGATACACTTTCCACAGCAGAAAGCTTTGCTTTCTACTGGTCTTCAATCTTATACTTTCTACAGGCATCCACTTTACTGTAGACAATAATGAGATACAGCCTATGACTGACTTCCTTGTCTGGGGCAGGAGTTTTTCGACTCCTGCATGCAGCAAAAATTCAAATCAGGAAAGTGGCCTGGCAGAAAAGGACCTGTGGGTGCTGTCAGCAGCAGCTGAACATGAGCCAGCTGTGCCCAGGGGCCAAGAAGGGCGAGATGGCATCCTGGCCTGGACCAGCAATGGTGTGGGCAGCAGGAGCAGGGCAGGGATTGTCCCCTGTACTCGGCACTGCTGAGGCTGCACCTCGAGTGCTGTGATCGGTTCTGGGCCCCTCACTGCAGGAAGGAGTTGAGGGGCTGGAACGAGTCCAGGGCAACAGAGCTGGTGAAGATAGAGAGTGAGTCCTATGAGGAGCAGAGAGTTGAAGTTACTTGGCCTGGAGAAAAAGAGGCTCACAGGAGACCTTATCACACTCTACAACAATCTGAAAGGAGGGAGCAGGCAGGTGAGGTCAGCCTCTTCTCCCAGGCAGCAAGTGAGAGAACAAGAAGAAATTACCTCAAGCTGTGCTAGGGGAGGTTCAAGCTGGATATCAGAAGGAATTTCTTCACTAAAAGGGTTTTCAAGCATTGGATTAAGATGCCCAGGAGGGTGGTGAAGTCACCACCCCTGGAGGTGTTCAAGAAACAACTGGATGTAGCACTTAGTGCCATGCTCTATGTGATCATGTCAAGGGTTGGACTCAAAGGATGATCTCAGAAGACTTTTCCAAATGAAATGATTCTGTGGTTCTGTATTATTATAGGATGTATCTTAGCCAGTAAATTTTGCTAGCTAAAAAGTCTCAGAAATAGAAATGTAAAGTTCACTATCCATTAATTAGCATAAAATTTAACATTTAAGAAATTATTTGATATTTAAATTCCATCATCTGACTTGCACTGTCCTTATCTTAGCATGACTTGTCTTCAGTGTTGTATACTCAGGACAAATATTTGCAAGCACTGCCAGAATATCTACCTAAGAAGTTTGTAATACCATAAAAATCTATATTGCAATGTGATCCAAAGATTTGGGCTCACTAACTAGGAAACTGCTCAGGGTTGGCTGACAAGAGCTGAAACTTTCACTGACTTACTGCTTGGTAGAGCAAGTATCATAATAGGCAATGGAACAATCATCTAGGGAAAGTATTTAGAAGCCAGAAAAAAATAGACTTTAGTATATTCTGTCAACAGTAGTTGAAAAAAATACTGGAATTTCCCATAGTATCAGAAACGAATTTGGACTGGTACATTGAAAGTCAGACTGCTCTGCATTTAGCACTCAATCAGTTTGTTAAATCACATTTTAGATACAAGTCTCCATATGCCAGTCAGTTGTCACTAATAATTTGACCAGCATGAAAAATCTTGATTGTATTGCAGAAGGGAGACTGGAAACTAATTGAAGTGGAAAAAGATATTCCTTTCACTGGGGAAATAAAGAAGAAAGGAAATATTAGATTTTGTGAAGTCATTCTCTGGGCTTCCCATTTTAATAAAACAGATGGTTTATAAACAATCAGATTTGAAATGTAGCTCAAAGATTAGACGTCTGCCTTCTTCTCAAGAAATTAAAGTTAACAACAATGTTAAATTAGCCACACTCTGAACTCTTACCATAAACCAGAAATATATTATATTATCCAAAGTAGTAAAGTAGAAATAAAATAAATTAGAGAAGTAGGAACAGATACTTATCATGTAGAAATACTATTTTTGAGAAGCAGTCCCTAGCATCCTATGAAACTCACTGTCCATGCCTAATACCAATAAAGATTCAGTTTCATATGTGCACAAGGCATCAGCCTGTAATTTTCTGCTGGATGCCTGGGAGCATGTGTGCCATTCCAAAAGCACACAGGACTTTTGCTGAATTGTCAAGGTTTGAGCTCAGCATGCTTTAAGGTGTGCCATGGGAGCAGGGAAATGACACTGGTTCCAAGAAAACAGAGACTGGCCTTGGGGGCAGAAGCCACTAAAAGCTGCTACAGAAGTGCTGCCACAAGAAAGAAAGGCCTTCCAGGTTTTAGACAACATCCAAAAAAAGTTTGGGCTGACTTACATTGGCCCATAACTTGATAGGATTTAAAGGCTGAAGTAGACTGAAATTGATCTATTGTGCAAAGTCCTAAACCCCACAGGAATCACTGCCTTTTTAAAATCAATGTGAGCATGTATTACACTCAAAATATTGTTTATGGGCAAAATAGAAATACACATGTGTATACACAACGTCTATAATGTACTTCTACTATAGTAACATTACTGTAGTGGAAATCTTCAAAATCTAGTAAATATTAGTCCAGATTCTGAACAGTAGAGAAAAAAAACAAATAATAATACAGCTAGAATTATTATAGACACTCAAGTTGCCAGCAACTGGAGTAATTTTCTGGGAGGAATGTAATGTTCATTCTGATAGTTTCTTTGCTTTTCTGATATTTTACTTTTACTTTTCTTTAATCTTACTAGATTCATCTTTATTTGTTTACTATTACACTTTTAAGACTTTTTTGTTTCTTGTTTGATCTGCTCTCTATGTTACAGCTGAATGGTCTATATATGATTCTTTTTATATATGCTAGATATTATTTTTTTTTCTCTTTGTGACATTTGAAACCAGTTTTGTTCAATCCTACCTTTTTTTTTTTTAACTGACTATCAGTGATATATTTATAGCTATGGGATTTCCATTACCAAGCATGTCTGTGCCACATCCTGTGGCTTCACTACTCAATAACCCTGCAGTTGTGTCAGATATGTATTTCTCTACATTATATCATTACGTCAGAGTCATAAATATCTCATTTTCCTTACAAAAATTGCTGCTTGTAAAACTGTGGTTGTGACACACAAAGATGATAAAACCAAAATAAATTAGACATAAACATCAGTCAATTACAGAAATTATTGTCACGTCTAAAACAAGTATGACAAAGCTGCAACATGTAAAGAAAACTCTGAACTGAGCACAGCTTTCAAGGCTCAGTCCTGAGACCTTGGAAATTCATTGCAAAGCTTGTGGCCTGTTACTGGTAATGGCAGTATCCTATTACAGGGCTGCATGGTTTCACAGGCTGAGATACAACCCACTTTGCAGAAATCATGGTCTAAGCAGAGTGAGGTTTGTTTGTGTGCAACTTTAGTAGGCGCTGGCATTTGATATGGTTTTTTATTTCATGGTTTAATTAGCTATGGGAACTACTGCACAGAAAAGAGGTTTTGCATACAAATTAAATTTCTCTTTAACTGGATTCAACAGGTAGCAGACTTAGTGCAATGTTAATGCAGAGGGGAGAAAGGAAGGGGTGGGTCTCTTTCAAAGCTGTCACTTGCATACAACCAGTGAGAGAGTCTAAACTCTGCAGTGGCAAGCCCTGATGATAAAGCATTTCTCCTAAATCTGCAGCACCATGGAATCAGCACTGGTTATCGCTGCATTATCACATTAGGTACAAAGAAGGAGGAGTCAAACTCTGCCCAAAATCAGCCAAATTAATTTACTCTGTCAGTGCTCAAGCCATTTCTTGAACAAATTAACAGGAAGACTTTTATTAGATTCAGGTGAATTGGGACAGTTCCTACATTGACAAATGTAGAGAATTGGCAGCAATACTTAAAATAATTACAATTTGCACTAGCAAAAAGAAAAATTATGAACAGTTATTACTTTTCCACAGTTGTAAAGCTAAATCACAGAATAAGTGGATCTTAAAGGATTTTTAGTAGTAAGTGGTGTGTAGAACAAGCCTGAAAATATTTTTTAATCTTGAAAATAAATATCTGACTGAAAAAGACTTATAAGGACACAAGATCCTAAGATACTGGCATAGAATTAGGAAGAAGTATTTTTATTTTAATAAAAAATAAAGAAATAATAAAGGAACCATACTACCACCTGCTTTATGTTTTATTACTCAGTTAAAGCCAAGAAAGTAACATGGCCCAAGACATGCTCTAAAAGTGTAAGTCCCAAAGAAACCTTATGTACAAATATTTTATGTTATTCCCTGATTATTTCTATTGCTTTTTAAGTGGTCTGAAGATTCCTTTCTATTATAACAAATTTTCAAATATTTTTTTTATTTCATACTTTCGTCTTGAAAAACTACTTTTTTTCCAGTGGATCAGAATTCTTGTGCAAGTGTAAATCATAATTAAAATATGGTTCAGTAAACAAAATCAGTCCAGCCAGGTGTTCCTGTTCTCTTCTAACTCCTTCAGATGTACAGCAATTTCATCTTTGATTGTCTTTCATTGCTTCATTGGCATTGAGATGATCTTTATTATTTTCTCAGTTGTTTCC
This sequence comes from Prinia subflava, assembly GCF_021018805.1. NCBI lineage: Eukaryota > Metazoa > Chordata > Aves > Passeriformes > Cisticolidae > Prinia > Prinia subflava. The sequence goes on along the minus strand of NC_086248.1, from coordinate 59,308,703 downwards.
TAGTATGTATTCTATTCTTTGCTGGATGAAAGTTTGGAGAGGTGAGTAGAAATGCAAACCCCATTCCTGCTGTCTGACCTGTCTGACTAACACTGGCATGAATGAAGAAAGTAGCTTGTGGAATTAATATTGCTGAAATACAAATACATCCAGACAGAACTACACCAATACGTAAGATTGTGCCATCTTTACACTGGTTTCTATCAGAAGAATAATGTGAAGGAAGCCCTGGAGTTTAAAACTTTCCCTGTTGAAGTGCGAGCAGAAAATAATGAGTTTCTGATCTGCTGGGTGTCCTGGTTCCAGCCAGGACAGGGTTAATTTTTGCAGCAGCCAGGATGATCAGGCCCTAGAGGTTATTCTATACCACCTCAGGTCATTGCCAAGGGCAGAAAGAGGTGACTGTCCTCCAGGGAGAACGGAATCCTTCCAGTAGAGTAAGTGCAGTGGAGGGAGTGGTTGGGTAATGTGGGTTCTGAGCAATCACATGTGAATTGTTTGCTTATCTTGTGCACTTTGGAACTGATATTGTAGCTGTTACTGTTCATTTCTTATTGCATTGCTGTTTCCAGTAAATTGTGCTTACCTCAGCCCGTGGTCTTTACCTTTTGTGCCTCCACTTGTCTTCTCCAGCCGACTGCTGGGTGAGGACGAGGAGAGAGCAAGCAAGCAGTGCATTATTTCAGTGGGAATGCTATGTTGGGGAATACCATTCCTAAACCATAACACTGGGGTATGTGGTTGCAGTGCATCTCTCTGATGTTGCCTAGAAGTCTTTAAACTGCATAGATACCTGTGGCTCCTTGGCTGCTGTAGTTCTGTCAGAGAAGTATTTTGAACCCTACCAAGGAATGAGTTGAGGTTCTTTCAGACAACAACCTGAGTATATTTTTTTTTTTCCTCTTGCAGTTATCTCTGCAGTGACAGATGGAACCAAGTGGCAAGGATGATGGAAATAGGAGGCCCTGGGAGACTGAAGACACAGTAATGCTCAGCACAGCAGACATTCAATCTCTGAGATGCTGCACATAGCAGCACAGTTGGGGTTTAAAGTACATAGGGCCTACTTCTGGCAGAAAAACTAATCACGTTGGACAGATGCAAGATCATTCTTCATTTTGTGGAAAAATGGTGATATTAATTTTTGAAAGAAATAAGGGAACTAGCTGTCCTGTCAGCAATGGTAGGAAACCAAAAAACCCTGCAAAGTTTCCTTCTCAGCATCTCTCATAAACTAAGTAAAGCACTGACTTTCTAGCACTCAAAAAATTAAAGAAAGAAAATTTAATTTGATCTTTCTGCTCTTTGTTGCAGGAATTTGACCATTTGCTCTGAGAGCAGAAGGACTGTTGAGATGCATCTGAATACTAGCCTCCATTGTCTGTTTAGGAGAGATGTGAGCCTGAGGTGAGATTATGTGGTACACTTTTATTCACATCTCTGAGTTTGATATGCCTCTTAAGCTCTGATCTCTCAAATTTTACTCTATCTTCAGAAGACATTTCTCATTCCTAGCCACTTACATTAGGAATTAATCTACCTGAAATGCAAGAAAAAGTGTTTTAGAGCATTTTAAAACTTATTTTCCCAAACATTTCAAATTGGGTAAAAAGCAGCCTAATCAAAGCCTGTCCTGCAAGGAAAAGTAGTCCAATCAATTCACTGTTTTCCAGCTAGGCTTTAGGACTCAAAACAGTGATATGCCAAACAATTTTAAAATCATGGGTTTCTCTTTTCACAGTCACTTGAGGCTGTAGCACACAGCAATTCAAAAGTGCACAGCCCATTATTTTTCAAAAAAATAAGCTCCAAAGTGCTATGCCTCAAATGGAAATGATTTGGCCATTTGTAAAGCTCTGCTTTTAGTGCGAAGAATGGAACATGGGATTTGAGTTGCTTCATATGCCACAGACTATTCTGTTTAATGGTAAGTCCTCCTTAAATTTCTCTTTAATTTTTTTCCAAAAAAAGGAAGGCTGTAGAAGTTAAATCCCAGATTACTCCCACCGATGGAAAAATCTTCAATATCATCCTACAGCCCTTTGTTTCTAACACTAAGTTATGTTGCTGGAAAAGAACAGGGAGCTGCAATTTTAGGCAAACATTTTTAAATATTAGCCTTTGGGATGCAAATAGGTTCTGTCTAGAATAAGGAAGAATCTTATTTTCTCCTGTATATATGTGGTCTGTGGCACTTCTAGTGACTTTTACTACATGTCCTTCTCAACTGATAGAGTGAGACTAGCTGGCCAGGGCTTTGATGTGAATCTGCCTCTCCTACCACGGTTTCTAGAGAAAGTCTAAAGAGAAAGAATCTCTGTGATGCATACTTCACTTACCCAGACTAACACTGGGTGTTCATTATGCATAAATGAGCATTTTCTCTCAGGTTTGGTAGGCGTTTTGTGAAGGAGAGATGGAAGAAACATTGCTGTATCAGACATGATTTGCCCTCTGGGATCATCTCACCACAACCATGAAGAAGCCCAAGGCATTCATTGTGCTTGCATCTGTCATTTCCTCTATCTACAGCAATTTGAGAACTGGGACATCTGGCTTAAATAAATCTTTAGATATTATGAAATATTTGTATGAAACTTATTGGTCTGTGGTATATAGAAGGTCAGACTAGATGATATGATGTTCTCATCTGTCTCTTCCTTCAGCAAAGCTGACATTTCCAATGATGTTTTGTTCAAAATATGTTGGAAGCACTGATGAAATCCCCTTGTGATTTAACTTTTCAAGGAACTCTCCAGGTCAACCCACGGTTATATCTTATGTGATTATCATAAATCAAGTATCTACTTCCAAAAAATATTCAGTTATGCGGGAGTCACAAACAAATAAAAACACCAATATAACTCACTTCTCAAATCAGCTGCCCACTGAGAAAGTGAGACAATTCTTGTTCAAGGCTCTGGAATTCCGAATAAGTAAAAAGAGAGAAAAGTTCATAATAAAGAATTCAGTATAAGAGATGGAATCTTAACATGACTTTATAGCATATGTATAGATGTTTTATATTAATTTGTTTCTTCCTTTTCCTTTTTTACTGAATCTGCTCTGATGTTCAATGAACATGAACATGTTTTCATCAAAAAGGAACACTTAGAAAAAATGAAACATTCCTTTAACAAAAATTTTAAAACAGGAAATTGTGCTGCAACTATAGCAGAGCATGGGTATACACTGCACTTTAAAGAAGAGGAATTATGTAAGTATAAGGAGAAAACAAAATGAAATGCTGACAGAACTGACTAGAAAGAAATCTCTTTCAAAGGCGATGTAGCCATTCTTCAGGGCAGTGGATATGAATCCTATTTTGAAGTGGTCTCGCTTCTTTCTTTTGCCTGTACCCTTGTTTCAGGTTAATGGTTCCCTATTGCTCGAACAAAGTACAACCTATTTTTTTGCATTTAGTCTAGGTTTTCAACCAAACAATAAAAAGAAGAGAAGACTTTCCACTTTATGTTGCAAAGAATAGGAAAGAATCTTCCTGAGGTAGAATTTAACCTTAAAAAGGAAATAAACGAGAAAGTCTGATAGGACTGAAATGAAAAAAAAAAAAAAAAAAGGAAGTAAAAAGTCAGAAAGGGACCAAAGGAAAGAAAATGTAGAGAAAGCATAGGTAAAGAAAATAAATTTTTAATGGTGAGATATTTATATTTCTGCAAGAGAATTGAAGGAGCTACAGTAAAGAGAGAGGAAGACAAAAATTTCATTAGTGACATTAAAGAATCATTTTTTCAGGTCTTTGGCATACTGAAACTGCAGATTTTGAAACAATGAACATGTTTTCCTCACCTACATCAAATCTTGAAACCTTGAAACCAGATGAAAAACATATGAAGATGTTCGGACAGGTCTGCAAATAGTGCCTGAGGAGTCTGCTGCTTCTGCTTACAGCATGTCTGGAGAGGGATTAGCAAAGGTGAGTACTGGGATACATGGCTCAGATGCCCCAAATGCTAATATCTCCAGACCAGTGGTGTTAGGAAAGGAGGAACTGTGTCATGAGGAAGGTTTTCAGGTCTGCTCTAGGAAGGCTGCAGGTAATTTAGCAGTCAATATTTTTTGTGTTCTGCCTGAAAACAGGCTTTGCAGGAGCACTAAGGTAAAAGAAGCCCCTTTGAATAGAAACACCGAGCTTTTGGGGAGAATAAAATAATGAGTGAGATGAAGTAGGTGACAGGAAGAGCAGGATGAATCATATAGTACTTAGAGACTTGTATGCGCAGTTATCCATACACCCACTGAGGGTGGCTTGGTGAAGCTCCTACTACTCTTCACTAGTTTTATAACCACCAAATCTTCCCTGACTAAAAGTGTCTTTTCTTTACTCAGTTCTAGGGGGTTTCTTTTGTTATGAATCTCTCATTGGGAACTCTGTGATGTACTAAAATTTTGGTGCTTCAGAATGGAGAATAAAACCCAAGAAAACAACAAGATTTTATTGCAACACAGAAGAGAAGACATAACTTTCGTACCATCCAAATATAAAGAATAATTTCAGACTCTGTGGAATAAGATGGAGAGAAAAGCCATGAAGTAGGAGATAGAATAAAAGTAGGAAGGGCATGAACCCAATCTAGAATTAATCTAATTTTATACAGGGGACATGACCATACCAGTTAGTTGAAAAAATCTAGTTATAGATTTATATCTAGTTTATAGATTTATATCTGTTTAATACCCATAAAATTTGAATACATAACTAGGAACAAAAAGGCCTGAGGTTAAAGACTTTTCTGGTTGACTCATGGTTTATAAGTGAAACTTGATATCTGAAACCCAGGACTACAAACAATTTGTAAGTTACAGCAGCTGCAAAACCTAATCAAGTCTAAGCAGAAAGAAATTGATGTATTAGGTAGTTATGGTGTGTAAAGTGTCTGTATTCTTAAAATTAGTGAAATTATGCCTATCTCACAGAAGAGTTGGCACTGTATGTTGTCTCCTGAGGATGCTTGTCAAATACCAGCACTGCTGCTAAAACAGGAAGTTCTGGCTACTCCTGGTAATATCCCCTGGAGGCAAACAACAGTGACTTAAAGTAACACTGATGAGAAAAGCGAAATAACTTTCTTAGTGAGTAGCATACTCAGAAACATTTAACATTTTTTTTCTTTGCTACTGCTACTGGTTTCTTAAAATGTATATGTCTGCATGTGCCTTGTTCCATAATGAGAATTTGTCTGCCTATATTTCCATGCCTACTTAAATTTAACAATATACAGCGTCATTCCTCTGAAATTATAAAGATGAACTGATTTTGAGCTCACCGCAGAGATTCCTTACAAATGGCTTTTCAGCACTCTGCAAAAAAAGACCTTGATTTTGCACAGCTCAGTGGGGTTATTTGTACTTATTTAAACTGAAATATGCTACTGAATCAGAATATCAGAATAATGTAGAAAGCTAAAAAATGTAAAATGCTATGGAGGATCAAGCATAATTTCTGATATTTCATTGAGCTTTGTAATCAAGAAAGATACATCATGTCTATAGAAGTATCAGAGTTTTTCCTGCAGAGTATTGACTAAAATATACTTACCCAGTGAAACAAAATTTAGCAACTGCATATCATCTGATTGACTTTTACCTCTTGAATTCTGATTCCTAAGGCTAAAATAGTAGTCTAGAAAGTAGTCTAAGTAGTGAACAACTATATATTCTGAATAATTCTGATTTACCATAACCAGAACCAGGGACTTTTCCAAAGTCCTCTACATAATTTTACTTTAAATTCCATACACTTCCAACATACTTGAAGCAAACAACATGAAGAAATAATATATGACTCATTTGATGTAAAAGCTCATTAATCATGTAAAAGAAAAGTGGTTAACTGTATTTTTCAAATGTTATTTAAAATACTGAAATGATACCTAAAGTATCAATTACAGTAAGTAGTCCTAGAAAGATAATCTAATGATACAAAATGTTGTTGCTACCATTTTTCTCACATGAATAGATATAGGAAACATTCACAAAGTCTTTTGAAAAGCAAAAAGGGCAATAGTGAAACCATAAGAGCCATTATCTATCTGTGGAATTTTAAGCTTTTATTTTGTGGCAAATCTATTTAGAAATCAGTGGTAGTGAACTTAGTGTTATTCAGTATCCATTGGTCTGATTTTCTTGTCAGCTTTATGATTAATGAAGTGAATTGTTATTATGTAATTAATTTTGATAACTCAAAGCTGTCAATCACGACAAAGAAGTGTTACTTTTATTATTGACTATTTTTCTCTTACTTTATATAGCTGTCTTTCAGTTATGAATGTGTTTACTTTTCCTGTGAATTGCACAAGCACTTAATTATTGAAAGTGCAGAATTAAAGCCACATTCCAAGCTTGCTACATTCACTGAACATTGTCATGAAAGGTATCCTGCACAGCCTTTGACAGTGTAACTCACAAGATTCTGGTGAAATTATGGTAATCCAGATTGAGGTATATAATTTATATTGGTCTTTAGCACAGAAAATAAACAAAGACTCCAGGTTTTATTGCCCTGTCGTTGTAAAAAAAAAAAATATATTATTTGCTGGAGTTTGACTGGGAGAAATACAATGCATGTTGTCTACATATGACTTTGTCTGTGCAAATCCAATACAAATATCCCAGTGCCTATCTATATGCTACTCAGAAAGCATATATTAAATGTTTCTGGAGAAGGAAATGGATATGGAACCATGTCTGGTTACTGATTTTCTTTCTAATTGCTTGCTAGCAAATTATACAGAATTACTTTTTTTTTAAATTTAGTCTCTATTGTGATGAGTAACTGTATTTTACATTATTGTGGTGTTTTAAGATTCGGAATTATCTATTTATAAAAAGAAAAAAAATATTAGCAGAAAGATTATCTTTGGTACAAAGAATTTATAAGCTAAATCAAGGGGATAAAAAGGCAAATAATGCTTGGAAAACAGTGACTAGTTAACTGTTTCAAGTCTTAGGATGCTGCTAGATGGATACTTGATTTATACAAATATCTTGGACACTTCTTGCTCACGTTTCATAATGAGTGATGGAAGAGAGAATCTGTGGATGTCAGTGATTGTCTCCTGCTAGTTACAGATAAGCATTTCCCTGCTAATACTATAGTGAAATTTAGAAACACTTGCTGTCATTGTCCGGGTAATTTTGCTAATTCACTTTGGACAAAATGTGTAAATTTGTGTTTGTTGGATTATTCATTGCTGTGAGACATTTCAGGCATTACTCTTCCCACAAGGCAGTCAGCCAGTGAGAAGTCACGATGGACTCTGACACATGGACAATTTTATGTTTTCATAAAATTATCTGGTTAATTCTGAGCATAATAATCTGAAATTTGTGGGATTCTGAAGGCTACCTTGTTCCTAGAATTATTGTCTTAATTCCTTTCCTTTCAAATTTTCCTGGTGTTCAAAATATGGTCTCTAAGATACAATCAAAAATCCATCAAAGGCTAATTTTAAAGAGAATGATGTGCGTTAGCTCTTTAGAAAGCAGTCTTTTTTTTTTTTTCCTGCTCTTCCCTGGATACAACATTCTTTATCACTTCATAGCATTTTACTAGACAAAACCAAGACCAGGCTTTTGCTCCCATGCTAAGATAGTTCTGGGCCTGAAGTGCAAATGCAAAACACAATGGTCTCTTTGAGTGTTTTCTGAAGATGTAAAGATTTTGATCATATTCCTATTTTGAGAACATTATTCCAATCTTATTTTAGATGCAATGAAGATTCAAGATTGTGAGGTTTTGACCAGTAAGTGAGTTTTCAGGAAGTCCAGAAAAGAACCAGTTAAGAACTGGTGGACGCACAGGGTTAAGCATCAGGAGATCCTGAGAAACTCCCTTTTTCTTCCAGCCAGCTGAACGGGTAACAGTGAGCCGGGCTGTTCTGTTAGAAAGGCCCAGGCTGGCCTGGCCCTGCCTTCCCCTCCCCGCTGAGGGGGAGCTGGCTGGAGGGCTGGTGAGGCTCCAAGGGCTCCTGGCAGGGGAGGGCAGGTTGCCTACCCTCTGGAACCCTGGAGCCAGCCGAGCCGGGAGCCACTGCCAGTGGGAGAGCCCGGTCAGTGAGCCTCTTTCCTTCAGGAGCAGCCCCAAGCCTGGGATGGGCCCACCCCATGAAACCTGAGGGTTTCATGATTCCTGGCTGAACCTATGATTCCTGGCTGCCCGGGCGCTCGGAGCTCTGCTCAGCCTTGGAATCTGACACCATAAGCTGCAGCCGAGGGACAGAGGACCTGGGCAAGATGGAGCTTTCAGAACTCCAACCCTTTCCCTGAGAGAGAGAAGAAAGAACACGTAGAGAGACAGTGTGATACAGAGCCAGCAAAAGAACTGATAAAGATTATTGGAAGAAGGGATTGAGGAAGTGGACGTTTCTGACTGGACTTCTCTGGATGTAAACCATAGAAACTAGACTAACATATCCCTTCAAATCATGGGAAAGATATGCATTTAGGGAGGTGTTGTTCAAATTTGTGTGTGGATTTTGAACAAAGGTGTGTATGATGGACTAAGTGATACTGATTTTATGAGATGCTGGAACAGAGATAGAGATAAGTCCTTTGTGCTAGTGAAGAACTGAGAAGATATCTCTGTTCTCTAAAATGAAGAATCCTTTGTTCTTTTGTGTTGTGCATCTTTAAAAGTGATACCCTAATAATGCAAAAGTCTAGACCCATGGCCTGTAAGCAGCTTGGGAAACTGCTAATGGGAGGGATCATGGAAGCAGGGTTTTTTATCTGGCAACTGTTTTTTTGTGACACTTAAAACCCACAAGAAAACTGTTTTAAGTTGTCAGTAAGATCCATGGGACATCAAGAGAATCTCCTCTCCCAAAGTGATAAAAGATTATGTTTAAATGGTGAAACTGACTGAAAATCATAGTTTTATCTCTGTATGTTGGTATGGAAAAGTGAACAGTTGATGGGGAAGGGAGGGTTTTGAAATGTTCAGATTTTTTTTTTTTCAATTTTTTTCCCTTTTTTCCCTTCATTCTCTAGTGTGTGTAAATAAACTATCTTTGTAACTTTTAAAGTTTAGGCCTGTTGTGCTTTTTATTTTCTCCTAGTCATATCCCATAAAAGAACAAACCATCACAGATATTTTGGTTGCTATTGAAAAGATGTACAGTCCGGAACATTTCCTCAAGGGTCTTTCCAAGAATTATGTTCCCAAGGAATAATTTGTGACTCTGCAGGTAGTCTTCTAGCTGTCTGTCTGAACAAGTAAAGATAAGAAGTCAGCATTACCAAATATTTCCTTTTTACTGTTAGTTTCATTTTCACAAAATATAGAATCATAGAATCATTAAAAGACCATTGAGTCCAACCGTTTACCCAGCACTGCCAGGTCCACATCTAAACCATGTCTCTAAGTGCCACATCTACATGTTTATTGAACACTTCCAGGGATGAGGATTCCACCACTTCCTGAGCCGTTTCCAATACTTGACCTCCCTTTCAGTGAAGAATTTTTTCTTCATATTTTTTTAATATTCTTAAATCTTCCCTGGAACAGTTTGAAGCTGCTTTTTCCTCTTGTTCTATCACTTCTTACATGGGAGAAGAGGCCGACCCCTGTGGAAGAATGGAGTGAAGAGTGGAAACAGCTTTGCCCTTAATAGGTCACAGCTATGTCCAATAAGGATGGGTGTTCTAAAAGAGGGGGTTGGCTTGTTGAGGGCTAGTTGGAGTTTGCTGGCTGTGCTGCAAGGAGGAAGAGTCAGGCTGTCCTGCGAGGGACAGAAAGCATTAGGTGGTTGTGCAAGGGGTGTAAAGAAGTTACTGGTCATGCAGAGAGCCGGAGAGAAGTAGTCAGTGTTGTGTGGTGCTGCCATGGGAATCAACAGTGAGAAGGTATGAAAGCTTTACTGTCAGATAATAAAGGACTGATGCTTGCCACCACCTTTGGTGTTAGCCATTTGAACCCACAGTCAGTGAGGGGAAAGGTATGAGGTTTTATTGTAGGATAATGAATTGACAGTATTAGTCAGTTTGCATCCATCATCCAGTGTGCTAAGCACCTATGCAAACAACTGGTGTCTTGTGTGAGGAGCGAGTGCTGATAGACTGCCACCTGGCTACAAACACCTTTCAGATAGCTTTAGAGAGTGGAAAAATTTCCTCCTTTACTCCAGACTAAACAACCCCATCCTCTTCAGCTTCTCCACATGGGACTTGCTCTCTAAAGTCTTCACCAGACCCATGGTCCTTCTCTGGACATGCTCCAGTACCTCGATGTCCTTCTTGTAGTGTGGGACCCAAAACTGAGCACATGATTCAACATGCAACCTCACCAGTGCCAGGCAGAGGGAAATGATCACTGCCCTTGTCCTACTGGCCACACTGCTTCTAACACAGGCTAGGATACCATTCACCTTAGGGCCACCCCAGGCACACTGCTGTCTGCAGTCTCAGTCAGACGTCCTTTTCTGCTGAACAGCTTTCCAGCCATTCTGCTCCAAGCCTGTAGCACTTTACTTCTTCAGTCCTTTCAACCATGTAGTATGATGGCCAAAAAGGGTGCTCTTTATTAGTCATTTTAGAGGAATGATCCTTGTAATATCCAAAATGATGAAACCACAGACAGCATAGAATGGCTGAAGTGGAAGGGATCCTGGAGGTTGCCCAGGACAAACCTGTCACCAACAATAGCTGCCTACAGCAGGTTGGTCACTGCTGTTGTATTCAATTGAGCTTATGGCTCTCTCAAGGAAAACCAGCTCTGCACACACAACCTCAACTCAAAACTAAAATATTCATGGAGGAATAACTTGGCACCTCACCTTTCCCATATTCTTGGGCTCCCCTCTGATGAAATATTTTGTCTCTTTTAATTAAACAATTACTTAAATTAGTTGAGCTGGCTTAAAACTATTTCCTTTTACAAGTCCTCTTTCTCATAGGGCAGGCTATATTTCCTACAAGAAATGGACCCAGGAAAAGCTGCGTGTTCTCTGCAGAAAAAAGGTCAATCCATACATTTTATTAAATACACTCAGTTATTCTCAATCATATGCAAGTATTAATTGTGTCTGTGCTGAATATTGGCCTGAGAGAATCTGGTCTTTTGATTCTGGGAATGAATTATTAGTGAAGATGATTGTTTTTTACCATGTGGTTGTTTGACTATGTGAATGGATGGATTGAACTTCAAAGTCAGGTTATATTCTCTGTTCTGCTTTGTATTAATCCGATTTCAGTCAGAAAAGATAAGCAGTGAAGTAATTTGGTGCCTTGTCATTCCCATGTCTGTTGCAGATGCAGTAATAATCTGTTACTTGCTGAGAAAACATTAAGAGCTGTATTAAAGAGAAATGGTCTTTTTGTTTTGTAGGTAACTGATACCTGGGAATATGTGGATGCCTTGAACAACATTAAATTGTTTCATATAAAAGAAAAAAATATTAAAATAAAAAATAAAGTGCAGGAAATATTTCTAATTCTGAAATTAATGGATATGGAAAATATTTTAAATATCATATTGTTCAGAAGCGAGAACCCTGTTCTTTCATTGTCAAATTTTTACTCTCTTGACAGCTGCAAGAGTCAAGGTTGACAACACAGAAATGGTGTAACTCTTCAAAATACATCTTCTGTGGTTCCACCTGGAACATTTTCCTCTCAGTAACATCTGCTGCACTCCCAAGTGGATTTTGATGAGTGGTGTGTGCATCCAGCTAGGAGAGCATGAGGTACTGGTGACTAGCAGCATTCGTGCAGGCTCAGACATTGAAAATTACTTTTCTGTACTTGTATTGTACTTGTACTTTTATTTAGAAACTTTCATGTTTCTAAATTAAAAAAAAAAAACACAAAAAAAACCACAAAAAAAAACCAAAGCAAAAAACCTCAAAAACCCCCCCCAACCAATTAAAAAAAACCCAAACAAACAAACAAACAAACAAGAAAAAAAAAACAACAAGCCCACAGGACCAGAATGAGAAAGAAAATGGGGAAAAAAAACTTGTAGATTTTTTTTTAACAAACAAAAGCTTACTTAGTTTTTATAAAGCAGCAGATTATGTACTGAAATCTGAGGAGTGGGGTTTTAAGAGCAGAAGAATTTGTGCAAAGAATGGTAAGAAAGGTGAATGTCTGTTCTCCCTGAGTGGAAGAAAAGATGCAGAATTCCAGCAGATGCTAGTTACTACCTAAGGAAAACAAAGTAGGAACCCTTGGCTCCCTGAACTCCATCTTTGATTCCAGAGGAAAAGCGTGCCATGCTCAGCTGAGACCTGTCCATTTCTCATTTGTTCAAATATTGAGGCAGTAGAAAATCTACTCTCTTTTTCTAGGAGAGTTTACAAACAGAAAGGCCATAGTGAAATTAATTCCTCCCAGTTTTGACCAGCCAATGGATATCTAGACTAAGCTGTTTTTAAAGGCCTTTTTTTATTCTCAGTGATGAGAGAAGGGATGCTTTGCCACAATACAGAACTGCCATTACCCATGGAGAGTAACCATACAATGAACCTGATTTTTCAATGATTTACCATCTTTTTACTTTGATGGTTTTGCTGTCTTTCGTGTAGGTTTTTTCAAAATTTTTCTTTGTCGTTATGGATATTTTAAAAGATACAAATACTAGGATTAGGAAAAATACATACCAATTCAAAAAGTCTACTAAAATAAAAAAGATATTAGTTTAATCAATCAATGATGTTCATTGTGTAGGACTCTCATTCAAATCAATGAAAATGTGTGTTCCCTGGAAACATATAACCCTGGAAAAATCGATGGGGTCTAATTATAGGCAGCGTAATTGCTTCTAGTAACAGCATTCTGAAAAAAATTCACAGATTTTCCTATGACTGCAGGAATTGATTCAAAAATTCCATTACAATTTGTTAGAACAGAAAGGAAAGTTTTCAGTACTTCTTGTATTAGAGGGGACATTTATAATTAGTGGCATGTTTTGTTTCATGGACATAAAGTTTTCCTAGGACTTTTCAGATAAGTTCCTCTCTCTAAAAATAAAATATAGCTTTTTCTAAGTGAATTATAACACAAAATGTGTGCAATGTCTTATTTATCACCACATTTTTATGTACTATGCTTTATGTACTATTCATCGTAATGACTTTTTTAAAGATTTATAGAACTATTCTCTTGTGAAGAGCGCATAGTTTTCAAAGCTATATTTTTCAGAACCACATGAAGTTCACCTGTTGCTTGTATGGATAAAACTAATGATCATATTTTCAATAATAATAATGATGATAATGATGTTGCTGCTGATGATATTAATGATAATAATCTGTGAGAAGGAAAACTGGCTGAAAGTTTGTCCATTTTAACTAGATAAATTATAGAGCTGAATAGATCATGTTACTTCATACAGAAACCTTGTTCTTCTTGTATATTGAGGCCATAAAATCATTAGGGTAATACACAATTTTCTCCAACATTCATTGCTGTAGCTAAAGTGAACAAAGAACTTTGGCCATGTAAAGGTTTTCTGCTGGTCAAAAAAAGTATTTTATTTTTGAAGTACAAATACAAGATAGCTCATAAAAGGTTAATACTGTTTCTTATGAAAAAAACACTGTCATGGATTAATTAAAGAATTAAGCCTTCACTCCTCTTTCCCTTTCTGCCCTCTTCCCTACAAAGGAAAAAAAATGTTTTATCAGCAAGAAATAAATAAGCCAAAAGGGAAAGACTAACACAGGAGAAACAAATATTCATGCAGGATTTATTTTTTTACATTTCTGAAGGATAGAAGTAATATTTAAGTTTGAAAATTTTACTTGATTCCTTTATTCTATTTAATTCTATATGCCATGCTAAATAGAATTTAAAATCTATTTATTTTTAAGAATCAAGACATATCTGTAAGAGTCTTGAATACATGTCTACATTGTTGGTTATTTACAGAATATTTACAGAAACATCTTTGAGATAATTCTTTACTTTATAGGTGGGTTTGAGTCTACTAATTCTGTTTTAAAAGGTTTTGGAAGATCTCTGTTGTTAAGTAAATCAAATCAATTAATCAAAAAAGTTATTATCATGAGGTGCTCTGTAAATCAAGCAGGTGATGGATGTAATCTGACTTAGGTTACACTTGTGAGACTGTTGGCAAAATTCATACTTCTGTATGAAGACACTCACAGTCTGGAGGTCCACATTCAGTTTAATCCTCCTTCTTAGAGTCAATAGAGGAAAAAAATCTTGGAAGCAGCCCACAACATCTTAAGAAAGCTATTCAGAACTGACCAAAAGAGTTGTATATTTAAAATAGCTGCTCTCTGCCAACAATAAAGGCAACATGAAGTGAATAAATATCTGCACTGAAGACATTGAAACTGGAACATGATGAATTGTAGTATGCTTCAAATTATATTCCTGTAAGGGAAGGAGAACAACTCAGCCCAAGCCAATGAACTGCTAAAGTGTGGTAACTGGGTAGAGAAAAAGGAGTACAGAAGTTACAGAGTTGTGTGCAATTACTAATAGTTTTCTGTTAAATTTGATTTTTTGGCATCCTGTGTATATTTATCATCAAGAGACTTTTTCATCAAGGCATTTTCCCTACTGACTGTATGATGAGCTAATGGATGTTCATTAATTTGCAAGAGACACCAAGTTGGAAGAAAGGCACTGCCAAGACACTGACAGAATTCACAGTCACCTTAGCAAATTCAAAAGTGGGCTAAAAAAACATAGGACATTCAAGAAGGACAAATGTGGAGTTCTACACTTCAGTAACAAAGCATACAACAACATGAACTGGGGAACAAGTTGGGCAGTTCCTCTTCATAATTAGAGCTGTTGGTGACACAAGTTAGAAGCTCAAAATAAATCTAAAAAGGTGATACTCTTTTGTTTTTATGATTTTCGGATGGCACAAATAACAAAATGACTCTCCATGATGAGAGCAAACTTTATTCTTCTAAATTCTACTTTTATAGAGTAGTTTGGTACAAAGAACATGATTGGTTATTAGAGTCTACACCCTTTTGTAAACATTTCTTTTGCCAGTAAACATGTTGGAAAAACACCAGCTGCAGATGGTTTCTCACTTCCCAAGGTTTTTTGAATTTTTCCTTAAGATTTCTCAAGCTAACATGAGAAAGTTGCTCACTTGCCTTTCCCACAGACACTGGCAGAGCCTGAAGCCTAAATTCAGACTAATGTCAGCCCCACACACTTTCACTACAAGCACAATTCTGTAACACTTAAAAAACCTCTTATTTAGGGAAATAACCTCTCCACTTCATTGGAATGGCTTTATCTAGGGTAGCGTGCAGTCTGGAACAGTTCTGGAAAACATTTCCAGGAGAGGCACAGACTGACTGAAGACAGTGGGGGAGAGATGAAAAGATCACAATCTGGAAAACAAGGTCTGTGAAGGCAGACTGAATGGACTCAATGTGTAGGCACTTATTTATGTAAGTTATCCCATCTCCCTTGAGTTCTTAGGACACCTGCTAAAGGCATAAAGATTGATTTTGTGTGTTCCAGAGACACTTCCTCTTTTAATAACAATCTTCCCTTCTATGGAAGTTTCCTATTGAAGCAACGTTTACTTGTGCTTTTTTTTGCAATTTGCAGATTATTTTTGAGCAAAGTGTCTAGCAAATAACTTAAATGGAGAGTCAAGGTCTTGATAAATTCCATGTGATGGATAAAATGCTGGTGTTAACTTGCTCTTAGCCACAGAAATTTTGAGCTTACTCTTAAAGCAAAGAATTTTATTCAGACCCCATTATTTTCTCTTTAGAGGTGAACAGAATGTCTCCTTATGGCCACCATGTTTCTGTGATTTGAAGACTGAAAAATAAAAACCAACATGAACTATAGCTAGAAGTCTTTGAAAATTGACAGAAAAATTATGAGGTGATAAAGCATGTCAGCATGTACCAGTATTCCCTCCATGGGTCCAGCTACCACTCCTATTTGCTTTTATGATGAAAAATATTTCAGTCTGCAAAATATCACATGGTCGTAATCAGATGCCCTAAGTGACATTCCCTGCTGTTGGTGAACAGCTGGGTGCTAACCGGCAGAAAGAACCAGCAGTAGCAGTTGTTTGATTTTTACTCTACCTTATAAAATAGAAGTACTTCAGAGAATTTAGAAACAGAGGTAGTCAATATGATTCTAATTTTAAAAATGTACCATAGAATACGGGACACCATTTTGGTTAAAATTATTTCAAAACATTTTTTTTTGTGTTTGTTTAGGGGTTTTATTTTGTTTCAGTTTTGGTTTGGCTCATTTTGGTTTGACTGGCTCTAGACTGCAGGGGATGGGTAATAACATGGTTATTCATGTTTAAACAAGTACTTCTTTTCCATAAATTATTTTATTTTTTCATGAGTTGCAAGATTTTTTCTTAAGAGTAATTTAAGGAATTTTCAAACAGCCAAAGAGAGTAATTGGATTACATAATTTAAAAATATTTTCTTAGAAAGCAGAAGGCAATGCTTCATTATATATAACATAATGTTATATGCTGCTATAATTTTATTTACAGCTATTGAAATTATAAAGAGCTTAAAGTGAAAACCATTAAGATAACAGCAATTAGTTTGTTCCAAGTGAAAATGGATGCAGGGAATTTTGATTGGAATTTTGATTGGAAGACAAGCTGGACAGCTTGTCTTACAATAAACCAAACCACCTATTTTCCTCCCAATTCTCCAGGTTATATGAAGAAAGTGAAGTCCAGGATATTAAAGTTTTGGTCTCTGCAACTACTCTTTGGAAATGTAGCCCAATGAGGAGATGGTAAAAAATCTCTTTTGCCTCATTTTGTTGGAGAACCTTGAATGGCTTTTAAGGGCATTCCTCAGCCTGAAAAGTCCTTTTCATCTATTTTCTTGGCTTTGTAATTGCTGTCTCTCCCATTCCCATATGACAGGGCTTCAAACAATACTGCTGTCACTGGAGTGAATAAGAAATTCTGGTCTGGTGGCAGCTTTCATTAAATTCAGCTGTGTGTCACTGGTGCTGATGTGTGTCTTTTGGCAGTTAATCATCTTGAATGGTAAAGTTATGGTTTCTTTGATAAATATGAAGAAGAAAGCCATAGCATCTTACCATGGGAAGCCTTTCTAGACTGGTAGACACAGCTATTTCCCCAGAAAATCACCTTTAGAGACCCGGCAGTATCTGGTTGGTGCTAGAAAAGGCATTTCTAGGCACAACTTTCTCACAGCCCAATTACACAAACCAACCAGTCATAGAAATTACCCTTAGGTCAAGAGCAGATCTCTGAAGACTTTCGTGGTAAGGAATGAAATGAAGTGAAACACTGGCAGGACACATCCCTAGACAGAAAGGATGTTTCCTTCTGTTTTCACCCACTTCACATTTGCATACTGAATATCTTTTGTCCTTTCACTCCTCTCTCATTCAATAAATCTAGATCCTTGCTCAGATTTGTATTTCCAGACACCAAAAAATTGCTTCAATTTTTGAGTAACTTGCTTTCCACAGCACAGCAGTTACTTGGAAAGACAAATGGCATCACTCTGAATATCCTCCCCTTCTTCCCCCAGCTTTATGTGCCAATGCCATATGGTGTGGGATATCCCTTTGGTCAGTTGAGGTCAGCTGTCCTGGCTGTCTCTTCTCTCAGCTTCCTGTGCAGCCCCAGCCTGTTTGCTGGTTGGGATGGGATGAGAAGCAAAAAAGGCCTTCATGTTGCAAGCAATGCTCAGCAATAATAAAAATATCCTTGTGTTACCAACACTGTTTTCAGCATAAAAATTCAAAGCACAGCCTCATACCAGCTATTATGAAGAAAATTAACTCTATCCTAGCTACAACCAGCATGGACACGTGAAAGAATAATTATATTATCACCTGTTTTAGACATATTTAAAAATTTTCTTCTAAAACAAAAGACATTGAGACTATTTTATGAAAATAAAAGAAGCCAAATTAACCTAATCACAAAACATTTCATGCAACCATTTTCATGAATTTAGGCATATGTTCCTGTTATTTTAAGGTATTTTTATTTTAATGTGGCACATCACCCTTAGAGTTGATGCTCTAGGGAAAAAAAAGCTCTAATATTCTAGTCTTTTAAAACCAAGATATTGAATGCTTAACATTCATTGGTTTTAAAGCAATCTATGGGTGTTAAAAATTTCATTGAAAGGGAGTTAGTCACTCCAGGATTTGTCTCTTACAGAAGGAGAAAAGTGGCAGTTAAGGGAGAAGAGGAATCTTCAATTTGAACATTTCATCAAGAATACATAACTGTGCTGCATAAAATTCAGAGTAGATGCAGAATAACACTAATTTTCATGTCAGGTACAGCGGAAATCTCAGTGTGATTAATAAAAGAGAGTGATAGAAAATTGCTTAGCAGTTTCATATGTAGGAAAGAGATTATTTCTTATATATTGTATTTTTAAAAATCTTAATTTTAAACGCCATAAAAGGAAATGAAGAAGGACTGATAATATAAGCAGTTGCCTCAATGAAAGTGAGGTTTTTAAGAAAAAGCGCCAAGTTTGAGTCATCTGAATTTTGAGCCTTTGAAAACTACACTTTGCAGCAACTTCCACACCAATAATTTTAACAATTACACATTAGCATTTTGAAAGAATGGAAAATATAAGTGAGACACGTACAACATGGTGATTGAGATGTCTGAAGGAGAGAAGGAGCAGGGTTCATTCCAGGATTAACCTCAGCAGGCAGTAAACAGCGGAAGGCTTCTGCCTCACGCTCTGCATCCAGTGGTTCTTGTAGACCAGATAATATCCGTGTGCTCACAGCTGTGGTGCCCCTGGACACACTTTGCAGCAAACAGAGCAGGGCTCGTTCTTCCTCTGAGACCTTTAGAGCGTGAGACATGTCTGCAAGTCCTCTCCAGGCAGTGCACTGCCTTACAGGCCACAATTTTTCCTTTGGATGGCACTGTCTCACCACCTTGAAGGTGTTTTTGGGACTACAGACTGGCACATCTGCCCAAAGACAGTCCTTCAGTCTCCAGCAATACCCTTTTCTGCACTAAAATATTTTAGAACATTGTTGTAGTATATTCCCCAAGAATAATAAAGATCACAATTCAGGTTTATTTCTACTAAATTTGCCACTCTCACTTCATTTTTGAGAATTATGCTTCTTAGAGAAATCCAGCAGTCTTGGCTTTTCTCCCAGGTTGGAGAACACTTGTAAAGTGTTCCCCTAGATGAGAAGGGAATTCTTTACACTAACTGTAGGGTTTTTTTGAGGGTTTTTTTTTTTATATAAGTGAATAACTTAGGGGGAAAAAAAGAAAAAAAAATTAGTTTCTTTGAAAGTGATTTTTGGAAAAAATCATTTTTTTTAAAGTAGAAAGATGTAATTTGCAAAAGAAGGAGTTAGGTTTAAAATATGAAGGAGATTAGATGATAACTTTAATGATTGCTTGTGAAAATAACATTTGTGAACACATTTCTTTTTCCTTGAGGACAAAGCACACACAATCTAAATATTGTTATAGTGCCAGTCTTTTCCTGTACCTCTTATTTCAACACATCTATTTTCTAGAATGTCAGCTTATTTGTGGCATTCTCCCAAACCACCATGGCTCTTTCTGACATCCATATTAACTTGGTTTTTCTGAGGGCTTCTTTTTTTTTGCTTTTGATGTCAGTGCTTAGAAAGGGGATGAGTAAACTATGATATATTTAAACATTACAAGGAAAACATTAGCCTGATGTTTTGGAATTTCATGAGCCATGCAAGATATGTTTTCAAATAATGTCCTTTTTGTTATACTGTATGTACCCTTGTGTACGAATTCTCAAGCCTGCAGACTACACATACATAAATGAGGCACCTTCAAAAATTTCCCTCCCAGTTTCTTTTCTTCTTTAAATCAATTATTTATCCTAAATCTTCTGTTCTTTAATATTTTCTGCCTGAACTCTCTTATGAGTAACTATGGTGTTAACTCAAAAAGAGGTTTGTTTTCTGAACTATTTCACGCCAGCTTTGGTTTGTTGGTGTCTTCAACCATTACAGATTGTTTCTTTTAGCTTTCTGTACATTTTTTTTTCCCAAGGGTAGTTTAGAGCATGTTCCCTCTTGGGTTTCACAATGGATTATGCTGGATTTGGATCTGCCTCCTCCTGGAAAGATTTATCCCAGAAAGGAACAGCTATAAATTCCAACAATACATTCTCAAGAACTCAAGCAACAAAAGTCAGTGGCAGAATTTCCAGCAGCCTCCTCCAAGAGTCTCAGCCTTTGTTACTGTTCAGTCTTATGTTACAGTGTCAGTCTTGCTGCCATCAAGATTATCAGTCCACAGAACAACCTTTCTGTTTACCCCTACTGATTTTATGGAACTTTTCAATTCTTCTCTAAATCTCTTATTTACCCAGTTAGGTAAATAAGTGACAAAGAATTATTAACACTAGTACACCCTAATATTTCTTTAGATGCTTTTTGGACCACTCTTAGGTATTCAGGAAGCTTCTGCCAAACCGATTGGGACATCTTCTGTTGAGTGTTCACCTGTTTTCAGGACATCTTGGAGACAGTTGTTTTCTAAAAGAAAAGTATCCCAGCTTGTGTAATTTTCTCCAAATATTTCGAGATACAAAGGCTTTTGTGTGTCTGACAGGGTTCCTCTAGACATTAATCATTGTTCTAATCAGACTGTCCAACACTTAGCCCACAGACAGCTGTGGCAAATGGCACAGCTAGTGCCTAGGCAAGTCCCTCCAAACCATTTTAATGCAACAGAAGTAATTAACTCTATTAGCATGGATCTGTCTACACTTAGAACTAATCAACCTAATTGTCATGCTAAGGGAATTAAACCCTTTTGATGAAAAAAATGCATCTGGTTTGGTAATTTGGGGAAAAAGCATAACCTGTTAGGTAAAAAATGCATTGGGACAGAGTTGAATACAGCTTGTAATAAACCCCAAAAGCATTTAAAGCAAATAAAAATTTTCTGAGTTGTTTTAAATCCTAAAGCAAATTATCAAAATACCTTAAAATTATCCTGCCAATGCCATTTAAACTACAAGAAAATAAATTTATTTCAAATTTATGAGTCCACAGCTCTTCACTTAAAACAATTCAGAAAGTTTTTAGTATCAAATGAGCAACTATTGAAATTCCATCTAAAGGCAGCGCCCAGTGAATACTCCCTGCAAATGAAACAATACCTGAGAGCTCAGTTCTGAGGTGTGTAGCATGTCCTCAAAGCCATCATTAGATTTTGCTACACCCATATGAAGTGATAAAAGCTGAGCAGGCCCAGAAGATGGGAAAGTCGATTTTTAAGTGAAGAACGTCCTCCTGGGACTGTCCAGTAGATCACTAAGACATTTAGCACTGTGTTTTGTGCTATCAGACAGGTCAAACCTTCATCCCAGCACACTCACGTAGATCTAGGGAGGAAGTATTTTTAGACTGTCTTACAGTCTACACAACAACTGCTGAATAAAAAGGGAGGGACAGCACTGTCTTGCTGATTGTTTGAGCTCTCTACGCAGTTTGGGACCAACAGCCTCTGTCTTGGAGCACAGGCCTGAGTCAGAGCAAATACCCTACACTATAGGGGAGATACTGTAGACACTACAGGTATCTACTACCTAGACATAACCCAAACAGGCTCTTTCCATGCTCTTCCAACATCAGAATTTAAACCCATTGATACCCAGATTCATCGGCATGACAAACATCAATGAAACTCATGTCCCAGGTTCATGTTAGAAACCATGACAAGCTATTTGCATTATCTCAGAAGCTTTAAATTGACAAAACTGCCCTAAAAATGACTGTATATTGGGCCTAGGTCAGTGATGTGTAGAACACATGGGGGCTCAGTGTTGGTCAGTGTGTGCCTCTTGGCTTCAAGACCAAAGAGTGATCCCTGGCTCTATTTTATTTAGTAAAATAGATGCAGCCATAATTATTTTGCTTCTTTTTCAAAAGTTTGCACATCTGATACCTTCTTCTGTTCAGAACCACTTTTAAAAACATCACTTTTTACTCATACTACGTAGAAGAGTGTATGCAAGGAAAAAATACGTCTGATAATCTTGCTGCACTAAAATAAGACATAACAATTTCTGGTAAAATATTGCACTTGACACCTTTGTGTTTCCATACTTATTAAACTTTGTATTCAGAATTCCACCATCAGGTTTCAGGCAGTCCTGCCCCACCAATTCACCTGCCACACATCTGAAAGGTAAGAGACTTTTCAGGAGGGTTTCAGCAAAATGGATATCAGGGAACAACCAAAATAACAGCCATGGATGAGGACCACTGCAGAGTCCACAAATCCAGGAATACAATGGTCACATTGAAGAATAAAGACAAAGTATTTTTTGTACTTTGAGCACTAGAAGACATTAAAAATTTTGAAATGTTTTCTTTTTCATTACAAATCACTAGAAAAGCAATTAAAATATTTTTGATGTAACATTCTTCTCCCCTAAATTTTGTATCATTCTCCTTCATTTGCAAAATCAGAACTGTTGAAAAAGAAAGTGAAGATGAGAGAAAAGATGAAAGAGATAGATGAAGAAAATCAGGCTAATATGCTAAAAATAAAATTTACGCGTTGCTGCAGGAATTTCATGCTTTTTCAAACATCGCAGTTTGGACATGTCCTTTTATTTCCTTCTTCTGACCAATTCATAACATCAATTCAGCCCACAGGGTGGGGGAAAAAAGCCTACTTGGTAATAAAGAAAGGATTTCAGAAATCCCATCTCTAAACCCAACTAAAACACATGTATCAGACAAGAGAAAGAAGAATTTTGTTTTCTGCTCACTAACTAACTGATTATACCACTTTGATCCTGTTGAAAAGTTCTTCATGTCAGAGACACCATCAGTATATACATCAACAAATTAAGACTTCACTGACTATGAGGCAAGAAGGTAAAATGAGCCTGCTAGAAAAAACATAAAGCTGAAGGAACAGCCATGGTATGCTATTAACTCCAGTTACTTCGGGCTATGATATGCTTAATTACCCTGATGTCAGGAAGCATTGTTTTTCTCCTTTCCCTTTGCATTTCAAATCATCTGTGTCTGGTACACTTCATTATTTCTTTTAATGACAATTATAGTTTTTAAAAACCTTGTTTGCATATCTTCCTGTTTGCTGACTTTAATAGTTTGAGATTTCATAAGTTGGAGAGAAAGAGAAGAAACATGTAGGTGATATATATGAATATATATGTCTAATGAAAGGGAAATCATTATGATCACTTAAACAGGATTTAGTACAACATGATTTAGATGGAGCAAATGATACAAGAATGCACTACATTCATTTTGAAGTAGCAGTCATCCAAACTCACTATGCCACAATAGGCAAGTCACATAGCTTAAATTAACAAACATCAAATACAGCTCCCCTCATATCAAAACCATTGGCTGAATTAACATCAGGCTACTGCAGGAAGGACAAGAATCATCCAGCTGGCTCTTGAATTATACAAAGACACATTATCACCTCATTATGACTGTGAAGTAATAACTGAGAAGCGCTAATTTCAAGTGACAATACATAAATATTCAAATTTCATTTGTAGGTCCTTAAAATAGTGATGAGTAAGAAGTAGGAGAGATTGAACTCTATTAAAAATATTAAAAAGATGAAAATTTAAATTTACCTCTTGAAATTGTCTTGAAGTACATATCACATGTTCAGTAAAAACAAAAATATTTTCACCTCCATAGTAGTGTTTTGGCTAAAATTCTGTTAAGAGAGGACAGAGAGAGGCTACTCATGAACATCTGCTCAAGCAAAACAATCTTTGTTCTAATATTCTTTAGAATATTATTTAAACCACTAAATTTATTCACACAATATGAATCATGATTTTTGATCAGGAGACTCTCTCTTGTAAGAGAAAATGTCAGAAATGTTTGTTCAAGCCCCCGTTTACACTGGTATTTGTGTTTCTAGTCTTAATCTTTCCCAAATGTAGTGAAACAGAGAGCAGAAATAACACAACATAAGTTAGGTACCCCACAGCTTAAATAACAAATTACTATGTACACATTTAAAAAGTGATCTATGTGAGAGACACTACATGAACAAATGCCAGGCTAAGCTCTAGGGGCACAAACCATACCTTGAATCAAGATGAAAAACAAATGTATCACCAAAGCTTAATCACTAATTATTCGTGACTGCAAAACGTGATTTTGTTTGTCAAGCTAACTGCTGTGAGTCATTTGCTTGCTCTGAGTGGAGGAACATGATCAAGGCATTGATGCTTAACTTAAGCCAGTATTTTCTGAAGTCATTGGAATTATGTCACCAAAGAATGTGGGGAGTTGGTCCAAGCGACACTTGTTACAATTTTACCGTAATTTCTAAATGTGTGCTCTCAGTTTGTGTAAACTGTTTGAATCTTTAGAACTGTTGCAGCACAAGGCTATATGTTGTTTTTCTCATAAAAATTTGAACTTATCAAGAAAAAAAATGAAATTTATGCAAAGGCCATGGATCCAGCTATAGCCCAAAATGCAAAAATCTCGAATGTAGTCTATGTGCCTGTCCATTTGAAGGCAACAAAAAAACCTGGTGGTTCACTCTCCTGGCATTGTCTTGAGTCAGAGATGTAGCTGAGCTCTGAATGTTCTGATGTTCACCCAGGGCATATCACAAAAAGGTTCATTTTGAAAGTAGAGAAGAAAACAAGCACAGACAATGATCATTATTTGTGAGGTCTGCCTGACAAAATCTTCATACCCACTGGTGGAGCTCTGCAGACTATGGTGGCGTACCAGAACTGGGCAGGTACAAGCCTATCATGACTTTTTCATTCAGCAGAGTGTGTAGCACAGGGCAGCAGTGATGCAGCAATGCTGAGTGTTCATCCCTGGCTTAGGGACACTGCAGAGAGGGTAAGTGCTGTCACAGTTAGTTACACAGACATTGGAAGATGATTTGTCAGAAGATGTTGCCTTCCTATTTCTAATGGCAAAATGCCAAGAGGTCATGACATGAAGAACTGCAGCCTCTTCAGGGACTATCTCAAAACACCCAGGTTGGAAGGCAGTGATATTTCCCGTCAGACCAAAAGTTTTTATATGACTCTGGTTGGTGACATACTGCTTAGACCAATTTCTGTGGGACACTCAAACATTTTGTTTTGACTTGCCCTCTTTTTAATACACCTTTGGACATGAGCAGTGGGTTTAGCACAAATCCTACATATAGTAAATGATGTAGATCAGAAAGAACGTTGCTACATCTTTCATTTTCTCTGGTACTCATGGAACAGCAAAGCCTTTCATTCTCCAACATATTTTTCTGTCATGTGGGAGAAATAGAGCAGTTTAAACAAGTGCTGAGATGTTTTTACCCACACTCCTCAAGGGACTTGGAGAGGCCCTGAAACACACACAATAGTCTAGCTCTCATTTTGTTGAAACACTGCAGGCTAAGTCTCTCCGAAGTGGCACTTGACCCATCAGATGACACTGTCAGTCTTTGGTAGAAACAAAGGGAGTTAAAATAAGGTATGTGTTAAGAGCAAACAGGCCAACTTCACAATTAATGTGACGCCTAGTAGAATCTGACATCCGTAAAATGAACACAGAATGATTAAAAAATGGAAAACTGTTTGATTCAAACTTTTGAACTGAAAATTAAAATTTGAGTTAATTTTTCATGTCCAGAATTTTTTCTTCACCAAAATGTAATAAGACTACCTTTTGAAACATAATAACACACAAAAGCTCATCTATTTATTGATTACACCTTTCTTATGAAGGGCAGATAATTGTACTGCTTTGTTTCGGGACAGCCACAGACACAAAATATTCTACTGCAAATTATCTTAACATCTATTTTTCTATTTTTTGCCCCACAGTTTCAGCAGTCAGGGATGTGTAGAGTTGCTTAATGGATATTGTCAGACCAAAGAAAAGTTTTGTATAGAAATGTTTTCTAAGTATGGGGTTTGCATAATGCAAGACTCCTCTTTCATACAATACGGATAGAGGGCCTTATATTTAATAATAATACAGAACATGAATGGGCTTGTTAATTAAATGTATTGTAAAGCTATTTTCTTATATAAATCTGCTTAGTTTCAAAATGTGTAAGTCTAAGCACTGTTATTACATGTTTATTGACTCACTTTATTTTTATCAATTTACTGGATCTAAAAATCTGAGAGGCATCCAATGGAAGAGAATTTAAAAAAATTAAACTTTGGTCATTTTTAGCATTGTACTGTTTTATAATGATAAAAGCACCATAATTTTTCTCAGAAAAAAAATTGATATTTATTTATGATAACTTTTATGGGAGCAGAACATATTTTTTTTTCCTCTGAAAAGACCTCTTGAAAATTTCACATGTATCTTTGGTATCAAATTTCTCTTGACTTTTGGACTTTTCTCTCTACATTACGTCTTCCTGACCTTACCAACTCTGTCAGCCATTGATAACTTCCAAATTTCCAATTTACAAAGGTGTGTCCTAAATATATAAAAGTAATAGAAGAATTTTCTAGGAAATGCTTATATATTTCTCAAGATAATTCAAAGTCTATTTATGAATTGGATCAACTTCATTTTTTGAAGTTGTTCTCTATACATATAAAGGCATTTATTCAAAATACTATGAATGTATGTGAATTCCAGTATGTTAAACTGTCCACTTGAACAAAAACAATTCTAAAAGAAACCTGGAAATTTTCATTGGATATTCTAAGACTTGTATCTACCTGCATATATATTTATATACAACACTGTCCCTTTTAAAAATGAGGCTCTTTATTTCAGCTCATTTTTATTCCATATTAAATATAAATACTGACTGATTTAATGATATTTGGAGATGATGCACGTCAACAACTCACAGCGCAGAAGGCCAAATGTGCCCTGGGCTGCATCAAAAGCAGTGTGGCCAGCAGATCGAGGGAGGTGCTTCACACCCTTTGCTCTCATGAGCCCCTGTTCAGAGTGCTTCATCCAACAAAGCATGAGAGAGATGTGAACCTGTTAGAATGAGTCCAGAGGAGGATCACTAAGTTAATTAGAGGGCTTCTCCTATGAAAACAGGCTGAGACAGTTGAAATTGTCCAGTCTGGGAAAAAAATAGGCTCTAGGCAGGTCTTACTGCAGCCTTCCAGTACCAGAAGAGAGCCTGTGAGAAAGCTGGAGAGGGACTTTTTACAAAAGAATGTACAAGACAAGGGCAAACATTTTCAAACTGAAAGAGAGCAGGTTTAGACTACATATTAGGAAGAAATTCTTTACAGTGACAGTGGTGAGGCACTGAAACAGGTTGCCCAGAGACACAGAGGATACCTGTCCCTTGAAGTGTTCCAAGTTGGGTGGGGCTCTGAGAAACTGGGTTGAGTGGAAGGTGTCCCTGGCCCTTGTCACAGGGATGGAACTAGATCATCTTTAAGGTCCCAAACCTTAAGCACAAGCCATTCTATGATTATATGATGCTATTATTCTATGTTTCTATGATTCTAGGTAAACACTGTGGTCATCTCCCAAAGAAACACACAAGACAACTTCTCCCTTCCACTGACTCTCGATGTCTCCTCTTCAGTCTATTTTTCTTGGCTTTGACCATGAAAGGATTTTCTAGCAGGAAAGAGACACAAGTGTCCAGTGCAATTTACACATCACTTTGGGTATAGCTAACCTCCATTCTATCATTTGAAATACAGAGGTAAGAGTTTCTACCAAGTTTTGTATATAATGTGTGCTCCATTAATGTCTTAATGTCTTACTTTGAGTTCCATGGCTAATAAATTATGAAATGAAAGTATAAATTTGTGACAGTAATTTTTTGAATAATAGTCTCTCAAATCCCATGAAAGCTCTCAACTGATGTTTTAAATTAAAAAAATACATAGGTAGATGCATTTTTCCTCAGTTTGATTTTCCTCCCACATGTTCTTTCCTTTTAAAAGCACACCAGTTTGGTTTTTTAACTCTATTGTGTGGAAGACATGAGATGTTCTGCTTCTATCTATAGCACAGCTATTTTTTTTGAGGGCAATTGTATTATAGTGCAGTTCTTTTACATATATTTCATGACTCATGCTGGTAAAAGGAGGCAATATAAATCAAAATATCCTTTAAAATATTCACCTGTAGTCTTAGCCAATTAGGTTTTTTTTTTTCATGTTCACGTTTAAGGACAAGGCTTGAGAGACAGTATTTTTTGGCTAAACTAATTCTCTTTCTCTGCAAAATTTGTCTTGGAATTATCCACAAACTTCTAATGAATCAAAAAATTGGCTTATTATTCTGAATACGAGTAGCAATGGTGTCACCCTGGTTTTGAAGACTTTTTTAAGCTTTCTGTTATGTTCTTCATATTGGAGTCAGAAGTTTCACTTTATCACACTTTCTACTATAAACACTGGCCATGTTTTGCTAACTGTCTTTTATTGTTTACATATTTCTAGGTAGGAGGAGAAATGTGATTAACAGTTAGCTCGACCAACGTGGATTGAGAGGTGGAATTCCATCCTCCAATCCACGGGCACCATGAGAAATGTATAAAACTGCGTTTTGTAAATAAACTCGCTCTCTTTTCCTGCTTCGCTCACCAGCGTGTCCTCGTGTGGTTCTTCCCGTGTCCACTGTGACACAATGGAAATGATATAAACAATGAGTTTCAAACACTGCATGCCCACAAACAAATGTTAAAGTCTTTAGGAAATTTTAAACTGGTAAAGGGCAACTGAACAGGTAAAGCTGGCAGCACATGGAGTACTGCTACGTGATCTGAGAAATAAGCACCTGAAGAAGTGAGGCTATTTTTCTAAAAACAAAACTAACAAAACAACCCAAAGAAAACAAACACAAAGCCACTAACAAAAGGAAGAAAAAACCCCAACACAACCAAAAACTCAACCAAAAAAAACCCCACAAAACAAAACAACAACAGCAACCAACCCTACAGTATAACTGCTTAATGTCACCACACAAAAAAGAAAGTTAAAGTCAAATCAAGTCCTCCCCCAGGACACACCATGGTTACACTGATCCAATAAGCAGTTTTTCTCTGACGAATATGTGGCTCTGTTTCCAAAGAGTATTTGCATGATTTTGATGGCTCTTCAGAGGACCCCAGTGTTGTTTTTTGCACTACTCACCAGGAAGAGGTGCTTGGTGTAATGAGCAGAGTTCTTTCCCATGTGTGTACACAGTGCATGTATCCAGTGCCATAAGCACTCCCACATTCCTGAGTTCTCCATTTATACACGGCCCAAAGACAAAAAAAGTCCCAATTGGAAATGCTTTTGCTTTCTTGTGCATAATTGCAACACAAAAAGTTCACAGCTACTAATCAAAACTTCAGTTTTTTGGGGGCTTAGGTTTGGACAAATGCAGACAAATTTCCATTGAATCTGCACAAGCCATTTAATTCTAGAGGTTTTTCTGCCTAATTTCAATTCCTGCTCCAAAATGTAGTCTTTTCAACTAGACCAAAAACAAACCAAACCAAAACAAACAAACAAACCAACCCCAAAAATTCAGCCCAACCAACCAAAACCCCCAAAACCACACACAAAAAACCCTCCAAAAACCAAGAACAAACCACCAAGCCCAAAAACCAATACCAAAAAAACTCCAACCCAAACCAAAACAACAACAAAAAAAACCCCAAATGGCTGAAATTTTAAAATGGAGATACACTTTTTTCATATTCCTTCTGAAGAATATTGGTTGAAATCACTGTCATCAACACTACTTCATAAAAATTACTAATTCATGCTAAGACAGTCTTCTGCATAGAATATTTCAGTACAAATGGTTCAATTTTAGGAAAGCACTATCCCACTGAAAACAGGATCTTTTTCAAGTAATGAGTGAGAAATGAGACTACGCAGTACTAACTGCCTTGCCAATAATATGATCAAGAGTATTATAACTAAAAGAAATCTCCAAAAGTAGATTTGTTTTACTGATATAAATTACATAAACTCATAGTTCTGTGGCTGTATTGCAGTGGTGTGTTGTAATGTTTCTCAGAACTTCTTGTAGTGACTTCCTCCAACAAAAAGGGTTTAAGAAAGAATTTGGTTTGAAATAGCTTTGGAATAGTTACTCCTTTGAGGAAGATGTTGGAACCAGGAAGAACAGATCAACAGGTTAGTCTACTGCTTTAATTTGAAGTAATTCCATGTCTGTTCAGGTTTTCTGCCTGCTATTGGATACTTGACATAACTCAGACAATGTACTCCTTCCAACCAGGCTTTTTGTAGGAGCAGTTCTAATACCATGATCTTCATAAAGAAATATATGATTCTCACTATAAAAAGCAAGATTTAAAATTAATTAATTTGAAATTAATTGCTTTGCTGCAAGGGCTCTTGTGCCAACTCTGAGTCCAATCTAGAGAAAAAAAAAAAATTAAAAAATTAGGAAAATAGTCTTTTGTCACAGTAGTGGAGTAGTAGTAAAGAATATAAAGAACTTAAGAGACATAACCCTGGGATTTAATAAAATACTCTTTTGCACTCTTCAGTGTATTCTAGTAGAATGTGGTCAGTCTTTCAGCAACTCATGATCAGAGAAGTGGAGGTTTTTTGCTAATTTGAACTATTCATTGTGTCACAGAAAAATGCAATAATAAACTTTCCTCATCTCTCCCTGTACTCAGATCAGTCTCTTTGCCTCTGTCATTTTATACAACCATGTCCCAGTCTTGGCTTTTATGTAAACCTGACTGAGAGGCCAAGACTCCTCATGTTTTTTTCCTTCAGTGGCAGCCCTACATAATTTTGGCTGAAATCAGTGCAAAATCTCATGATTACTTCAACAGGATCAGAGTTCATCCTGCTTGAATCATCAAAACTTATTTCAGAGCACATAGGAGCTGAAGATAAGGATGAGCCTGTATGATCCCAGTTTGGTGCACTTATCAGGAATATTGCATAATGTAAGGGTTTCAGCATAATTTAAGGAGGAATTTGTATGAAATGCATGAACAAAACCTGCTATTATTTTTCATTCTTTTATTATATTTCATTATATAGTGTATTTCATTATACTTGCTATTCTTTCTCAACAAAACTTGCTGTTATTTTTCATGCTAGTGGACATCTTGCTATCTATGGAATATCTGTGCATGATTTTCAAAAATCACTTATTTTGAAATGTTCACTTATTTATGAGGAAACACATTTCATAAAACTTCTCAGTAGTGAATGCAAAATTAGGGCTGGGCTTCTTCTACTGTACAGCAAATATCTGCAGTGCCTGGGGTTAGATAACTATAAAAATGATACAGGTATAAATCTCACAGGCTGAGGTCAGGCAGGACTTCTTAGACACTTGTGAGCTGAGAGGAAGGATCATCTTTGAAGATGTGTCGTCCCGTTTCTCTTTGCTGTCTTATTTTAGTATTCATTCTGGTCCTGGCCAACAGGAAAAAAAACCATGAAGCTGTTCAATGGATAAGAAAGAAGGGGTTCAGCAGACTGTAAAAAGTTACTCCTTTTTGATCTCAGAAGAGTCCTTCCTTCCTGAGTCTGGCTGGAGAAGTCTTCTGCAACAAAAATCTCTGGTGTGGTGAGTGCTGTACACGTTGGAAATGCCCAAAGGAGCTTCCCACAAAAAAGAGGATTACCCAAAGAATTTAAATGAGAGCAAGGTATCTTCTGGAGCACCCTCTGAGCAGGCACAGTGAGTGGATAGATCCCACTGATGCAGAACACATGGCCTGCATGTCACCAGGCTGGCACAGGCAGTTTCTGAAGCTGCTGGAAATGGGCATGCAAGGAAGAGCAGCAGTGTGAGTTTGGGGGCTCGTACAGCTCATGAGACATTTTTGAGGATTTGACTCAAGTAATTCTAATCTAGTACAGTGTCATGACGTCTATGCTGCTTTTAAGAACAGAGTTTGAATCTGATACTGTCCCTGCCTGTGTTTAAGTGTATTTGGTGGCCAAGGCCACTGGGGCGTTTCAGAAAAGCCAAGGTGAGAACAGCATGTAGGAAGGGTGGGATCTTGGGACATGCTCTTTCCTCAGCTAATATAGTGTCTCATACTGCTTCAGACCACTGCAGCTGGACTCATACAAATAACCTTAAATTCATTTTAAGGATATTTTTGCAGCGTCCATGTGATCATCAAAACAGTATTTAAAACTAATAATTCCTAGGCTGTGTCTGAAGTATTGAGCATAGAATTACCATATCCAGGCATTCAGCCAATATGAAAATATATGAAAATTTCCATTGTGCCATTTTCCAGCTGAAGATGAGCAAGATTAGTAGCAAAATTTGCACTTCTCTCTGTTGTTTACTGATGCCTGTGACTGCTGGGCAGTGCAGTAACACATCTGCTGAAGAAATGGAAACATTCAAGTGCTATCGACTTTGTGAGCAATGCCATATGGGTTATATTTACTCAACTGGCTTATACACAGCTTGTCATTACTGTTAAGCATTTTGCACAGAACATGATATAAAGGTCACTCAGACTAGCTGTATTTTCAAGGTAATAAGGAAAACAACCTTGTATTAATAAATCATGATAATTCTGTGTGTGCAATCAGATACATTTTTTGTAGTTATCAGTAATAGTATTTTGTAAGCACCAATAAAGACACTGATATCACTCACTTCATGCAGAGGAAATGTAGAGATTTCCAGCACCATAATGCTCCTGAGGGCATTATGAGATGGAGACTATTTGTGCCTGCAATTGGTTACTCAGGCATTAACCCAAAGGAAGTGACATTTCACTGGTCTGCATGCTAAACACAACAGGCATTATTCACACTTCTTCTGAGAAATAAACATAAAACTGGCTTCTGGGAAAAAAAAGTCTTTGAGATAACTTCTGAATTCTGTTAGTATCTTGTGGTATAGACACTGCCCATCATTCTGATAACTGGATTTGACAGGACTTTCTGAATTAAGAAAAAAGAGATAAACATGCAATTTAGTGAGTGGTGGGAATTTAGTTAATAAACTTGGAAAAAAACCTGACTAGTTTGTTTAAGATGTGCAGTGTCAGAATAAAAGCTCATAGGAAGGCTGTGAAACACTATGTCTAAAAGGCAGAAATAAATCACTTAAATGTATGCCACATTGCAGCAAAAAATGTAAAAAAAGTATTGCATTATTTAGTGATTTTAAAGACTAAATTTCTGAAAGAATAAATACAGGGAGTTACTTGGGGTTTTGTTTCTTTTGGGGTTGGAAAGTCTTGCATTTAGAACATGCAAACATGCTTTGTAACAATATGCAGAAAAAAATTACAGGTAAAATGAATTGAACAACCCCCATCTCAACCATAAAATTTCAAAAGTAAAATCTGCTACAAATTACACAGATTTTTTTTAGAAATACATGTATTTGGTGAGATTCTGTTGTTTTGTGGGTTTTTTTCTGAAGAAAGAAAGAGAAGGATTTTATACTTGAAGAGAACAGTCCAAGGCTTGCTTCTTTTCTCCCAGACACTCTGAAAGCATTTTGGCTTTCTTTATAAAGAAACATTTGTCATGTGAATCAATTGACCATGCAATGTATCTTGTGCTTTTGAATGCCCTGGCATACCTCAGCTGCTCTGCATGATATAGCAGTCTCTAAATCCTGTTGCAGATTTCTCCCCTCCTCTCAAGGATGGATCTGAAGCCCACGTCTGACACAGCAGCCTGGGCTGCAGAAGAACTGTAGAAAGGTAAGAGCTGTAATGAGGACAGAACCACTGAGATGTGATATCCATAGCTCAGACAGACAGATGCACTCATCTATTGAGCACTGATAGGAAGTAAACAAGGTAAAAAAGGAAAGCCCAGGATTCTGTTTATTTACCTGAATATGGTCTTGGCAACGTTAATCAGAGAACTCATTAAGGAAAGTCATCTTGGCCTATAAGCTGTAATGGATTCTGTGATGACAAGAACCAAATCTGCTGTTTTAAGATAAAAACATGAGCTTGGAAAATGCAGCAGGGGAACAGAGTTTGCAGTCCTCTAGAGTGTATATCTAAAGGCCTGGTTCATGACTCAAAACTCATGCACATTTTTTACAGCAGCTTATTCATTTATGAGAATAATGCACTGTGCAATGAATCCAAAGAGGCTTTCCTAAATACCACTCTTCACAGGTTTCACCTGGGTAAAGCCAGTGCCAAAAATGGGATATTTTGTTCGTTTACCCTTAACAGCAGAAAATTTTAAGGCATTGTCTCAGATTTACATGTAATAGCAGAAACAGTCAGAATTTGACAGGAATTTCTAAAACCAACTGGAACATGTAGCCCACACATGTAACTAATATGAAGGACAAGTTTACAGAGCTTTGGAGTCATTCTGCAATCTTATTAAATCAGTAGATTGGGACACATGCAGTGCAGTCATCCTGTGTCTTGAGATCTCAGCTGGTTGGTGCAGACCCTGCAGAACCTTCAGTGGACAGTCTTGGGAGAATGGTCTCCCCTGTGTGCACAATAATTTGAAGTTTTGCTACTTGAGGTTCACCTAAACTGAAAATTTACAAGAAAGATATTAAAGGTGAGAAAGAAAAATGGAAAATTATTAATATAGCAACTTTTAGATAGCTAAACAGGTGCAATTAGTTCTATAAAAGACCATAACTACAGATTAGAAGATATATTGTAAGACATATAATTATCATTCAGAATAGAACAGCTATTTTAAAATTAGGAAATTTACGTCACATATAGTTGTCAGGATTTCTAACACAATAATAACACAACCGCCTTGAGAACAGTTTGCATCAGTAAAAAAATCACATTGAAAGAAAGCCCACATAAATAAGTTAAGAGCCTTAATAAGCCCAGATCTGTTAGAAATCACATTGCATTTTATTTATCCTGCTTAAAATTCCAGGTGCTTTTGTATTCCATTAACTGCCAACATTATTATAAATTTGCCTAAATACTCTAGTCTGTAGACAAATTTTCTTTAGGTGGAAAAGATGTTTCATTTTTTTTCCCTACTGATATTCTGATTAATTGACAATAATGGTCTCTCGACCTAATTATGTGGAGTCAGTATTTCTGTTTTCTTATGTGGGAAATCCTTTACGTGGTTGTCTTCCATGGTTTCCACCAGAGTTTTGTATTAGATGATAAGAAAAGCACACTCTGCCAAATGTATTTGATGTGGATGTTAACATTTCTGTTGGTGAAGAATTTTATTTTGCTCTACTCAAACTTAGTTGAGAATACCTTCTGCTTTTGCACACCACCTGTAAAATAAGTAATATAAGAGATCTAGATACCTTACTGAGATTAAAATATACAGGATCATCCTGGACAGAATAGCAGTTCATTGGCCAGTCCTATCCCCATCTCTGTTATTCAGATATTTGTGGATCTCCAGGGTACCTCTTCATGTGCTTTGTCTCTGGGCATTTCAACAGAACTGTCCTTTCCTGTGTCCTGACTTCATTTTAGCTTCAAATGCTGCTCCACTTTCAGTGTGCATTTATGAGTTTATAATTACCAACAGGATCCAAAGCCCTCACTGCCCTCTCTACAAGCTCTCATTCTGCCTTTAGCAAGCCAGGAAGCTTCTTTCTTGTTCAAGCCTAGTTTCTTCAAAAAGGATAGCTGCTTTCTCTTCCCCTTCATTTTCAGTTGCACAGATAAATTATGGATTAGTCTAACTGGATTTAATCTAATTAAATAAACAGGCAGAAATTCACAACAAATATTTTTGATTTTTTTTAGAATTTCTTTTTTAAGTTTCTACAGTTGTGGAAACCCAAGAATTATAGGAAATTTGTATCCTCTCCCCCTTTCCCCTTTTTTTTTTTTTCTCTCTCCACTGAGAGAAGTCAATCAGTTCCATAGGTTCTCTGGTGGACTTTGGTAGAGTGTTAGTGGAGGTAAATAGAGAGGAATGATGTTTGGAGCTTTCAGAGCAGGACCACCTCTTTGGAAATCTTAGCAGGACATAGGGATGAAAAGAATTTCTTCACCAAAGATAGCTGTGTAGCTAAATAGAGCAGCTAAAGTGAAGGAGTTGTCATTACCAGCTTCATTCTCAGAAAAATTGGAAGAGCTGCTGTGTAACTGTTTCTGAGACCACACCATTGAAAACATGCAACAAACCATGTTAAATAGCCATTATAGCTCACTCAGCATCGTATATCAGATCAGAAAAAATACTTCATTTGTGTGATCACTGTGTCCCTCACTCAGAAATTATCCGTATCTACTGTTAAAAGGAGAGACCTTAACACCAGCCCCAGAACAGTTTCTGCATTTCAGAGCACCAGCAGAGAAGCACAGCTGAGTACCTCATCAAGATAAGTATGAGCATATTTCATGAAGTACAATTCAGTGGGTAGCCTGGTCACACAGCACTCAGGAAACTTGAGCACAAAGCAAAAAATAAGAAGTTCAGATAAGAAGTTCATTCTATTTCAATGCTGCTTAAGAAAATAAAGGGAACATTTCATGAAAAAGCAAAGCTAAACCAGAAAACTTCTAATCAATTCCTTCCACAAATGCTGTGGCATCGTATCAATTAAATGAATTTTCATCTAGTGACATTTTAATCTGCCAAAATAAATCTATTTGATCAACCTTGAATAAATAGCCCCATGGAGATTTTGTGTTAGTTTGGTTTTTGGTTTTAATAGTTCCTTCCTCATCCTAAACTGTGTTATCAAAATGACTTTGAGTGCCTAATCAGACACATCAGTCAAGCACCTTCGAGCACTGTGCCACCCCAAGTATGGATACCCCTCACTCAACAGCCAGCTGCAGTCAATTGCAAGTCCTTCAAAAGAAAAGATGCATGTGTAGAGGAAGAGGAGAATTTACAAGTCAAATTATGGCCCTGACTCTTGCAGCTGATCAGCTGAAGCCCTGAAGAATGAGATCTGATTATAATCACAGTCCTAATGTAAAGCTGAAGTGTTATGAGGGCATGCTAAGAGCAATGAAATCTATCCTGCTCTATTTGGGCTTAACAGATGAAAAAAGAAGCAGGATGACTCAGTCTCCATGCCTTTTTGGATGCAGACAGAAGAATGCCTCCCTAAAGTGAAGTAAAAGAATAACTGAACAAAACGTGGGCTTGCTTATTTAAAGTACTGGTTTTAAAATACACATCTTTTTGAATATGGAAAAAAAGACAGGGATTTAATTACATAAACATTTATTTTGCTTTTTACCCTCCTCTTTAACTGGGAATGGGGACAGAGTAACTGGGAGAGTGAAAGGAAGAGGTATATTCAGAAAATTTGTACATACTTGAGTTTGAAATACTTGATATTTAAAAACAGGTTTGTCCATTCATGTCTGGTTTTTATTGTTGCATTAACACTGCACATTTGAGTTACTGCTTCCCTGTGACTCTGCTTCTGACTTACTCTGTTTTTACTTTTATTGAGATGCATCTCTCCCACTGGCACAGGAAAAAGGAAGGTTTTCTTTGAGGTAATTATTAATTAGGCAATTATTATTTATGTTAGTCCAGCAAACCAGAGACATTAGGTCTAGACCAGCAACAGAAATTGTTAGCATTAAATTGAGGCACAACATAAAAATTAGCCCTCCTCCCGAAAGTTTGCAGTCCAGTCACAAGACAAGAAACAGGCAGCAGCAGATGAATAACTGAGGTAGTTATTGCTCATGCAGTTCAGTGTGCAGAGAGCACTGCTTATCTAT
The DNA here is from genome assembly GCF_021018805.1 of Prinia subflava. Lineage (NCBI taxonomy): Eukaryota > Metazoa > Chordata > Aves > Passeriformes > Cisticolidae > Prinia > Prinia subflava. The sequence goes on along the minus strand of NC_086248.1, from coordinate 59,271,106 downwards.
TGACAACAGTTTTTTAAGTATCCTGCCAGAAGGCATTTTTCATGTGTTTCAAGGCTATTTGCCTTTGGAACTAATGAGTGTTCAGAAGAACATAATGGAGGACAGATTTAAACAGAATGCAGTGTTTTCCTTTTTTTCCTCCCTTAAATGTATTTTTTAAAAAATCGTATTCTTTTTTTACCCCTCTCCTTTGAACAGTATTTGTGCCAGTATTTAAAATAATGGGAGATTATGTAATTTTTGAAAACCTCAACCACAGATATATATGTTCTTCCTACTATTCATCTCACCAATGACATTTTTTTTTTGTCAGCGTTTTGCTAGTCTGTTGTTCAGAATATGCCAGGTACATTTTAGTGCCAACAGAAAGCCATATTTTGAAATTATTTCTCCAGGAAAATACAGTATTAAACACAGTGAGACATAACAGCAGTCAATCAGCCACCTACAGTGCTAAATTTATATCAAAACTATTAGAAACTGAGAGGAACCATTAGGAACCTAATAGCCTTTGCACTCTGCTATGTCTTTAGGTGAGGGGTAACCAAGGATAGTCACAAATTTGTAAATGTCCAAGTAGTATTAGACCAAAAGTTGTGTCTGAACAGCACTGTCTTCCTTCAAGAAATGTCTTAATGCAACCTGGATATCGCAGCGTGTTGTTAAAAGAGTGATCAATTCCTGTAGGCTGTCTGGATCCTTCACCATTCACAACTTGTTTGTTTAGGCTTCAAAAATCTACACCTTAGGGGTAACTCTCTCAAAAGGAGGGTTAAAAACATGAAATAAAGACATAGAATTTGCTGCTAATCTGTTAGTAGCTTAGTTAATTTTTTTTCCTATTATTGTAACTTCTTGAAATAGTATGATTCTATTGCAAAGCCCAGGTAGGGCCTGTCTACATAATAATTACAGTGAATTTTCAAAATCATGACTCCCATTTTAAAACAAGTGTTCTGAGAAAAATCAATGTGTTTATTTGATCATTTGGGTTCTATCAACCCATCCAGAGTGGTCCTATTTCCTATGTTTATTTTTGAAACCAAATTGAGGGAAATGATCCATCTAGGTTCTACTGCACAAATTACTAGCAGGTATTAACAGTTAGTCTGACTTTTCCTTCAGGTAATGAGGTTGTTGATTTGATGTTAAAAAGATACTTCTGCAGAAGTTCTAGATGACCTGTAGCAAGGCTTAACCCACTGAAAGCTGTCATTTGGGTAGGAGCAATCAGTATCTCACCTTGGATAAGTAATCCTATTCACAAAGCTTCTTTTCACTGCTGTGCCCAGGGACATCAGGTAATATCTGTGGTCTTCTACAAAAGCCCTAGAAAATGCCGATAATGCGGCTGCCGCAAGAACTGATGAATCACTGACAGAGAGAAGATGTTTCTCATTTGTCTTCCCACTCCTGCTGCAAAGGAAACCTAATAGAGGAGTGGATGTAAAAAGCTGGGCATTCATTTTCACTAAAACACTGGATTTTTCTTGAAATTTTTCTTTTAGAAAATTTCACGATGATGTTTCAGATGTGGATCTGACTGTAGCTTTGGCCTGTCTATGCTGCTTTAGGGAAGGTGCAGACTGAGCTCTGCTGCCTCTGTGTCTGCCCCTCAGACTGAAGATTTTTGTAAATCATTTGTCACTGTCTTTGCTGTCAGAGAACAGGAGGTTTTCTATCTCAAGCTTTACAAACTTTTATGCATACTCATTATGTCATGGTCTTTGCCTATCTTTGATGTGCTGCTTGAGGAAGTGCAGCTGGTCTGGTACATTAATTTTTAGAAATATTTTCTTAAGGAACAGGACCATGAAGGTTAGTAGAGACTACTGTGTGCTCATGATGCTTCAGTTAAGAAATCTTTTTTAACAGACACCTCATAGAAAAGTTTTCAAATTTACCAGGCCATTGTACTACCAAACAGGATTCTTGGTTGGGACAAACTCGAGAAAGTCCTTTTCCTTTGTATTGTGTTTTTAAAACTGAAAGTTGTCTGGAGGGTAAAAAGATTCTTAATCCAAATAATATATAAATATAGGATCACTATCAGTGCAGCACACCTGTTGAGAAGAGTTTCCTTTCAGAACTGTGAAGTACAAAGAATGTGAGTTATTCTTTCCTGAATTAGTTTTCCTGTCTTTGAATGCAGAGATTTGGTGCAGTGTAATATTTATTTAATAGAGATTGTTTTTACTTGGGGGATGTAAGAACAAAGTAAATCCAGTAATAAAATAGAGTCAGGCGATTTCACCAGTATCTGTCAAATTTGAGCATAAATTATATTTAGGGATGTAATAAAAAGAATGGTGCTGTGGTTCACTGACTTTGCAGAAAGTATAATGTCATTAAGCTGACCTTTTCACTGAAGAACTGAGTATTGTATCAGATATGTTGTATCACATTAAAATATTACATAAAATGTCAACACTGAAAAAGAGTTAAGATTGTGAAATGTAAGATGTCAAATGACAAACATCTGTGAAGTGTTTGGTTTAAGTCTTTGTGTACATCTCAGATAAGCAGTTCAGTATCAGCAGGTTGATAAGCTGACTCCCCACAGGCATGTGGCAGAGCACACCTGCAGACGAGCTGACTCATCCGTGGGAAAGCTGCTCCTTGTGATGTCCTCACCTAATGATAGCAGAGAATTATTTAGAAAATGGAACATTTTTTCTAGGAAGATGAAGTTTCATCTCAGGATGAAATACTTTAGTTCTATTCTGGACTGTATAGCTTGTAGAGCTCTACAAATGTTGCACATTTGCAGATTTTGGGACCAGAATAGGTTTTAGCAATTTTTTATAAGTCCATGTCAGTGATCCTCAAAGAATTTGCTATTTTATGCTTAGATGTTTACAGTGGAATGGTTTTATAGTTTGAAAAATATTGATGGAGAGAAAAAGAAAGTAAGAACAAGAGAAGAATTGAATTGCTGTAGTAAATAAGGCATAAGAACACAAGCTGATGTCAGGATAAAGCAGAAAAATGAAAGGCCATTTTGTCACTCATAGTCTGAAGTCCTGAATACGCAAACTTGAGCGTGGTGGAGCCTAATGTATCATTCTGATAATTCATTTTAGTAAATATAGCCATTTCAGATGTTGATCCTTCAGAGTCAATATTATGAGAAAGTGAAAAGTGTCAGTTTTCTAAGATACAATCAGATAATTTTAAAAAGGACATGGAACCATTTAAATCTTGCCTCCTAATATCTTTGAAGTCTTAGAAATGCACTATGCTTCCATTTAATTTTTAAATAGAGAAGAAGAAAAAACCAACAAAACAAAAAGTCCCGAACAACTATTCATTTAAATATTGATTTCTTATTACTTTTTGAGATTTTTTTTCATGTGTCAGAGCACATTCAACCCATCAATAAAATCTGTTACTGTGGTGCAAAACAGTTCTTGGATTCTTAATTTGCGAGAAAGATGAGGAAAATACATTTTTTAAAAAATGTTTTAAAGAAAAGATCTAGAACAGGAAGTAATCTTTCTTTCATCGAATATGTTTCTTTTTTTCCAGGAAAGCTGAAAATCATGAGGGTTCAAAATTTGTTTGAACACTTCCCTCCAAGTGTGATTGTCCTGTTAATCACATTAGAAAATGTGACAATGCCAAAAGTTGTATGTACAAAGTTACAAAATTTTATCTTTGGATCTCAAACACAGAATAAAATTTAATCTAACCACACAATCACAGTTATTTTTTAGTTGTCAGCTTTAAGTTGCTGCCAGTAAAATAATAGTCATCAGCATCATCTCATGAAGACTTCAGAGGTGACCTCCTAGTAAATATTTTTCATCTTAAAAAGTATGATGACAGTAGAACCTCTTGTATCAGGCATTCAAAGTTATCACTGTTGCTATTCAGATTATAAAATTAACGTAGCAGAGGCATACTATCCATTACTCAGGGATGGTGATATTTTTCCATGGTGCTTAGAAATGAACTCAGTTATTTATCTTTGTGCTACTGTAGGTTTTACATGTTGGTGCATGTAAAAGTGGGGACACCTCACTGCCCATTAAAATTCTTTTGCATCAGTCTTGAATGTGAAGCCCATAGTTCTGGCTTTCTTGGAATATGAAGAGCCCTATAAAATCTTGGAATTTTTCTGTTGTTGGTTGTTTGGAGGTTTTATGTGTGTGCATGTGTTTCATTTGGGGTTTTTTGGTTGTTATTTGGGGTTTTGTTTTGCTTTGTTTCATTTGTTTGGTGATTTTTTTAAAAAATTAATAAAGATAGCAGACATTCTCCTGTGACAAATAATTGATGTTTAAGTAATAACAGAGTGCCTGAGAGTAGGAAAAGGACCATTTAGCAAAATATAGCTGTGGCAGCAACCAGCACACTATTTGTCACCATCTAGTCAAATGAGGGATTTAATTTTGAGCAACTTCAATAGTTAATATGTCAAGACATATTATGTCAATATGTCAAGACACTGGTGAGCCAGATTACACTCTTCTTTGATTTTCCTACTACAATTCAGGTGACTACAGTTACAAACTCCACACAAATTCTGCTTTAGAGTGATTCCACAATAAACTGTAGCCCCTAATCCTTAAACAGAGAGACTCCTTAAACATCATAAATACTGCTGTACCTCCTTGTAAGAAAAGATGAAAAGATGAAAGATCCTACTTTTCTTAAAAGATTCATAGAATTTGTAGAATATAGAAATTTAAGTCTGCAATTATTCTGCTCTGCAGTACAGCACAGTCAGGTTAAAGGTTAATAAATGTAAACTTTACAGATACATAAGCTCAGTAAAACCCTATTAAAAAATTGAAGATTTAGTACAGAAGTTTGACTCTCAGTGTTTTTCTTTTAATTTATGTTGACCTAATCTATCCTCGACTAGTGAAATATATGAAGAGTTTGCCTATTAAACAAACAAAAAAACCCCTTCTAATGGCTTGAAAACTTTTATCTTATGGGCTTTTTCTTTTTTTTTTTCAGTTAATGTCAAATTTTGTAATCTGAAAGATAAGCCTGTACACCATCTTAGTCAATTTAAAAAAATCAATAAGACAGAAGAAAAATAAGTCTATGTATACACTGAGAAAATGCACTGCATCTTATTAAGAAACAAAAACAATCAGTGGGAAGTTCATGTTAATCTTATATTTTTATTAAATGATTAGTTTTAGATTATTAAATCATTATCTTAGAATAGAGTAATTCAAATAAATTAGATTGTGAAACCTAAACATGAATTATTTTCTGTTTACTTTTAATTTAAAAAAATAGAGGAAGAGTGAATTTTTTTCCATCTAATATATCCATTAGAATTTCTTTCAGCATATTTTATCAAATTACTTTTGGAAAATCTTGTAAACACAGGTAAATACAGAACTTATTAGGCTGATGTGTGATGCAAAGATCCTGCACCCATAGAGGAAGTACAGAACATCTGGAATTAAAAGGGTAAGATCACATGAGTAACTCTGGCCAGTTCAATTTCCATGATAAAGAAATATTTGTATGGAAATAAAACAGAACGTTGAAGCAATGCAAAAATCACATAATGACAGATTGAGAAAGAGTAATCAGGCTAGCTGAAAGAAAAGTCTTCCAATTTTCAAGTACAAACAAAGTAACTGATTTATTTATTTCCGCAGATACAAAAGGAGACTCTATCAGTATATTTAGCTGAACTTTTGGAAGTCTAAAGCTGATGGAGAGCGTTTCACTAATTTCACGCTTATGAAACAAAGGTGCACTTACTGGAAATCTGATCAACTAACTACATGGTACCTAAATTGGAAACATTTGGACTTATTTGAAGTGCCAAGACTTCAGTGAAAGGAGTTCAGTTTTGTTCATTAGCCCCAAAGCTGAAATGGCAGCACACAATTTCATTTTCAATGAGATTTTATCTGATGATGAGAAAAACCTCTGGTATGGAAAGAAACCACTTTGTGCAGTTGTTGAAATGAAGATTAAAAAAGTCCACACATGAGTAGCTTAAAAAATCCTTGCTATTGAGAAAGGGGATTTTCATGTTCAGTTCTAGTATCAAATTAAATTTACTTTCATAAATCTTATAAAAAGTTTTCCAGCCACTGCTGGCATCTCTAGTGAAAGTGACATGTGCTACAAGCAATTAATGTTGCAATCTATATTTGAAAAGGGACCTTGACAAACAAATTACTCTTTAAAACTTTTAATTGATTTTTAGTACTTTAGTAACAAGCTGAGGGCAAATCACTGAAAGAATATTTTCCAATCATGTAAATAGCTGTGTGATTCATTCTGCAAATAAAACAGTGGTAAATGGGAAAGACTAACTTTCGCTATTTTCTATTCAAGTAATTAAGCAATTCCATACAGCCAAATATGACAAACACTTGGAAAAAGTTTTATAGACAGTCAACAGCAGCATAAAATAATTTCTAGAAATCTGTAACTTTGTAATTCCCTTAAACCCCTAAAGATAACATAGCTGTAAATAATGAAAAATATTGCTCTTATAATGTTCAATATAATGGAAAAATACAGAAAAAATGTGGTAGCAGTTCAAAGCCTTTTTGATGACTACAAAATTCAAAAGAAATATTCCATGTGATTTGAATAAGTTTGGGTCAATCCATGACATTGTTTTCTCTTCCTTTTTACCGATGTTTGCTATGTCATAACTCAAGTGGAGCCACATCTGCATCCTACTGTTTGCCTCAATGTGATACAATAAGCCTGCAGAGCAGACAATCCCTGCTCCAACTGTTTTCAGACCATAATATCAAACCACGGGCCTGATTTTAGAGATGTCCAGATGCTTGTGGAATTTTATGAGTAAGGCTCTCTTCTGGGTAATATGGTTGTTTAGGAAAATTTCTCTTCACAGAGTGGAAATCATAAGAGAACTGGGTGAGCAACGTTCAGTTTACAATTGGTTGTGTTCAAAATCCAATGGGACACACTGTGAGCATTCTACTGTAGGTGATACCCTGGTTTGTGCTGGAGCTGGATTAGATAACCTTCAGAGGTCTCTTCCCACTACAGTTATTTTTCAGTTCCAAGTTTATCACCAGAGGTCTTTAATTATGCTACGATTATGTCGTGGTTGGGGGGGAGGTGAATTTTTCTAGGGGGATGTGGGCAGTCTAATCAGTGATCAGCTTTTCTGCTGGCACCTGGATTGGTCACTCGGAGGTTTGGACACGCCTCTGAGGACATAAAGAGTTAAAAGCAGGAGTCTGGGGGGCTCGGCCTCTTTCCAGATCCCGGTTTCAGCAGAGAGACATCTCAAGTCTCCTTCCCCTGCCCAGCCACGAGGCTGGGTGGGGAGGGGAAACACGTGGTCGGGCTCAGGTAAGCCGGAGCCCCCGGGGGGGGGGGGGGGAGAAGAGAAGAGACAGGACTGGAACTGAGCTGCCCCGTCCAGGATGGAGGGGTAGAAAACTAGAAGTGCCTGCTGTGTGTGCTCACCCCCCTCCTCCCCCTCAAATTCCGGGAGAAGGTGCCCAGCCACGTAGGGGTTTGCAGAGCCTGGGAGTGCCTCAGCCTGCACCCCGCCGAGAAGAAACTGTTAACCCTTGCTTAGTAGAAAGAAACTTTTCTTAGACATTGATTCTCATGACTGGTAGTTTTCGGAGAGAGGGAAGCGGCCTGAGACCGAGGTGATAAAGCACGACTGGAAGGAACCTAATGGGCAAAGAATGAGAGGAGTAGCCTTTGGAGCTGGACTTTTCTTGCATAATGTCAGCCATAGACTGAACTTGAGTCTCTTTTGAACATAAACTGCATTTTTGAGTAGATACAGCTGCCCTTGCTTTTGCTACAGTGACTGGCACTTGAAGTGAGTAGCGAGCAGAGAAGAGAGGGGGAGGGTGAAGTGGCACCCTCTGCCCTCAGGGCAGACCTGCTCCTGGAACCCCGGCCCCTGGGTAAAAAAGAGAGAGCTCAGCATGCAAGTATCCTTAAAAGAGCCCTGTATGCAGTTTTCAGCCTGTAGACAGCAGTGAGAGCGCTAGACATAAGAAAAAGAGAGAGTCACCCTGGCAGACCTCTCTAGGCAGTGCCACGGGTGACATAGAAACATAAGGGGTGGACCCCTGTTTTCTAAGGAACAGTCTGTGGTGCGAGAGAGACTCCTCTCTCCCTTGCTGAATTGAAGATTGGTTTGTTTTTGAGTGGTGATTGTTTAATCTAAAACCCAAGGGTTAGTCTGTGAAGATTGATGGGTGGGGAGGTAGAAACTGGGAGAACAAATGTTCTAAGAAGTTTTTATTTCTGTCTCTGTGTGTGTTTAAGAGTATTTCTGTCCCTGTTCTTATGTAATTAATAAAGTTTTGGTGAGTTTTTTTTTTGTTTTCAAGATTTAAGCATGCTCTGCTCTGTTCCTGATCACATCCCACAGGAGTTGTTAGAGAAAAAACATATATTCATGAGTGCACTAACATCTGGCCAGTGCTAACCCATGACAGATTAGTAACCAAAAAAATGCAGTAAAGGTTAAAGAAAACTTCTTGTGGATATTAAGGAGAGTCTTTTGTCCTTATGCAATATTGCAGAGATGTTTCAGGGCTTGCAGTTAAAACAATGAGTGGACTTAATCCATTTAAGATGTAAGTTTCTTTAGTTGGAGCATTCAAATCTTTAAACATTTTTAGAGATCTTGATAATTTTTGAATAGACTTCTGAATGTCATATAGTCCAGCATACCCAAGTCTGTCAGTTTTGCCCTGATTTAAGGGTTATGTATGTAAAAAATACTTCTGTATGCAATAGTTATCTTAGCAACTAAAATTACAGTCGCCATTCGTCATCAAGCTCTGCATCGGGTACTAAATAAACAATAAAAAGGTCCAGATGCAAAATTGAGAAAAAAACCATTTTGCTTTGCTAGTCACAATAATCTTTAGGAATGTCTCTATCTCTTCATCTGTGACCTATCAAAAAATCAATATACACTGAACATCACACATAACCATAATCAACACACATTCAACACATAATCAACATAGATTAGAAATTACATTTTTGGAATAAACCATTTTCTTATATGGACATTTGTACAGTCATTTTTATTTGGAGTGCAGATGGTCTGTACGATCTGTGGTGAGTTCTGGGAGCCAGCAAGTGAGTCTATACCTCGTCAGGTATGGCTAGCTGAGTTCATAAATAAGAAAATAAAATAAAAAAATAAATATGTTTTTAAAAATAGAGAGGGAGAATAGACAAGACATATTTAGAATTATAGGGTAGAAAGTGGAGAAGAAAACAGACAGCACAAGACAGACAGGAAATGGAGTGGATTTAAATAGGCCAGAGTTAGAGAAGGATCAATATTTCTAATGTGTAGCTAAAAGAAAGTGGAAAAAAGTCTGTAAGTAAGCATATGATGAAGTATTTTTCTGACAAGATATTCTACTGTCAGTAGTTAATAAAAATGCAGACTATCTCACTAGTGAGAAGGTCACTTTGATATTCATAATAGCACAAGAAAATCTGTGCATGGCAAAATGCTCTGTGATTAACAATGCTTTTTCTAAGGGCGTCTATAGACAGTTATGTATCTGCACAACTCTCAGCTGTAATAAGGGAGTAGCTGTATTCAAATGCTTGACATTTATCTTATCTGAAAAATAAAAAGGTTGAAAGAAAGTAGGGGTCTTTTTTTTTTTTTCTTTTTCTTTTTCTTTTCTTTTGACAACACTGAAACTCCTACATTATTAGTTAGTGATAGAAATTAAAGATCATTAAAAGGTCATAAGAACTTGGATGGTCTGAAAACTAGGGGGAGCACAAATTGATGAAGAGCCTCAGAGGAAAATATTGTACAGTTAATGAACTAATAAATGACATTCTACTTGGATCAAAGGCACTGATAGAAGTAAGGAAGCATAAATTGCCTTTCAATTTATTTTGAAAAAATCTCTGTGTAGAAAGGAAAAAAAATCTGTCATGAATCCTCAAGTAATTTTACAGTAATGTAAATAGGTGGTATGAATATAATCTCAGCCTTCATTTTGTTATAAAAAGTGGCATTCCTCAAATAATAGATCAACACATCATAAAGCCTCCATCCTCTTTAGTCACACAAATTACAGAATATAAATAAATATTTTAAACTGGCTAATGATAACTTCATAGGTTTTTCACTGCATAAACCTTCTTTGTATAAATATAAACTCAACAACTTCATATTTTGATCGTAGGGACAAAGATGTTTTGACATTTTATCCTCTATAATTTCCTTCAGGTTCATCTAATATAAAAAAAGATTTTTTTGTGGGTTTTAGAAATTCACAGTTCTTTCTGCTTTATTGATGCATTCTTCTTTCACAGCCAAGGGAAATATGTTTCTAATATTGAGCTTAGGAGTTTTAACTCTAAGCACTGGGAATTGTTGAAATTTTAAAATCCTTTAAATTAAATATTGTTCACAAAGAGAATAGGTTAAAACTAATTTGATTCAGGTTGGTTGAGCTATTTTATTGAAATAAATATTTATTAAGTCCAAATTTATAAAAATGTTAGATCACAAATGTATCAAAAGCCTACCATATAACCTTCTAAACATTTTTGCCAGTGGATTTCCCAAGAAAGTGTGGGGCATGAAGAAACTTTTCAAAGTCTGTAACAAGTTAGAGAGCAGGATTTCCTCATGGGAAGAGTTTTTAAACTTTGAACTCAAGACCTTCTCAAATATTTTCATATCATTTTTCTTTAACAAAAATCTCAACACTTCTCCATAAGTGTCAGCTCACATCTTCATAAAAACAAAAAGCAAAGAACAGAAGAGCAAATTATTGAAAAATTAGTTTCTTTGCTATTCATAAATTTGTCTAGCTCCTTTTTGAACCTGAAAATATTTCCTCTTTCTATGAACTCCTGCAGCAGCATGCTTCAGAGGTTCATGACCTGCTCTGTAAAATCATATTTTTGTTTCAGAACAAGTGCCTAAAGTTTTAACAACTGTCCCCAAGTTCTAGAACTGAAAGAAACGATCAACAGTTCCACTGGCATCTTATATGGGACCTTCATGGATCTGTAAATCTCTTATATCTCTTCAGGGCTTTCCTCTGTAAACTAAAACACCTCAAGGTCTTTCCTCATAAGGGACATTTCCTTATGTGCTCTATTTCCTTTATCTATCTAATTGTGCTTCCCTTCAGCCACTCTAGATCTTAAATATGTTTCCTGAGATGCATAGACTAGAAATAAATATGACACCAAGATGATGATGATGCAAGAAGATTTTATGTAGCAGGAAAAATGAATTCTCCATCTGGTTTTCAGTACCCTACCTGAAGATGGGCAGCATTGTCAGTGATTTTCTCAGATTCTGAAGCATGGTGACTTGTTAATTTCTGAAAAGTGTTGACGGCTTGAAGATATGAACTGTAATTATTGGCTCCAAGTTAGATATTACAGGATTTTTTGTATTATTTTTTTCTTAGATATATTGATTTCAGTTTTCAATACTGAAATTGTTGTTTCACCTTTTGCCCACTCAGCTTTCCAAGGTTCTTCTGAATTTCTTCTACAACAAAGCAGCAATGAGCTACCAAATACAGTTAAGATTCATCTGAAGGAGATGGATCTCTATTAATGTTTTCCCTCTTCCAGGTAACTATGGAAGAAGATATATAATCTAGCTTCTCGTGAACGTGCAGCTCTAGCTGATCCTTAGTGGACAAGAGAGCTTTACAGACCGGCTAATAATGACTAGGAAAGGAAAAATAAGGAATAAGCTAAAACAGGGCTTAAGAAAATCGGTAAAAGAACCTTTCTCAGACTGTGTTCAATACTATAGTCCAGTGCTGTGAAAAGTCATAAATTATCTCAGTCTGAATGGATTAAACTTTTCAATTTTTTAATCAATTTCAAATTTCAACAGCTAATCCTTACAAATTGATTTTCTCATTCACTTATGAAAAGAAGAGAGGAGATTCGGGGAGATTTGAGGAGAGGAAATGGAAGGGAAGGGAAGGGAAGGGAAGGGAAGGGAAGGGAAGGGAAGGGAAGGGAAGGGAAGGGAAGGGAAGGGAAGGGAAGGGAAGGGAAGGGAAGGGAAGGGAAGGGAAGGGAAGGGAAGGGAAGGGAAGGGAAGGGAAGGGAAGGGAAGGGAAGGGAAGGGAAGGGAAGGGAAGGGAAGGGAAGGGAAGGGAAGGGAAGGGAAGGGAAGGGAAGGGAAGGGAAGGGAAGGGAAGGGAAGGGAAGGGAAGGGAAGGGAAGGGAAGGGAAGGGAAGGGAAGGGAAGGGAAGGGAAGGGAAGGGAAGGGAAGGGAAGGGAAGGGAAGGGAAGGGAAGGGAAGGGAAGGGAAGGGAAGGGAAGGGAAGGGAAGGGAAGGGAAGGGAAGGGAAGGAAAGGAAAGGAAAGGGAAAGGAAAGGAAAGGAAAGGAAAGGAAAGGAAAGGAAAGGAAAGGAAAGGAAAGGAAAGGAAAGGAAAGGAAAGGAAAGGAAAGGAAAGGAAAGGAAAGGAAAGGAAAGGAAAGGAAAGGAAAGGAAAGGAAAGGAAAGGAAAGGAAAGGAATTTCCTGGAACGATCCCATTTCCATTTTTGTCATCCCTCTCTCTTCAAAGTCTTCACTGACTTTTGTCTCCAATTATAATTCACTATAAGTCTTGTTTCTACAGATGTGTCTAATACTACTTTGTAGTTTCAGGTACTCAGTTTGAAAGAGTGTTTACAATTAGTTTACTGTTACTATTATCATCATATCTAAGTACCATTTCATTTTTTTTGTGTTATATTTAGCCAATCACATTTTCTACTTGCTGAAATGCTCTTGATCTCTGTAAATAAACTGTTGGTTTTTTTCATGCACCACTAGTGAAAATTTCTTCAAAGTGTGTTAAACTGACCATGACTTGAAAATACCAATCCCTGATGGTCTGAAACTGATCTCTCCAGAGACTAAAACCTATTTTGCCAAATCATTTTTGCAGAAATGACTGACTCCTATAAAGTGCTTTGCTTTTGCCTAACATTGATAAGACATGAATTAATTCGAAGGACTCCTGCTACCTAGACAGGAAAATGTTATCTCTGTTTTTCAGATGGAGAAACTGAAAAGGTGAAGAGGCTTCCTAAGGCCACAGGGCAAGATAAGGAAAGAGATGGTGCTTCAACTTGCCAGTGTCTGGCTTCTAGTCTAGAATAATAAGTGTCAAATATCCTTCACAGGTAACACATAGTCAATAGTTAGGCTAAGAGAAGATACATTTTGCTCACAGAGAAATAATAAAATAAATACAAAATTTTATACTAGTCAGTTGCTGTCTGATACTTTAAGCAGATATTCAAAGTGTGGGAGAAGAAGCAGAAGGGTAATTTTCATCTTCCTGACAGTATATAGTAAAACACACGTTTTTCACTGACTACAGGCTTAGTTCCATTACAAAGTCCAGCTTTGAAGGAAATTTTCTTCCTGACTTCTTCTCATTCATAATCAAAGATTTTCATTCTTGTGGTTCTCAGGTGTGAAGTTACATGTTATTATGAACTATCAGACTAACAACCATTCAGAATAAATTTTCATATTTATATCTAGACTAGATACTGTGCAGCTTTTTCAAAGCATAGTTGATTATAGACGTAAAAATGACCCAGACCAAGAATCACAGTGGTGGTGAAAAGACTGCCTGTGTCTAGCACATCCCAAGGGTACTAGTCATCAAATATTCAGACTTCTTTCTCAGTATCAAAGTGTGATACCAAGGACTATTTCCCTCATAATAATTATGTTTAAAATTTATTTACTTTTCAGGAAACACATGAAAGAGCAGAATATAACTGAATTACCTAGAACCTACTCTGTGTAGAATATGAGGACCTGCAAGAGTCTTTTAGCCAAAGCTGCTTCCACAGAAGCAAGGTTTACTGTCACACCAGAGCCAACCCAAATTTCCCTCAGGAAGATCCTTAATCATTATAATCTTTATAATCATTATAATATTTATAACAATTATCAATTATTATAGTATATTATAAACTGACTACTCTCATTTGGTAAACTGAACACTATTGTTTTCTTAGATCCAATTAGTTCCAACATTCTGAGAATGAAACAAAGGGAATAAACATGAGCCATAGGAAAAGAGTACTTCCAAAATGAGTGCAAAGTGGCACATTTGCCATCACTGGAACCAGACAGAAATTGGAGGACTGGTTTAAGAAGAATGTTAAATCCAGCTGTAAGAAGAGAGGAAAGAAATTTGAAAAGTAAGAGAAATTAATTTGTTCCTTTTCAGCTTCTGATCAATGCAAAATGAATACTTGGTTGTAACAATTTTTGTGAAAGTGGGAGTCATATTTTGGTATATGCAGGAAAAATAGACGGTGGAAAAATTTGTCATTCATAGATGCAGGTTATTAAAAGAGCATATTGAAAGAGAGAAAAACAATTCCATGCAAGGATGCTCATGCTTTGGCAGAAATATTGTAAATATTGATATGCTGCATAGAATTTAAGTATTGAAAGAGAGGCTGGATTTTTTTTCTTTTCTATTGGCCACCTTGAGGAGGGTTTGTCATTTGAAGAATGTAAAAGAACTGACTTCACAGAAAGGCATGTTCATATTTTAATTGGGGAGTCTAAAAACCCAGGACTTTTCTAAAATAACCTTTTGTAACTGGTACAAAATATACCAACATTGGCCTTTGTAGAGTATTACACAAACTCTCCTCATGCACACCACTTCACAAATGCGGGCTGACACATCTCCAGAGCCACAGATCACTGTTTTCCTTTAAAAAATTTCCTGAGGATGAAGTTGTTATGGTCAAAGTCTGGCCACTGAACTGCACCAACACTTTCCAGAGTGGCAAGGCAGAGACAGAAGAATCTGCTGCTGAAGTAGCCCCACTGCAGCCTCATTGTGCCCTGGTTCTGGGCAGGCAGCAGAGGCTCCCCAGCTGTGCTCTGTGCCCTGCCTTGCTGGGTGTTTGCAGAGGTGGGCGGGGGCTGACACACTGGACCACTCCTCAGCATCCAGAGATGTTGTGCAAGAGTTTGGAAGAATCCAAAATCAAGGCTAGTAATGAAAGAGTAGATAACTGTGCAAGTGTGCAGGAGATAATAATTCAGATTCCAAAAACTGCACCACAGGAAACTGTCTCTATTACTGAGTTATAATATATTTTTATGAGTTTCTCATTGAAGACTTCTCTGTGACCATGAGTAAGACTTGATCTTGCCTAGTCTGTGGTAGTTAATGAGCTATTCTTTTATTGCACCAAAGTCTATTAAGAAAGAAAAAATAAAGTGCTGAAAGTCTAAACTGCAGTGACCTACATAGAGAACCCCAGGTACCTACAGTCAGAGTGGATTTATGGCCTTTGATAACATTGACAAAATCTTTCTCCTGGTGTTCAACACATATCACATTATTCCTTAATACAGCATACAATCATTCACAGTCTTACTTTTCATGCCCTATTAGTGTACTAAGTATTTTTTCCCATTATTGACTAAACCCATTTATTTAGTCTTTTTCATATGTGTACATTCATGTCCTGTATTTAAGGACACTTCCTCCTCCTGATGAAAATTACCATTGTGTTCTTGCAGCACTATTCTCGACGGATAGAAATAGCAATTCCGTCACCCTTAATAGGGTAAAAACAGATTTTAGCATGAGCAGAATTGCTTTTGTTTCAAGCAGATGCTGTTACATGGAGCACATGGTGTTCTCCATAGGGTATTCCACACAGTTTTTGCAGGATATTATAAAACAAACTGACAGTGATTAATGCTAATAAAAAGAGCTACAAAATTACCTGCATGCAATCACTGAATATCTCTTTGTTAAACCTGACATGCTGTTGGCACAACATTCCTATTCAGGTCGCTGACACTGGAAGGTTTTTGCACACCATGAACATTTAGTTAATGATATCTGGGTCAGTTCAAAGCAATATTTGATCTTTGATTAAGATAAAAATTGTGAAAGACATAATTATAGTCAAGGCCAATTAGAATCTTTTCAGTACACAGTACATAATATGTTCTAATAACATTAGCATTTAATCTACTTCATCAGAGGCATAAAACTCAAAATTAATTATTCTACTTAATAGTGTAAAGGACCTTAAGATCAGAGAATACAGCTAAAATCAGAATTATACTTAATATCAATAACAAATTTCAGGCTGTGTTTGATGCATATCTTTTGGGGATTGAGTACTTCAGTTCCAAATTATTTTGGTATTACCATAGGTGGATAATTAGTTTTGTCTATCATTGAATTTCATTCTTAAGAAAATCAGTCAAGAAACAATAAAAAAAAACCAAAGCTGCATAATAATGCTAATGGGGAAATCTATTACTACTACTACTAATAGCACCAACATGGCAAAAGAATAATTTTTTATGTATTGTCTCATTTAGTTGGTGTGAAAAACTGTTGAATTATTGTGTTAAGACTATTACAACTTCACCAATTTTAAAATTTTATGTTATGTAACTAAATGGTCCTGTCACCTAAAACATCAGGTTTGGGTGACATACTCCTATTGTGTTGTGTAAACTAGAGATGTGTTGGGTTAGCTTTTGTATCCTTTGCTACTACAATGACTTTGAAGAAGCACAATAGCTTATTCAACATCTCAGCCTCCAAGTATGACTTACTTTAATAACTCTAATATAAAACAATTTAAAAAATAATAATAGTTGGTACTCTTTGACTAGATTTCCTTTTTATTTAAAAATAATGTTACTGCTTTCCTGGTTTGGTTTTACATTAATTTCCGAAACTGTTCCTGTCTTTTCTTCCTTTGTTACTCTTTATTTTCAAGGTGCCACTGAATTTTTAAAATGAAAACTGTAAGAAACATTCATAAATATTTTCTGATGCCATAATGCCAACAAACACAGAATCTCACTGGGATGCATCAAATATTTTCAAATAACCTGGAAAATTACAAATGTTAGGATGGTTTGCTTTGGCAATGCAGCTGAATTGTTTGGGGTTTACTAACTCTTTAAAAAGAATAAAATACCTCTAGTGGACATGGGCTAATATGTTCTGTGACTATGCTGTAAGCTGTGCCATACAGATAAGCTCTAGGAAAGACTAAAAAATAAATTCAGCCCAAATAGTTTTTGCTCTACATACTGCATTGTCACTCTCTGAATGTCAACAGAATTGCTACTACCTTATCAGTAATTAACTTATACACTATTCATGTTTATCTGCTCTCATCCTTATTTTCCATTTACTAGAAATTCATTAGTCTCATTTTAGTGGTAAAGGAATCATTCATGGTACATTCAGCTAAGTAAATCTTCCTTTCTTAAAATAAAACTTGAAAGTGCCTCAGAACAATTTACTGTTATAGTAGTCCCACAGAATAAACATCATCAAATCATCTTCATGATCGTAAGACTTTGACTAGACAGTAATTCTTAATCCTCTCTAGACATTCAGAGGATGTCGTGCTGAACTAAAGGGTTTTCTGTGGTCATTTCACATAAGTACATAATGTATGGATTTTGTAGAATACTAAGGACATGCACTTATTCTTCAATCACCATGATCCAGCCCAGGGGCAATTATATGATTTAGAGCTTTCTCATGACTTGAGCACATTGTGTGATTAAGAGGTTTGTTATGTAAACATTGACTGTTCTTCCTGGTTTAATGCTACAGGAACTACATTCATTAGAAACAGAAGGCTGTGGTAAATCAGAAATGGAACAGAAGACATAATTCCCTTGAACCTCACATTCTCAGGCCCAGAATTAAGCATCTGTCCAAGGATTTGGAGTAGGTCTGGGGGTATTTTCTGCTTGAAGCACTGCAGAGTTGATGACAAGAAAACTGCACTCCTTCCTGCATAAAAGAGGGTAGAAACTACCAAGATCACATTTCTCTTGTCACAGGGCTGATTCCCCACTTATGCAGAAGCAGTCAGCTGGGCAAAAAGCCATATATTAGTATTTTTTACTTTCAGCTGGAACTTACTTGAAGATCTTATCTGGATTTTTTTCTTTTTATCTGAAGAAATGAAATAGTAAAGGCCAGTATTGAGAAAATGCAGATCAAAGTAAGTCAAACTGGGGAAGGCAACCTCAAGTCAGTTTTAATTAAAGCCCTTGAGGTCAGTTATGCCAGTTTTCCAGAGTATTTATTAAATGGATTTACCTCCAAACCAATCACTTTCATGATATTCTTGTATCCAGGTGAACCACTCAGTATAAAAATTAGATAAGGAAGATTCTCAAGATCAAACAAAAAAAGCAGCTCCCATGTCTTTCTAGTCTTATATCAGATTGTCTAGAAAAGCTAAGCTGTGATGTGGAAATACACTTTCTCTCCATTGTTACCCTCCAGACTGTTTACTCTGAACAGCCAGTGCCAAAAGTATAATTAGCCTTACTTGAAAAGTGGAAGCTACCATGGCAGCTGTCCACATGTATAATCAAAATGCTTTTTAGGAGAAAATAAAAGACTGATAAAATAGCCCAAAAGTGTTTTAGGAAAATAATGGAGTTCTTATACACCACCAGTAAACTCAAAGAACAGAAAATATAGGTTTAGGATTTTGAGGAACTGTTTGTACCATTAAGTGTATAAATGTCAAATACCATTATTCTGTGGTAATTGAATTTTAGTTTTCTATTATTTCAGAGTTTCTAAGATTTACTTCAATGGAGACGTCAGATCAATAGACAATTCAGTTCTTTTAATATATTTCCCTTTGTATTTAACATATGGTTCTAACTCTTTTAGTGTCTAAGGATTTTTTAAACCCTCAAGTAATGACATAGTGGGTAGTATAAAAAAATGGACCTCTTTGCGATATTTTGATACTGATTCATCAAATACCAATTCAAATTTAATAAAAAACCAAACCAAAACAAAACAAAAAAACCCAAACAACGCAACCTCTAGACTTTCATTATTAGAACACCAAATTGCACAGACTCATATCACTTACTTCCATGAGGTTTTGTTTAGCCTCTCTTTGCTGTCCCAAATGTGTGACTAGAAATAAAATTGGATACATATTAAATGTGTTTGCAGGAGAAAGAGTGGTTAACTAGCCAAATTAAAACTATGGTTTAACTAAAATGTTCACAGATTGATTCAGAACTAACATGAAAAAGTGGGTACAGTCTACATATTGGGCTGAAGTGGAGTAAGATATGGTCATAAGTAAAAATGCACAACATTTGCTCATTTGACATTCAGCACAAATGACACAGTTTGGCAGTGCAATAAATCAGATTTGTGACTCCTTCTGCCATATCAAATACATTGCAGTCACAACATCTGGTACTGGTTCCAAGTCACTCAGGGCCAGCAGATGAGTTCTTCTGATCAAGCTTTTTGAAACAGCAAATAACATCTGTCCACAATAATGAATCTTCATCAGATCAGTTTTCATATGTCTTCCTGACATATAAAACCATCAAAAATTTTGATTTGTATGCTTTAATATGCACTAATGGAGTCACATGTCCACAACTGTTTTGGGTCTTGTTGGCTCTATGGTAACTGTGACTACTCACGTGCCATTTTACAGTTGTGAAGCATGAGGGTTTGATAATTTAAAAAATTAACCCACTGCAATCAAGAAGATAAAAAATGATGCTAGTTTTTCAGTATTGTTTCCTGATTTAATAGTCAGTCCTTTCAGTGTGTTACTTCTTTCTTCTTAGATAACTCTATTGCATGTCCTGACTTGTATAAATCCTGTACGCTAGAATGCAATACCAGTTCAAGATCTGAACGAAGGCATTCTCTGCAGTTATATCTCATGATTCTGAACTTCAATTTTGTCCAAGAGGTTGTATAAATGATGTATAATGAATAACCAGTGTTATTTGAACAAGATTTATTTAAAAAAAAAAAAAAAAAAAGGCAGTAGAATGAAGTAAAAGATCCTGCACCTCTTGGTCTTGTAATTACAAATGCCCAACTAGGCATTATTACTCAAGACCCATCACTTGTCCTTGAGCCTATAGGATAGACAAGAAATTGAACCCTTCTAATCTGTTCTTTGCCTTCAACCACATATTTGAACTGATGGACAGAGAAAAGAATGTATTTTAGACTGGAAACTTGGTAATTGTGGAAATGGTTAACAGATACCCTGAAACGTTGAAGGTTCAGTGGCATGACATCCACATTTTGGGTCCAGTGATGGACAGACTAATGTGGCTACTCTACTAATCTACATTCCAGTCTCTCAGACTAATCTTGGTAAATCTACCAGAGGAAATATTTCAACATACACTTTTAACTGTTATAGAAATACCTACACCTGAATGTTTAAATCGCAGATTTTCACACAGCAAATTGCACAATATGCTACAGTTGCCCTTCATTTACTGGTGTCATTTCTGTCTGTGATCAGTATACCAACTGTGCTACCAAAAGCTGATATGCACGAAATTAGCACTGAAGTACCATGGTAACCACTATGCTCTGTCTTCTGTTTCCCTGGTCACAGAGACTAACAATCTTACAAATACTATTTTCCTCTTGTACCCCATTATAATTTTGCCCTTTCCAAACTAATTAGTTTCATAGTGTTTTTTGTTCTGGAAACAATGTTTTTCCTGCTTGAGTCTAAGGTTATATAGTCAGCAGAAATATTATTGGTTTACTGTGTGCTGTGTTTATACTGAGCCCACTTCAGAGCCACTTAAATAATTTTAATTATCCCCTTCAGTATGGACTTTAGTAATTTAAAAAACCTTAAACTAAAGGAAAAAAAAAAACCTCTCAGTTTTTCAGCTATAGGCTATCTTGTATCAGCAATCTGGTGTGCTGGTACTCTGTTTTAATGAGAAATTTCAGGAGAAATAGAGGACCTGAAGTTTCCCGACATATAACAAGTTGTACTTGTACCTGTACAAAGGGTGAAAAGTTAAACAAAAAAGGATATAAATAATCCCCAAAAAGTAAGATTTAGATTAACTCTTGATCTTCTTTACTGTTTCATACTGCATGTCTTTTCCCATTAGCTCTTCTGTTTTTTCCTTTTCCTGGGAAACAGCGTTTTTGTCATTTAGGCAAGCTTAATGAAGGAAATCCACAGACAAGGCTACAGAGACAGAAAAGGTGGTGAAAAAATTGATTTCCTAAGTGGAACAAAGGTAAGCAACTTTTGTTTCCTAAGTTCTTGTGTTTTTTCTAGTTATCTCTTTTTTTCAGGCTTTGTATAGAACAAATAGCATTCAATTCTGTCTAAGTCATAGTGGAATGGCAGAGATAAGAAGTCATGGGGATAGCCAAACTTGACGAATGCCTCTAAATAACAGGATAACTATAGTTAATGCAGAGCAAAGAGAGAAATGTATTATGAAGCATGAAGCCAGGAAATGCAGAAGAAGAAGAGAGAGAAAGCCCATAAATTTTCACCATCTGAGGTGAGAATGTAACGCTAGTGAAAAATCATTCTTGTATTAGAAAGTAAACCTTGATCTCCTGTGGCCACATGCTTTATTCTGCTCTTTCCAATCAGACCTTAGCATCATCCCCGTGATACAGAGGAACAAATATTAGCTAAATGCTACCTGCACAAAGAACCACAGAATTATTTATTTTGGAAAAGATCTCTTTGAGATTGAGTTAAACATTTGACCCAACACCATCTTGTCAACTAGGCCATGTGACTAAGTATCATATCCAGTCTTATCTTAAACATCTCCAGGGATGGTGCCTCCAACACCTCCCTGGGGACTCATTCCAATGTCTTATCACCCCTTCTGTGAAAAATTTCTTTTTAAGGTCTAACCCAAAGCTCTCCTAGCAAGCTTAGGACTGTGTCCTCTTGTCATGTCTCTCTTTGTCTGAGACCGATCCCCACTGGGATACACCCTCCTTTCCGGGAATTGTAGAGAGTGGTAGCATCTCCCTGAGCCTCCTCTTCTCCAGGCTAAACACCTCCAGCTCCCTCAGCTGCTTCTCATAAGCCTTGTTTCCAGACCCTTCCACAGCTCTGCTGCCCTTCTCTGGACACACCCCAACACCTCAATGTCCTTCCTAAACTGAGAAGCCTGGAACTGGGGACGTGAGATGAGGCCTCACCAGTGCTAAGAACAGTGGAAGAACCACATCTCTGTTCCTGCTGGTCACACCATTGCTGATCCAGGCCAGGATGACACTGGCCTTCTTAGTCACCTGGGCAGGCTTGTGTTCAGTCCCTGTCAACCAGCACCCCCAGGTCCATTGGTCCACTTTCCAACCACTCTGCCCAAGTCTGTAGCATGGCCTGGGGCTGTTGTGGTTGAAGTTCAGGACCCAGCACGTGGTTTTATTGAACCTCATGCCACTGATCTCTCATCAATCCAGCATTCTCACCAAATTTGGTGTCATCTGCAAATTTGCTAATGGTAGACTCAATCTTCTTATCCAGATTATCAAGATATCAAACAGGACTGGGTCCACACTGATCCTTGGGGAACACCACTATTGTCTGGATGCCAACACAGACAGGAAAAAGTTGCAATATCTGCTAGAACAAGCAGATGCTCTTCCCCTCTTGCTTGAAAAGAAATAGATTCGGTCCCATTTATTTATCTGTGTAGGGGCCTGAAAGAAATCTAGGTGGATTTATTAACTCAAGCTTATGTGGTCTAATTCTCCATAACAGGCTATTTATATTCCTCAAACTCTCAGTTCCTGAAACAGTGAGACTCAGTGTGGCATTAGTGAAAATATAAGTACAAATGAGAAGTCTGAGGCTATTCTCACCTGTACTAGTATTTCCTTTGGCTCATTGTACAGGGCTTGAGCCTATTTGCAGTTATAGCTCAACAGGACTTGGCACTGAAACTGGGAAGAGAAGGGAACCTAAACTGAACACAGTGAGGAAGAAGAGAACAGAAATATGAAATTTACTTAAAGGACCCATGAAGAGCGGGGGAGCAAGAGGTGGAAAATAAGTGCAATACTGCATCTCTTCTGTAATAGACAGAAAGGCATTCTTCTTCAAGATTTTGTTGGGGCTATTATACTATCAGAAAGTTTTCTTTCTCCTGAAAATAAACCAAACAAGAAACTTTTAATCAGTACCTTCAGCCTACATCAATTTAAATCATACTTTGGAAAGTACTTAAGGAAACAAAACAATTCAGGTGAAAAGTTTCCTATTTAATCATGGGCATTTGAACAAATAGCTTGTAATTACTTTGGTAGACAATGAATCAGCTTAGCAACAAATAATGAATTATTAAATATTCTTACCCAACTTTTTACTAAATCAGACAGAGGGACACAAGGACAATGCCGAAAATATCAAACATTGCAAATGTAGCACAATAACACTTCAAGCATTTATTCTTATTTTTTTTCTGAAGTTCTTCTCCTTAACACACACATCATTTCCATGCCCAATGTAGCTTGCTAAGAGAAATGTTCTCTGCTAAATTAACGGCATTCTTCCGAAGGCAAGAAGTACTTTGTCCTCTGCATACTTAATCTGTGTCTAACAGAACTGTTCTGCCTCATTTCCACCTGTGTAAATTTTCAGAAATAAGTCACCACCAAAGAGTTAATCATATTAATATTAATTCCATACAACTGGATCCATAATCCTCGTTATAATTCAGTAGGCAAATCCATGGTTCTGTGAACAAACAAACCATTCCTTTTCCAAGTTCTCAGACCCAGTTCTAAAGGCTGCATGATTGTTTCCATTGAACTTCCACTTCAGCTAGCGCAAGGCTTTTCTGAAACCTCCTTTTTTCAATCATTAGAAATATTCTTGCCAGTTGGTTTCAGGACCTACTGGATTTTTCTGTCTGTGTTGTCTCTCAATTCTTGTCTCCCTCCTTTGGTGCTTGCCCAGCCAGAGTCACTCTCAGTATCTTTTTTGTCAGGTAACACACGCCACATTATTTGTCTTTGTTGTCCCCTGAACACCTTAGCAAATCTTCTCTGCACCAGTTTCCATTCAAATTGTTCTATGTCAACATGGCTAAGCAGCACTGCAAAGAGTATTTATGATTATATTTTCCCAACAGCCTACATGACAGTATATATTTTTCACAACAGTTTTAGTGTGAGCAGCCATAACAATGGCCTGATTAAGAGGGGAAAATTACTGAACAGAAGAAAATGGCTCCTGGAAAATATTGTCAGAGAAATTGCCTTCCAAAGTGGGGGCTGGATGGCTGGGAACTCGACCTGTGAACCAGAAATGTCCTTAAAAAGTGCATCTGGTAACTTTGGAGTGTAGATGAAGTGCCAAGAATCCAGAGACATCCTGAGGTACCGTGAATAAGCATAAACCCAAGAAACTCTAATGGCAATTTATCATCTCAAAAATTAGAAACAGCCTGGGAACATAAAATTAATCTGGAAGAACTGTAAGCATAATTTAACCACTTAATTATTGGCTGCTACAAATGAAAAATTGAAATTTAACATGTTGACTGCTTTAAGTGATATTGTCCTACACTGTCTTATGTCGCTAGGCTATAAAAAGAACAGAACTTTTAGCCAAAATAGAAGGTTTCTTTTCTTTTTTCCTCTGAGTTTTCTTTGGTTTTCTGTGCCACACATACTTCTATTTTTCTAAGCCAGTTGAATTTCACATGAATTTTCTGCCAGATCTGAGATTTTCACTGAGAGTGCCCAGATGACTCTGGACTCTGTGACATAGACCCTCTTTGAAGAGACACTCTGTCTGTTATCTCACTGTGTCCCATTTGCTCCCACTTTGGTGTCAATTTGATCTGTCCTTACACCTCTGGGAGGGTTGAATCAAACTTTGGGACTGATTTCACCCCTTTGGGATGGTTTCACTCTGGAAATCTGTCTAATACCCCTACTACACATATAGGTAAACAATCATATCTCCTTTTATACTGTTATTAAATGCCAACATTGGTCTTTGTATTGTTGTTATGATAAACTGCTTCTCTAAGAAGTTTATTGGTTTCTGTAATTATATTGGTTGTTAATCTAGGATTGGTTATTGCTGTTATTGACCACTGCCATGCTATTGATTGATACTGATTAATCATTAGTTGCTGATTGTAATTTGTAATAGCCTGATATATTTACATACATTTGCTTTATTCATCTAAGGTATAATTTCTAGTGATGCTTTCTGTGGCTTTGTGATAATTTGCAACAAAATAGAGACATTTAGATGATAAAAGCTTCCAAGTCTTTGTGTATT
Source organism: Prinia subflava (assembly GCF_021018805.1). Lineage (NCBI taxonomy): Eukaryota > Metazoa > Chordata > Aves > Passeriformes > Cisticolidae > Prinia > Prinia subflava. The sequence continues at coordinate 59,246,003 of NC_086248.1, read as the reverse complement.
ATGAAATTCAGTGAACCCGAGGCTGCAATCGCTACACATCCACAGTTTTGGGTAACATTTTTGGTCATAACAGGCACACATCATATACCCATACACACTATATAACTTTTTTTTCCTCCATATATTTTGTGTTTCTCTGCTTTTGGTAAAAAGAGAAAGAAATGTTTCGACAGAAACTCACAAATTTACGTGGTAAAGCTACATGTGAAGCTCCTCTTTAAACACCAGATTTTAATTTTGCAACCTAAAACTTTGATTCAACCTGTAATTGGCAAGCTGTGCATTTCAGAGCCAGAGTTTGATAAGTCTTTCCATTCTATTCTGTTTGCTCTTGCAAACAGTAATTAAGTGTAATTATGTAGAAAAAATGTTGATTGAAAAATGTGTATTTGCAAACCTGAGTTTGAATGGACCTACATTCCATTTAAAATATAGCTTCTCCAATCCCTTTATTTTCCAAACCCACCACAAAATTGCAGTGCATACTATTCTGTACAGTGTAACAAACCCCAGGGTAGCTGTAAGAAAGAAGTGTTCTGCTCTCCTCTGCAGTCACATTCATCTTTGAAGCACATTTTTAATAGGGGGTTCAAAAATGACTGCATTCATTGCATAGCGAAATTGGCTTGCAGGTTGAAGGGATAAAACGATACAACTATGAAGTCATAATTTTGCATGTGGATTCCTTGTCTCACTTTAGTTATTCTGTTTCAGAAGTCACTTATTCTGAAATTTTTCTGTGCCAGAGGGACAAAATTTGTTCTACAGCATATTTCTCTGTGTAGAAAATTACCTATGCTTTATCTTTTCAGTAACAATACAATCTTTCAGTATGGATCTAAGTAAGTATCTATTTCACTATCTTACAAACACTAAACAAAACAAACCCAAAAAAACCCTCAACAACCAAAAAAGACCCCAAGAAACCTTCTATCTAAACCATAACATATTTTAGAAAACATCTTATGTATGATGTTTACAAAGGATATGTTTTGTCGCTACAGCAGAATTAACTCGGAAGATAAAATGACAGTAATCTCATGTTAAGGTGAAATCGGAAATCCATAGACAGCCAAAAACCAAAGGGTTTTGTCTACTCCCTTGATGTCACCTTTGAGATCTTGAAAAAGTAGTGATGGATAAAAGTGTAAATATTCAGAACAGATTTCTTTGCAGTTTCTGTGTACTTTGCTGCCCTTTAGGGAATTGAAAAATAGAAAGAAACTTTCATAAAACTTTTCTGTTCTATACCAAAAATGCAAAATAACCATGAACCATCCCTTTCCATTGTGAAATTAAGTCTATTTCAAGAAGGAAATAATAAGTTTGGTTTTCCTCTAGGAGAATATTTTTTTAAATATTCCCAGCTCAAATGTTTGTTTCACAGATTAAAAGGGACAGTTTATTCTGTTAGAGGGAAGAGTTAAAAAAAACTTATTACAACTGAACTGAAAGGTCTTACAGATTCTAAATATAATCCTACATGTAATGAATACTGTAGCTTTACATATAATAAATGAAATTAATTCTGATTAAAGATATGGCAGTACAGGAAAAAACCCCAAACACTGGAAAGTTAATCACAGTAGCATATTTATTCATGTTTGTATAATATTTCAACAAGTTATTGTTTCTTGCTGTAAGGTATCTCTTCTGTGCCAATAGAAGTGGCTATGGAGTCCAGCCCAACGCTGTTAAAAATTTCAGTTGAAAATTAGCTTGTGATCAGAGTTTTCAAACACCTCTGGTTTCTTCCATTTTTGTAGAGAAAAGGTTTGTGGTTTTCATTCCAGCTTATACCATGCTGCTTTCTTGACTTTATTACCCTTCTTCAGTTGCAAGTAACCCAATGCAGGAAACAAAACATTATTTAAATAACATATTCTTGGATCTGAAAAGTATTAAGCTAAATACAGTATCTCTGTGAACCACTACAAATTGTGCAAAACATTGCAATTTGTCTCATTTAGCAATTTTAATCTACAAATGAGGAAATGTTACCCATTAGAATTCTGCACTTGGTTCCCTTATTTTCAAAATATAGTATATTGGCCACAAATACAAAATAAGAGTCCATGAGTTATGTTATATATGACAAATTATTTTGAAGTTTATTTGCAGACAGCATATATAGTGATAAAAGGTAGATTTTTATGCACATTCTTTTGTCTTCTATCAAAGCACAGCTTTGATATCTGACCAAAGAAATTTCTGCAGAAGCATGTGGACACTCATGTCTGAGCAAAGAAGATCATGTGTGGAGATCTTTAAATGCTAAACTACCCATGATGAATATTAACTCTCAACAATAAAGAAGGAAGTTAAAGAAGAAGAAAGAAGTTAAAGAACATTGAAGAAATGGGCATGGAACCAAACACATCTATGTTGAATTTGACCAATACCACTGGAAGGTTGCTCTCTAGGGTTTTTTTTTTTTTTTCAAAAGTCTGTGTAAACTGGAGAAGAGTAATGACGACTAAGAAAAGACAAACATCAGGTCCAGTTTCCAATAGTAATTTGGAATTAATTCTGATTTTTAAGATGGCCTTGCCTTGACTTTGGAGATTGGACTTTGTGATTCACAGAGATTCCTTCTGACCTGAAGCACTCTAGTGTTTTGATCAATCTTGCAGTCAGCTTTTGAGAAAATAACTCGTATTGGCATGTAGCTTGAGACACAGGGAATTAGAAGCAGCACTTAGTTGTATAAAACAAGAGAGTATGTGTAATATTAGAATATTGTCAAAGAAATTATCTGCATTATGGATAGAAGGGTGAATCAGAATGATTTGTGGGTGGGACTCTGGTTAGCATTTAAGTGATTTCCTCGCTTGCTTTGTAATAGTTACAGATCTATGTTTTGTGCTAAAATAGAAGTCTATCTACATGCCCTTATGTAAATCTGAATGTTGGATTTGCACTTTGTTGACATGATTTATAAGTGTTTGATAATAGCCGCAGCTAGTTGATGGAGAGAAGCATTTCCTGAGTAAAATGTCATCACTTCACCTTTGTGCTTTGAGGTAACAAATAGGCTCAATCTATTTAAGTTCTTTGACAGTAAACACTATCAGATGTTTTTCCCTGAGGGGCTCATTATCTCAAGTGGTAGATTTTGCCACTAACAGCACACTCAAAAAGGGTTTGAGAAGCCAAGGCAAGATAAAATCTGCTTTTCCTAATGAGCAATCTCGCAGGATATGAACAAGATCATTTTCAGACCTGTGTGCGTGAATACTTGTGAGTCAACTGTGAACTACATTGGCAGCAAAAAGAAAGGTAAAAGCAATTAATTTTTGGCAGTACTTGTAGATCAGCTTTTTCTATGCTGTTTATCATCACGGCATCTGAAGCATACTGACATGTCAGAGGCAGAGGTTGCTGATGGAATGAGAACTGGTATGGCATGGAACAGCCACCTGCCTAGTTAAGGACCAAAGCCAGCGTAAAGAACCTGAGAGAGGAATTCTAGTCGTGTACCACAAAAAGACAGGGTATGAATGGCTGATATGTGAGAAACTCAGACATTAATGTGTTCAGATGTGAGGGAAGGGTTACAACTCATTTTGTATTTAGGGAGAGTGGTGTCATTGTTATTCTATTCCCTCTTCTTTCAAGTCCCAACAGGGATGCCTATCCAATGGTAAACCCAGGGCTGTTACCCTGCTTTCCTGAGATAAATGTATCTGCAAATATCATTCTTTCTCTGTTTGTAAAGGTCTCAGTCACTTTGACTGAATTCTCTGTAAGAAATAAAAACCATTTAGGATATAAGCAAACCATTTATATATGCATTTCACGTTTTCTTTTGTTTCTTAAGGAAAAATCTGTTTTACAAAACCAAATGTGCTTGCTAACTTGCTAAAAGAGAAGTTGTGAGAGCATTTCTCAGCAATATTATACATTCAGTTTAATTTGTCAATATTGAATAAATACCCTAATGTTCTGTTTGATGTTACTGCTACTGCAAAATGTAGCAGCATAATAATGATATTCTCTGCTATGCTATATTCTGCCAGTTACAAAGGAATTAAAGAATAGCAATGAAACTGTCAACTACATCATGTCAACTGCAGGAAATTATTACCTAGATTGGACAGTGAGCTATCCTAAACTCTGAGAAAGAATTATTCTAAAGAATTTATTGAAATCTATATAGGATAGCTCCCTTAACTGGCAGTTAACTATGTCAGTTTAACTATGTTTAAACCAGGATAATGTGAATGATACATGTTAATACAACTATCAGTATAAGAAGAGATGGACAGAGAGTATATTTTATACCCAAAATGATGACAAAACAACTTTTTTCCTTCCATAATCAGAATTACACTATCTACAATGCAAATGAGGTTAACATCACAAAATTATTTTGAGCCTTACTCAATAGAATCCAGCTTAAGCAATCAGCTGAATCTATTTCACCCTCTTTGAACCCTTTTGATTAGGGTAAGTGAAACATAATCAAGTAGCACTGCTGTCAAAGTAGCTGTAGGAATCTGGCAAGCAAACAATGCAACTAGTTTGTTGGGCTGATTTAGGCAACACTTTATAAATAGCATCAAGTTGCAAAAAAAATCTGAAGGTTTTGGGTAACAGAATGAAAATTTACCAAGAAATGTTCAGGCCCTTGGAAATAACTATTTTCAGTAACAGTTTGACATATTATCCCTAAATTTTATTGAGGGCTCAGTTGAGTTAAACATGTTCCATCTGAGATTACTGGGAACTGGAAAGCGTCAGGAACTTCTTATGTAAATATAAAGAAAAATCTCTTCCATTACAGCAAAGTACTTGTGAGGAGATGGATGCTGATTACTTCATTTAATGTGGCAGAGAAAGGCAATCGAATGCTGTAATTAAGAGGGTGATACAAGACCAACACAGACTGACTTTAAAGGAAGCCTGTGCTTCTCTTCAAAGTCCAAGTTCAGAATTTACAGCTCAGGTAAACTACGTGCATAAAAAGAGCTTTCAGTCTGAGATTCAACTCCGTCAAAGAGAAACTGTAAAGAAATAAGCTGATAGTAACTTGTCCTGTGTAGTTCAAACAGAAAAAGTAATGCTGACTCTGACTAACACAATATTTAGTGTATAGAAATCCCTAAACCTTTTTCATCACACTAAGTTTTAGAGGTCCTTAGACAAGTATATTCAGTCCCAGAATAAATTGAAATAATCTGATAGACCATTACTCATTCAGAATAAAGTAATTTTCCCATGCACAGCACTGCAGCTGTCAAAATTTTTCACTTTTTTTGAAGGTAGACTGTTACTGTGTATGGTAGAAAATGCAGAAAGCAAGGACAGATTTCTTGACAGAAGATGATCCTGAAGATTTGTTTGGGGTTTTTACTGTGTAAAAGTATAATTCTTTGAAAATCCATATTCTTCTTAAAAGGTGTTTGAGGGACCACAATGACAATGACAGGAGTTTAGACCATGGGGGCACCACCAGCCCTGACTGTCCTTGCCCTTCCCCTCAGGACTCCTGCTGGGGAGCCACTGGCCTTGTCAGTTCTCTGACGGGTCTATCTGTTAAAGCCAGCAGATATGAATTTCCCTCCTTCTCAAAGAAAGATGGGAGTAGTAAAAACCTGCCCACAGAAGATGTTCAGAGATCTGATGGAAAGTGACGATCTGGAAACCACATTCCTATGTTGTGCACCACCAAAATGATTTAAAAAGGAAATCCAGTCACAGCTTTGTTTGTGTTAGGAAAACATAAACCATTAAAGGAGCAGGAATTCTTGGGGTTTTGTAGCAATTTTATTCTAACTTGACTCAAGAAATTGTGATTAAACTAGATGCTGGTAAAAAAAAATAATATATATATATATATATATCTATATCTGTGAAGGTCTTGAAAAACTTGAGCATTTTGAAGCTATTTTTATAGCCTATAACTATTTCAGGCATTTTCTTATGTCTATAGTTTCTCCTATTTTAATAGAGGAAGGGTTTCTGGTTTTCATTCAGCTTATACCATGCTTCTTGTCTCTGTTACCCTTCTTCAGTTACATGAAAAAGAGCAAGGCCATCCTTACAGTATCCAAAAAGAGGAAACAAATACTATGGGGGTATTTGACTAGTGAAGAAGCATTTCCATTCCTCACCTTGCTTACTGAGCAGGGTTGCTGCATGCAACAAAGATATCACAAGAAGGACCTGGGATTTTTTTACAACAATAATTAGTCATTGCAGTAACCTTCGGTCATGAAAGGAGTCTCTGTCAGAAAATGCAAAATTATCTACTTTTTTTTTGACCTAAAAAACCAAAAATATAGGCTTTGATGTACATGTTTTTAAACTCAAGTGTCTGTCTGCAAATCCTACTTTGGGATTTCAGCAATTATCTTAATAAAGGACATTTGAAAATGTCCTTTCACTGTGTGTGTGAGGATTCAAATATAAATACTTTAGGTTCTCTGACATTATCACATCTCATTAAAACATATCTATCTATGAAAGACGATATTTGAATAACAAATCAGCTGCCCCAACAGGTGTCTGGAGATCTCTGAGAAACAGGTGAGAAATTTTAGTGTTTAAAATTACACTGGACCTGCACATTATCAGTTTTGATGTAGTTGATGTAATGTATTAGGCATTATGTTAATGTAGTTAGTAAAACTGAAGTGTTGTAAAATGGTATGGAATATAAATATTACTTATTAGTTCCTTGAAATACTAAGATTCAGTTCTCTTTCCATCAGTATGAAATGCATTTTGCTCAGTACATGAACATTCTAAAATGTCTTCATTAGATAACCTTCCTTATCATCAATGGTAATGAACAAATCCTCTTGGAATTTCAAGAAGCAGTAGTTTTAAAAAAGACATTTGGAAATATTATGAAAAGGATGTAAATGTATTTTTTTTAAAGTTCAGGAGCTCTAAAAATATCACGTCCTGTTTAAACTACAGTATTGTTGATTGTTGTCCTTAAAAGATAGACAGTTTGCCTAAAGTGTTCTAACTAAAACAGAAATTTACTCTCCAAACTACCTTTCAACAATAATAAACTGATTAAAAACCGAATTTAAAGAAAAATCTTGGGGACAAATATCATATTTTCTTGACAATATACAAGATCAATACACTATTTTCATTGTTGCCACTAAAATATGATATATTATTGAAAATACGCTCAGTTTAACATATATACAGATAATGCTTTACAGACCAATACTGGGGGCCTTTCAATAAATACCTACTTTATTTTCTAGCTCTGTCCAGAATCTGTTTCAGGTCAGCCTTCAAAGGCATCAATACTGCTACTACTAGTAGTCTTCAATGTGCTAACTACATAAAGATTATAATTTACACTCCTGATTTTACATCATTATATTATTGAAAATAATTTATTGGGAAAAAATAGCCAGCCAACCAGGGAATAAAAAAAAGGCAAAGTTTGGATTTTTACCTTCTGAATTAAGGCCCTAACACGAGTTCTGTAAGGCAACAGAGAAACGCTTGAGGACAGAGTCAGCAGGAAGGGCAACCCAGGCCTTTTGTGAGCCATTTGTCTTTCTTAGTGACTACAATGGGGTTGTAGGAAAACAAGACTGAAGAACTAACAACAAAGACATGTATGCCCTTCCTTTGAACAGAATAGTCCATTCAGGAAAGCAGAACTCTCCATGATTCAGTTTCAGGATCCATGAAACTTCTGGAAAATCAAGCTTCATTTAAAGACTCTCTCCTTGCTCAGCATTTTCCAGGAAGATATTAGGAGCAATTGAAATAATTATTCCAGGTGTAAGAAGTCCCTAAAGGTAAAATATCTGAAATAGTTGTGATCTGGATTCTAAGTTTCACTTGCAATTTTTTTTAACTTTCTATTTTTGTATGGTTTTTCATAATTTGTCCTCATCAAGTCATACATACTAGAAAGAGCAAGAATTTTTAAATGAAAATAAATCAGTGGGCTGTTTCTGTGTCTTTTATATCTGACTCTTCTCTTGATTAATGAATCCTCTCCTCACTCACTTAAATACCAAAACACTGTTATTTTAGTTTTCACTTTTTCTGACAGCACTGAATCTACTAGTAAGCTTTTATTTTATGCAAATCAGCATTTTATTATGAATATTTGGACCATTTCTGTCAAAGGCAGGATCAAAAGAGAGAAAGAAACATGAAATGCTTCTTAAAAACTAGGCCATTGCTCAAAAATGTTGAAAGATCAATTAATTATGGCAATTATTTTTCTACAGACTCATTCAAGAAAAGTCGAGTGTACATTCTCTTAGTGTGAGGCAGAGATGAAAGTCATCTCTTCAATGATATCTTAATTTTAATACATTTCAAAGAGAAGTATTTAATTTTTGTGAGCCCAAACCAATCCATAGACACAGAAATCAGCTGAGTCCTCAGAAAATTTTAATTTATTCAAATCTCTTCACTTACTATTAAGTTTTAAGTTTAATACATAATCCTACTTCTATAAGAATATGTCAGGAATTTACTCCTGACAGTAATGTGTTCATGTGTTCAAACTTTAAGCAAAATCTAATTTCAGAGAAAGTCATATATTAGGTTACAAATTTGTTTCTATTCTTTGAATGAACATAAAATATATTTCCATTAAAAAAAAAAAGACATGCAATTTCAAAACATGGTTTTCTGGGAACATTTCACTTTTATGAAAGACAGGAAGAATTAGTCATTCAGACTCCTTGAAAAAGCATCATTACAGAAAAGAAATATAGAAACAGGGAACATAATGACTGCACATGAATGTCTTTGTAGTTACCCAGTATTGTCCCAGGTACAGGGATCAGCAGACATTCAGGCACGAGGAGAAAAAATTAAACTGAAATGAAAGACAAAAAAATCCCTCCGTTTGTTTGTTGCTTCAGAATTTTATAAAAATTATAGCAGATGTAATTGTTATTATGAATATAATTGAATAATTTGGCATTAATGCCTTCAAATACATTTTGCAAAAGGTAGTGCAGGAGGAAAATATTTGCCTCAAAAGCTAGGCTATTGTACATGTGTTTGTCAGAATATTGTGTCTCTAAACAAACATTGTATGTCTAGTGTTTTGTTGCCCTCTTGACTATTTCTAAAGAACATTTACACATTTTGATTTTTGTACACAGGCAGAAGAAATAAGACATTCTTGCATTTTCTCATCTGCTGTTGTACTCTTCAAGATTACTTTTACCAGCTAAAATCTAGACTTAGCTTTCTCTCTTCCTTTCATTTGTGTAACTATTTTTATAATTTCTGGCCTCTGATGTCCCGAGTGGTACCCGAAGTGGCTGCTCTCCCAGCAAGTCCAGCTCTGTTCCCTAAGGGTTGGTCCTGGCCACGAGGCTGCATCCCAGAGCTGCAGTCCAGCCTGGGAAGCAGTGGAGCCCAGATGTGTGGAGAGGAGGGTTTGCTCTGCCACCACAGGCAAACGCTTGAGCTACTAGGAGAGCCAGCTCTCCCTGAAAAACCACTGCTCTTCCCAAAAATATGTGGTTCCTCTTCCTTGGATGACAGCCAGAGGTTTCCTGGGTTCTGCTGCAGGGGGAGCACACAGTGATTGTAGCTATTTTGCTGTAATGCAGTAATGAAATGCCCCTTTGGAGCTGTGGATTTTACCAGCCTCTAGAACTTATCCTTCCTACCACATAAAAACACTATTGACACTGTTACTAATGTCTCAGAGCAATGCAGAGCTTCTCAGAAATGGGTGCAGCAATCAAAACCATTCTGATATTGGGCTAAACTTCAAAGTGGAAATAATTTTCAGTATTTCAAATACTTTTAAGATACAACCTTTAATCTAGTCCAGCCGCAGATGATAACCACAAGTCTGATATGACGGAATAGTGTCTAAAGAACAAAAGTCTTCTTTAAAACAAATAAGCATTAAAAAACATTTTACTTTTGAAGATAGCTGGTTCAGCCACCGCATTTTGGAACTAAAAATTAATGAAGAAAATTACTTGTCTAAGCACAAGATTAAAAAAGAATCAAGTCATAGCACAAAATCACCTAAGCAGTCTTTATATCTCATTTCAGCTTCACAGAAGAAATTAGAAGTAAATGTTTGGGGAATGGTCTTCCATTTTAATTTCATTTATAACAGAGAATAATAGAAGAACTGGGTTCAGTTGCCTCAGGCCTGTGTTTACAGGCAATTTACAGTGCAGAACATTGCAGTATTGATGAGTAAAGGATATCAGTCCATTACAGTTTATTAAGTTAATAAAACCAAAAGCAGACAAATCCCAAAGAGATACAGTCTTGGGTTCTCAAAAATTTCTTTTTTCCCCAGTTCATTTTACTCCATGAAACAGAACATATTGCTTCATCCAGAAAGCCTGGTGCTTTTGGAGTATGACAAGGATGCCTCAGTTAAAAGGCTTCAGTGAGACCTTACAGCACCTTCCAATACCCAAATGGGTATTGGAGAGAGCTGGAGAGGGTCTTTTTACAAGACTTTTTGCAAGGGCATGTGACAAGGAGCAATGCTCCATATGACAGGGATCAATGGTTTTAAACTGAAAGAAGGTAGATTTAGATAAAAATTGGGAAGAAATTCTTTACAATGAGGGTGGTGAAACATTGGAACAAATTGCCCAGAGAATTTGTGAATGTCCCATCTGTGGAAGTGTTCAAGGCCAGATTGGATGGAGCTTTGAGTAACTTGTTAAGTGGACGGTCCCCTGACCATGTCAGGGTGTTGGAACTAGATCTTAAAGCCCCTTAAAATCCAAACCATTCTATTGTTCTATGATTTTCTTGGCACAGAAGTGGCTAAAACTGAGAGTGGTTCAATTCACACTGCTATGAGGGAAGCTGTCTCTGAGAAAAGATGGGGAGCAGCACATGCTAAAATTAAGCTCAGGCTTATTCTTTCTAGCACTTTTTGCTGTCTTTTCCTCACTGGGAATAATAGAATCATCATAGAAGTGGCATGTGGAGAGGGAATGAAGATCACTGTTGTCTTTTGAAACACTTTGCACATTGCCCAAGAATGTAGGCTAAAAGAAGGTGAAAGAAGCTGAAAGAATCTGGCATACAGATCATGCAGAAACACAAAGAAAATTTGACTTATTATTAATGTCTACCTCTAAAATAATAGGGTTTAATGCCACAGTTCATACTTACTGTGTGTATTTCATCATTTGCACCTATGTGGAAATTTTCTTTCACACCAGAGGACTGTGGTGTATCACTGACATAGATACCACCTTCCTTTGAGGTGTTCACACATAAATATCTAGCTTCAAGTCTTGCTCATTTGAATGGGACCAATGTAGCCTACTGCCCTGAAGCCTGCTTGACTCAACAGAGGCACTGTAGAGCATACAGAAACTGCAGACCTCATTGTATGGCTGCAGCAGCAACTGTGAGATGTTGTCTCTGATGGACTGAATATAGCCATTCTGGATATATCTTTGTCTGAGAGAGTGATCATAATTAAGGATTTCTTAAAGTCCTTGTTACTGTGGTTGTTCAAGTTATTGTCAGCTGGAAATCCTGGGACACAGATGGTGTCAGTGTTGGGACCAATTCACCTTAACCACAAGGGAGCCAGCAGTGTGAGAAAGTTTTTTGGATATTGAATAGAATGAACAGGATCATCTACCATGGGGTAGTTACATTGGTTTAACTCCTGTTGGGTGAAATTGGAGAAGCCTATACTTTTGTGTAAGAGCATATCTGTTGTCCTATGAATCCTTTTTACTCCCAGCTCCTGACAGCCAGTGGTTGATAAATTTGGAATGGAGAAGTCCATCATGGGAAAGTCAGGGCTGAGGTCTCTAGAACCATTTTCCAAGTATAATTTAAAAACCTGTTGCAAACTCTTTTGGAAAATAGAAATGGACAGGATCAATAAACTCATACAATGTTTCACCCTCCAGTGCTTCCCAAAATGTTTAAAGATAAATGACAGTGTACACATTTTCATGCAGTAACCATCCAGTTTCTGCATTCTGGGCATCATAAATCTTATGGCAAGGCTAAGAATTCCTCCTTTGAAAATACACAAATATATTAAAAGAAAAAAATGTCAGTGCTATGCTAGGATTACTAATTATTGCCTGGGAAAAAGAGGTTGAAATAGATAATAAAATAAAAATAATACATATTGTAGAAAAGCTTTGCTTTACAGAGAGCTATCCATGAAGATGGAGGATCCATCTTTTGAACTACCAAACTTTATTTCTATTCAAATAAATTGGGCTTCAAATTCCAACTATAAGTTCCTTGCCAGAGTGAACTGCCTTTAGGGACTTTATAATTTCTCCCTGTGAAGAAAGAAATAAAATGTAACTGTGTCTGATGAGTCTTCTCTTTGACAATCTAAATAAAACTCATTAATATTCTGTGTAACAATTTTTTAAGCTATTTCTTCTTCTTTTCAGTGTCCTTTTAAAAATACAGACAACCATGCTGAAGGCACCATTACTCTCATTAGTACAATAAACACAAGTTATGTCTACTTTGCATCAAAAGTTTCTTGGTTTGTAGAAAAGAATCTTTTTTTTTTTTCATCTGAAGCTTAAGTGTCTTATCTTTCATGAAATCAGAATCCTCATTGGAATCACTATTTTCCAGTTTCTCTTTTTTTTTTTTTTATCATTATGATTTATGTTTCTTGTTCCTAACTTTGCATTTTGTGGAACTATACCAGTCACAGCTTTCCAAGTGGAAAATGGTAAAATGATTTGTGTAAATGACTCATCATAGCCATGAACCCTCTTCTGGTAATTTCGTGTCACTTATAACAACATTTCTGCAGGAATTTCATACAAATCCTTCTCTTCATCCTGTTAGTATGATTATTCTTTATAATCCAAGAACACAACCCTTTCACTTTACTCTTTATGACTTCCAGTTAAACTTCATTTTTTTCTCATGTCCCTATTTCCACTCTTGATTTCTTTACATAGGGGAAATGTGAAACACAGAAAAATCAAGTGCTGAAAGATAGGGGGAAAGAACAATGTTTAATGAAAACAAGATTAAGACAGCGTTCATCTGCATAAGTAGGGTGGAAGTTGGCATTGAAGGGCAGGCATTCGAGTTCTAGCTGAGTTTGTTACAACAGTAAATAGTACTAAAAGGAAATTTAAAAGTAGGAGACCACTTTTGAAGCAACTAAAGAAACACTTGGGGATGAGAGGCTAAGAAATTGTATTTGATGGTTCAGGAATTCATCGAGAGAATATATCCCTCCACTTCACAAAACAGCCCAATTATATGTTTGTTCTAGTCATCAGCGTGGTCAGCCATGTAAATACACAGCCATTAAGTCTTATTGGAGAGGCATTTGGCACGGCTCTTTGTTAGTGTGGTGGGTTCTGATTACACCCACACTGCAATGGCAACACCATTTCCAGCCACCTGTGCACTCTCTGCAGGCTCATCACACAAAATGGACCTCATGCAGTGGAGCAAAAGGTAAAAAAGTACTAAAGCAACCATGGGGATAATTTCCTTTAGAAATTCTTCATTTTTCCCTTCTCTTTTCATTCTTTTTAAGCCTTCAGCTCACTCCAAGGCAATTCCTAGTTTTCCAGAAATCTCGTTACTTTGTGTTCAGTGCCGGTAAGTCTTTTAAATTGAAACCAGACCGCAATTCTTAAGAGTCTTAGATCAGCAACTGAATCACGTATGTGGACCACAAAAAGTAGCTACTAGTTTACAGATAAAATAGATGTGTAATGAAATAGAAAGAGAGCCGAAACCCTCTACTCTTCCCCTGTATACTCTATTTGCACTTTATGTGAGACCAAACTGAGAAAGCAGGAGACATAGCTCCCTTCAGTTCCACTCTTTGACAGGGAAACATCCACCTTAGTACCAAACTGTGTTACAAAAAGAACCCCAAATCTTGGCAATGTTTTACTGGGTTGGCTTCCAATGCATAGACAGAATAAAATAGATGTCCTTTCTTATTTTGAAATCTTGCCTAATGATAATGTCTCTCCATTACCTGACTAACCCAGAGGACTTCATGTTCAGAGAAGTGACATTTGCTCAGCATCCTTCGCAAAGTTTACTCAACCACATGCGCTACGTGTTCCTTCTAATTTAAGACGTGTTTTCTGGTGCACCACAAACACTGAGGTCCTGAATGACAGTATCAGACAGCAAGCATCCTGAGGCAACTCTTAGAGTAAGTCATAACAGTGCAATTCTGAATGCTCTAATAAATATTTAAAATATTAAGAGATGATGTGTGTTGTTGAACCTGTTGAAATTTAATTTTTAAGTTTTACTCTCATTACAGTGATACAGACACAGCATATCAAATCACAGAGGCATAGCTTTAGTTAGATACACTCTCCTCTGAACTGTCTGTGCCCCTGAATGCAAATAACTGAAGCAGCACAGGGAATATTTTCCTCTATTATAGTCTCTCTGGTTACAGGAAGCAGACAGTAACTAGGGAGCAGTAACAAGCCCCTGTCTCTCCTATAAATACAGCATTAACAGCCAGACATTGGGTTTCAGGGAGATCAGACCAAAACAGAGTAATATCAAAGTTCCTAAGAGGTAATTTATGTAGCTAGGCCTATACCCCAGCAATCAGAGCACTCGATAAAATAACATCTCATACAAGCATGTAAAATGTTTAAAAAAAAAAAGAAACAAAAAGTCTGAATCTTCAACACAAGATGTGATACACAGCAAAATTCTCTAGGTCTAATTACTCAGTTCATAGATGTAGGGAGATATTGTCAATTTACTGAAGTAACAACTTTACTTGGGCTGATCTTGGGCTGTCTTTCAGTTTTCCAGAAGCCTTGCTCCTTATCTTTGATGCCTCTTCATAGGTCTTACTTTTTTTTTTTTTTTCTTCCTGCAGAAAGCAAGCCATTTGGATTTCTTGCAGCAAGCAGTCAGAGAGAACATCCACAAATCTGAGGAATTTTGAAGCAGGGGACAGAATATGAAGATGTCATCAAGCATTCCAAGTGACTCTTCCAAAAAATTTAAATGGTGGCTATAGAACAGTTATTACATGAGACATTGATTCACTAAATCAATCATGTTTTGTAGGTGTTGATAACCAATCAGTCCTACAAGCACAAAACCACACAAGTTCACAGAGACAAGTTGGGATGCATCCTTGGAAAACAATACTTAGAGATTGAGTTTGATATGCCGTAAGGCAGGTCTGCCATTCAGAAAAGGCACATGGGACAGAAAAATCTCCTGTAGCAGAAGAGGCTGGGCATTTGCCAAATAGAAAACAATTTTTCAGAAAAGCATCTAAGATACAAATGAAGCTCAGGATGAGTCAGAAGTGTAGCCTTGCAATGAAGAACATTAACTTCATATTAGATTTATTAAAGAAATTTTAGGCAGCAGCTTAAGGGAAGTTATTAGTCTATTCCATTCAGTGTCTGTACAGCTTCATCTGGAACCTTGTGTCTAGTTCTGGCCTTCCTTGTACTAGAGCAAGTCTAAAGGAAGACCACCAAGATGGGACACATAAGGTGTACAAGGAGACACAGAGACTCCTCTGGTCTTCACTTTTAAGAGAAATCGAAGAAAATCTCCTTACCATTTTGTATTGGGCTACAGACAAGTTTCAGAGAATCTGTTTTGACACTAATGGTCAAAGTGAGAGAGCCATAGAACAAAACTTGGAACAATGGAAAATCAGTAGATTTTTTTTTCACACTTTGAAGATGGCCCTAGCCTTACCATTGGTCCTTCATTGGATCAAATTGTTCCCAGACCTCCAAACTATTCTATTCTCCCTACATTTCTCCCAAATTTACTCCATTATTTTCTTCTGTTAAAAAGAAGTATTTTATGTTTTGGATGGTATTCCTGATGCCAGAATTAAAAAAAACCACATAATTTTTAATATTTTATCCTTCATTATAGATAGGTGCTGTATCTTTATTGAGATCAAATAAGCTCTGATTATTGACATTGAAAAGTTTTCAAAACAGAATAGAAAAAGACATTTGCCCAAAGCCCATAGCCAGAGTGAGAAACCTTTATTTCTGGAATTTGGCACATGGGAAAGTGAATATTTCCTAGAATAGGTAACAATATTTTTTTTCTGAAAACTAGAATAAAAGTTCCCAAAAATGGAACTACCAAATGGCTTCTTGGAAAATATTACCAGAATATGACTGGGTAATTTGTAGAGTACACGGTCAGAGCTAGTTCAGAGTGAAAATAGAGTATAGAACGCTGTACCTTTTTCTAGCCAACAGTTCAGCCAAATCTGGAGCTCTAAATGGGTCCCTCAAAGCACCTTTGAGGTACCTCAAGAGGTAAAAGGCCTACAACCTAAGTTTTAGGTTCTGCTCAGAAAATAGTAGATCAGTACTTAACACCAGAGCCCTGGTACCCCCTAAGAATAATGTGAATATAAAATACAGATAATGCTCAAAACAAGAGTAATAATATCTCTTGATTATTTTTACTCATGCGAAAGTCAGACTGGCCAACAATTACTTTCAGTCCTTTCTCACAGGCAATAAATTAACAGCAGGAGAATATCCTCCATTTCTACCCTTCTTGCCCCCTCTAAGCACTAGAATCATTAAAGGCAAAGAATAAACCACCAGCGAAGTTACATTCACCAGCAGATGCACCCAGAAAATTCTCCACCTGAATTCTTGCCACCTGACAGATTTCTCTTTGAGATAGAAAGGGATGAAAAATGGATTCTTCACAGAAGAATATTTTGGGCTGTCTGAGAGGGCTTAAGAGTTAATAAATGGGACACCTGAACAAAAATTCACCGTGGTTGATATTTCCAATGTCCAGACCTCGGTCATTCAATGACTGTACAAAATCATTGGAATTTTTACATATACAGACTGAAGAAAGCAGGCATCAAGAAACTCTGAAATCCTGTGAAAGATTAGCCAATTCCTCCTGCAGGATAGAGTAATTAAATTCTAGTGCTAAGACTGTAAAAAGAGGGGTTGTAACACATTTTGCTAATAGTATCCTAAAGTGACGACCTTCTCATTTCATAAACAATTTTCCTGTGAAATTGCCTGAACAAATTCTCAGCTCTGTCCAGCCACCACTCTGCACTCAGCCAGAGTGCTGGACAGTCCTAAAAGGAAGGCAGCAAGTTGGGTCAGCAGGAAACATCTCAGCACCTGTGGCTACCATACTCTTTCTCCCAAGCTCATGATCCAGCCAGCTGTGTCTGAGGTGGTGTAGCAGGAGCTATGCCTACCAGACTTCTGCTGCTGGGCTTCATTTCAGCAGCCTGGGGACTCAAGTAGTGCCTGTCTGGCCCTGCTAATGGCATATTTTTTTCCCGATCTGTTCTATCCTCAAGCCAAGTGCCTATCAACCCACATGGTGCTGATTATCACTCCTAAATCGCAAATCCCCAGGAACCCATTTTAGCATCGACTCTTATTAGGCATTATTAGGCTCATTTCAGACCTTCTGGCTGCTCAATATACTGGGAGCTAGTAGCAAAGTAACCAGTGTAGTAAGCAAATTCAAAAGGATTTGAAGTTTATTGTCTCAGAGGAAGCACATTGCTGAGAGGAATTAACTGGAATGGACCTGTCAGAACAGTGGCTTCCCCTCTCTTTGTACATCCCAGTCTGTATCTGAACCTGTGCATCCTAAGATTAAATCAGCTGCTGGAGCATGTGCTTAAAATGTGAGATATGTTGCATCTATTTAAGTCTGTCTCCCTTTGTGCTATCTGGACTTCATTGATTTGGAAGAATTGTGGTAGCAGGCCTCATTCCTGTATTCTTCATTCTCATTTCTGTTGCCTTTGAAATGAAGCAAATCAATAAAGATTTTATTACATCCCACCAGGATTTACCATGAATTTGTAAAAGTGTAATTGACTAGTTCAAATTTGAATAGTTTTGCAGCAATAAGATTTCATGTAGTCCCAAATAACATTCTTAGAATGAAGGCTGGTATTTCTTATGAAATTTGGGAAAAATACTTATTTTGTGTTTAAATTCATTAACATTCCCCTCCTTGTCATTGTCTTAAACTTTCAGGTCAATCAAAATATTTCATTCAGACAGGTTTTTTATTTTTTGTTGGTTTCTGAATACATATGTTAAAATCTCCATTTTAATTACTTGTTTACTGCAATTCTAAAGTTCTGACTCAAATAAAAGCCATATGGAATATTTTTCAAAAGGAGAAATAGAAAATAACACTACTCCAAGAACAAAAATCAGTTTGAAAAGTTGCTACTTAGCTTTTGCTTTTAACATTTCACTTTTATTTCCCTACTCCTTTAACCTGGTAAAAATAATCCATTTTCATCCAAGTACAGATAAATGCTCTGATACAAGCTTAAAAATGACAACCTGATGTAATTTCTGTCCTCAGAGTCCTGACATATTAAATATTTTAATGATATAAGACATTCTGCTATTAATACAATTATTATATATTTCCAGATTAATTTCCAAATTTATTTTTAATCAACTATTTTAACAGGTACTACATGAAAAGCACATAGAGGGAAAAATGTAACTTTTCAAGAAACAAATATTTCCAGCTTTGCTTCCTTACCCTGGTTTTTATAGCTGGCAATCTGCTAAATCTTTACATTTTCATAGCAAAATTAGAGGCACTTTTTTTTTCTTTTAGGAAAAGTGATTGAAAAAATTTACAGAATTAACAAAGTAAGAGAATATTTGAGCAGAAAGTGTTTCTTTGAAAACAAAGATGTCTTCTTGTTAAATTACTTTTCTCTTGTAAACATTTTCAAATATTTGGTTATTTTTATTTAAAAGTTTTCTGACCAATTTTTCCTTCTGCTCTTTCCGCTTCATTGGTTAGAAAGTAAGACTGGTTGCCATCTATTTGTGTTCTCCAATCTCCAAGTGAGGTTGTTACAAGCCCATCAGTCTGCCCCTCTGGATGAGCCTGGCTTACAGACACTGCCCATCTCACCCACCATGGCTGTACTGGCTTCTTTAATAGGAATCTCTGTCATAAGCTGATGCCTCTAGTGTCAAAGACATTCAATTATTGTAACAATAATTTCAAAAAGTGGCATTTTGAGATCCCTAAAGGGGTGGCTTACAGTAAACACAATATATTTACAAACATAAAATTAATTACTGCCACGCGAGAAAATGGGGAATATAATACAAGAAGAGATTGTTGACTTTTGTTTGCTCATTTCAGAAAATTAAGGTTTTGTAGTTATTAGTTTTTTGCATGCTTATTCTGAGTAGAAACTGTCTCAGGATTTTATTCTGACAGTGTGGTAAACTGAACATTACAGAGGTAAAATAACACCATTTTGTGAGGATAGGAGCCACTGCAATATTTTCAGACAAACGTTTGGATCACACAACTATAAGTAGGCATTTATCAATTGACATTGATAAACCAAATAATTTCTAAAGGAATCAGCAATTCAATTTCAGATTGCCATTAGCAGAATATTAGCAGATGAAATTTTGCCTAGTCTGACATGTCATATTTTTTTAAGGTGCTCTTCATCTTCAGAAATTTTGTCATATCAAACATAAAAAGCCCAGGGAAATCTATCATAAAGGGAAGCATCAGATTTTAAGCAATTGTGTTATAGCACAAAATTACTGTTAAAACTAATGAACACCTGGAAGTCCCCAGAAACAGCTGAGGTCACTGGGTTTGTTCAGCCTGGTGAAGGGGAGACCTCATAGCTATTTAGAATTTCCTTGTGAGGGGAAGGGGAGGGGGAGGCACTAATCTCTTCTCTCTGGTGACCAGTGACAGGACCTAAGGGAATGGCCTGAAACTATGTCAGGGAGGTTTAGATAAAGGTGTTAGATAAAGGTTCTTCACCCAAAAAGGTTCTTCACCCAGAAGATGGCTGAGCACTGGAATAATTTCCCAGGGAAATGGTCACAGCACCAAGCCTGACAGAGCTCAAGAAGCATTTGGAGAATGCTCTTGGGCTCGTGGTGTGACTCTCGCGATAGTGCAGTGCAGAGCCAGCAGCTGGACTTTGATGCTCCCGATGGGTCACTTTCAGCTGAGGATATTCTACAATTTTATGATTCGATGAACATGAGAGACAGGAAGGGAATTTCCTAAGATATATTTCCACATGGAAAAACTTAGAGTGTATTTAAAAAGTCCAGTTAGAAAAAGCCTGAACAAAATGGGCTTATTTAAAATAAGAGAGCACAGCATTCGTGTGTAATTTCGTGAATGATTAAATTCAGGAACTAATTATGTTACTTTGCAATTCCAGTTGCATCCCTCATTAATGTCTGGATTATGTCTAGCTATTAATTGAACAGGAATGAGACGAAAGACCTCCAGACGTCCCTTTTGCTAATTCAGGCAGGCATAGTTGTGTTGTTTCTCCCCATGAAGAGCCTGTGCTTTGCAGAGATCCGCTGTTCCTCAATGGGCTCTTAACCATCTTGAAGAGCTAACAAACTGCATCTCCAGGTTGTTCAGACTATTCGTTTTCTCCCAGTTTGTTAAAAGTCAAGGAACAATAAACTGTGCCCCCATAAAAAGGCAGCAGTTGTCATCAGCCCCATCATGCCAAATTCAGAACTCAAAACCTGGCCTATCACTGAGAGGAGATGTTTGTATGGGACTCATACAAACAGATGAGTTGGGATTGTTTTCTTTGCTAACTCTTGCCTTGGTCTCTCTGACTCACATGCGTGTAAACACAGTGAATAATCAGTGTTTAATAGTTGCCCTGATGGGTGCTCTGTAGTATACAGGTCATCACAGAATCACAGAACTGTATATGATGGAAAAGGATTTTAAATTTTCTTCATGTTCCATATCCCTTGCAATGGCCAGGGACACCTTTTACTAGACCAAGTTGTTGAAATTCCCATTCAGCTGGAATTTAAACACCACTATCTTCCCTGCCTTTTCATCCCTGTTTTTCTTTATCTCACTCTCCACTGGGAGGGGACAGGAGCACAATGAGTTGTGTACTGCTTACTTTATAAAATCTTTTATCTTATGGGAAAGGAGGAATACTTGTGCAAGTTCTTGAGAGCTGAGGAAAAAGCACAGTCTCTCACAGTGATATGAACTTTCAGTGGTTTCACACTTTTTAAAACACACTAGTATCCCCTGATTTGCCAGTGGCACATTCCACTATTCTATCTCATTGGAAAATGTAATTTCTACTTAAAAAAAAGTTATTTTGCTGGAACTATTCCCATTTATAGATTTTATCTTTCTCAGTTAAAAGCAACTGCAAAAATCCTTTCCATTCCCCACATCATCTGTTTGGCAGTCAGGAGACCAGATATCAAAGTATTTATTAAATACAAAAAGACTTCCAGAATGATTAGTAAATTATAGGATTGCTAAAATTTAAAAACACAGAGAGAAGCTGCCATCATTCTGGCTTCTTATGCTTTTGTGCTTTGATACATTACAATATAAAGCTTTCTGTCTCTATTTCAGTGTCTACTCTTCTGGCTAGGAATTATTCTAGATACTCATGCCATAATTAATGAGATATATGCCCTTTCTCCCCATGCACACATTCTAAAAGTTGGTGATTTCTTTGAACCCTAGGAACCATGAAGAAAAAAAAATCACATACTTTTCAATAGAAATCACTATAAAAGATTGTATTTGGGACATTGGTCAGCAAGAACCCTCTCTAGGATTTAACATAACCTGGTTCCTCAGTACAAGTATACTTACGCCTGGTAAGGAGCAGACTCATAACTATATCTTCAGTGCCCACCTGTGTAAATGATATGCGGCTGATTCCTCTCAATACTGAATTTCCCAGCTCGTTCTAATACCCCTGGCAGGAAAGAAATGAGGAATGAGTCAGAAGATAGTGTACAAGCAAATACACATGGGCCCTGGGTTTGTATGTCAACTACCATGGAAGCCAGGAAACAAATTTCTAGATAATAGAAAAATTAAACACAGGAGCACTTAACAAGGCATGTGATTTAGTCTATTTCATTCTTTATTTTATAAAGAGAGATTCAGTGCCTTGGTAATGCAAAATTACACTCTGTTGCAAACCTGATTCACTAGTTTCCATGATGATTTGTATTTCTTTTGTTTAATATTAAGTTACAAGATCATCTCCTTCTTTTTCAGAGAAAGCAAAGGTTTATGTATGTTTAACGACTTATTACATTTGAGTTTATTTTAATTTCAATTGATATCAGTGTCACTGATGACAAACTGGTTCCTAACAGAGAATATTTGATTTAATTCCAAGCTATTTCACCAGTCTTTCTTGCCCATGTCATGCAATCAGTAAATGCAGGACCTCAGAATATGTTGGCCATGGAAAGAAGTCAGATTTACTTTTTTTCAACTGTGAAGACATAGGATCATACCTTTTCCTCATTTGTCTTGTGTAGAATTCTATTAGAATAACAGTGACAAGAGATAAAACAGTGGAAAAAATTATGTTTGAGACATGCAGCACATGATCATGCTAATCAAGATCAACTTTGGTAAGTCCTTTAAAGCTTAGTAATATAAACAGGGATGGCAATAATAGTAATAGATAGAAATGTATAATCCTAATAGAGATTTTTTAGACTCTTACTTAGAACTAAATCATATACTAATAGGAATAATATCTAGCAAAATGGATGTAAATATTAGATTTGTTTATCAAACATGGAACAGCTGTCATCTTTTGTGGAGTATCTAACAGGATTTCATACAGATTTATGACCTAAATTCTCTAAAATAAATTTAAAATTATTTGAAAGAAGATATAGGTAAAATTGCAGATTATGCAGCTTGATGGAACATCTAAGACGGATAAAATGTCCATAAATATATACTTATGAATAATATTATAAATTCAATATGAAACAACCAAATGTAAATCATGAATGTAAAGAATAAAAAATACAGCTTGTATGTATAATATAGGAAACTATACTTGAATGGAAAAACTGAGTCTAATTCCTGTTCATCGGAGTTGGTGAGAATTAACTGTGGTGAAAGTAGTTTTGACAACGCTGATTTTTTCCACACTAAATTATAGAGGGTAAGTGCTGATTAAGCTTCACTGTGACACAGAGTACAGTGAATTTATACTCTTAAAGCCACATTATTTTGTTCCTGAGATACAGATGAAAAGAAGGAAGAGTACTTTCAGGTTTCTGCACAAACACAAATATCCACTAAACCTTGCTGTTTAATTATGACGTTGATTTTAGTACTTAGACACTTTTTTTTGTCTTTCCTGCCATCAAAACCCCAGGCATGTCTTAACAAGTGAGAAGTAAATAAACCTGAGCAGAAGAAGTAATCTGTCTGCAATAGCAAATCAATACTGATTTAGTCTCATTTTGGAGCTCTGCATTCTTCCTTCCAGAGTTTTAGTTCTAGTAGTAAATTTCTATGTACCCAGGTAAATTCCAGCATGGTTTAATTATCTCTGTACTGTAGTGCAGTGATCAGCATAACCACACTAAGAAGAAAAAGCGAATTGAAAAAGCAGTGGTTACTGTTTTAGCTGGGATCCCGTTTCATGCACATTTCTGGGTGCATGTAATGGTTTTAGACATCTCACTCTCAGTAGCCTGTGCAGACTATTGTCTTTCATTATTCTGAAACAGGGCTCCTGGTTTATCAAAAAGTCACCAAACGTCTGAAATCAGTTGGATGGGATATGTTTTGAGGGTATGTAGACTTAATTAAGCATAAATTCATACAACTCTTTTTGTCTCATTAAATAGTAACTGTGGGGCCATTAAATGCTGTAAAAACTCATTTAGGAATCTCCTAAAACACCCAAATCTTAAGAATACTGAAAACATAGTCCTGTGATTGTGGCACCCAAAGCAATTGGCCCATTTGAAATACTGCTAACTTTTAAGCTTGGTTTTGAGGACAAGCTACCTAGATCTGTACTTAGTAGCCAAAACAGCTAGAAAAGCAGCAAAAAGGTATTTTTTTGACCTCAGAAATGTTTTTCAAGGCACCCAACACTGCTGAAGCTTGATGCTTCCTAGCAATAAACAGAGTAAAAGAAAATAGACATAGTTTTTAACATGGGATCTGAGCTGAAATTTCACAGAATGATTTGTAAGAGAATAAATGTTCTACATTAAAATAAATTTTCATATCTAATATATGATTAGATGGAAGTGCTGAGAAGGCACAGAATTTTACCTGCATCACAGAAGGTGAATGAAAACCTTATAACAGTTTTGGTCAAATTTCAGTATATCCCTGTTGAGGGTAAGTCTTGACCAGGATAAGTGGAAGTGATATTGAATGAGCAAAAAATTTAAGAGTTTCTATAATTCACTTTGTTTTCCTAAAAATATGCAAGACTGAGTTCCAGACAAAAGGAGAACAACAACAACAAAAGAAATACTTATTTGCTTTTGAGTATGTTTTTAATAAAAGCGCATTGACTTTTCACTTTGAAATTATTTTGTTTATAGATTTCATTTTGGTTTGTTTCTTTGAAAACACTTGAAATCAAAAGAATATATGATTTATCATCAAGGAAAACATTTTATTTTCTTAGAGCTCTCATATAGAAAGTTACCCTTAGGATGAGATAGCTGGATCTATTTTCAGTAGCTATATGTAAGGAGGCATAGTCGAAAAAAGAGATTTCCCTCTTATATTTTGTCTCTTATTTTTAATTTTTCTCCCTTATATTTTTAATTCATTGTCCTTCTTGAACATAAGTATAGCAGAACAATCATGAGAATAATCAATAGCTCTGGCAAGCAATGAATGAAACAAAAATGAAGGTCTAGAACTCTACCAAATGCTTTGAAAAGGGAATATTTAGTCTTCATTTGCTCAAAATATTAAGAGTTAAAGATTTCTGTGGATTAACTACCTCGATCTTCAGATGCTGAATACCCGTCACAAATTAGGAAATCAGACTAATTTTACCTTTTTCTAAGCCTCTGATATTACCAAGATGAGGTCTGCAAGACTATTCTGAACACTGTCATTGCTCAGGTAGGGCGGAGAATTGCTAGAGTGTAAACTTCTCCCATGATCTTGCCTCTGGCAGCATCCAGCACTGACAAATTAAGGGCTGGTATCTCAGCTCTGCAAGCTGTGAACTGATTTCCCAATAGGAAGACAATTCTCTACCTCATATCTCCAGCATACTTCAATTCATTTTATGCAATTCAGTTTTATCTGACAAATTGGTGACTACAATTTATAACTTCACATATTCTATTGTAATACCATAGAGCTGCTTTTTGGGTTGGTGATGAGCCAGGATTTTTTTTCTCAGAGTTGTCTGAGATGAATATTGTCCTTTGTATTGCATACCTTGGTTATTTTCAATACTGCTCTTTCTCAACTGCATAAATAAGAAATAACTAATTCATATTTACTGAGAAGGGAAGCTAGTCCCTGTGGCACAGATCTCATGGTGACGAACACAGCAGCTTATTTCCTAATCTACAAGACATTTGTTTCCTTTAGAAGAGGTAAAGACACTGTTATTTTCCAGCCCCTGTAAAAGTGAACTGAAAAATTTCACTGGGCCACCATCTTATAAGTTCCAGCATGTCCTTTGATAAGATCAACAATTTCCGTGCTTCCAGGAGGATAGCTGGTGAATTGTTATATTCTCTTGTAAGATATTATCATTCTAATTATATTTTGTGAGAATAAGTAAAGGAATCCAAGATTTCCTCCTGACAGAGAGAAAAATGGGCCACACAAGATCTAATGCATCACCAAACTCTTGAAATGGGAGTTGCAAACTGCATAGGATCACTTTAAAAAGTGATCTTAAACAAGGATCAATCTCTGACAAAGTTCAAGGCAAGTAAGGTCATGTCTCTTGCAAACAGATTGTCTGTAAACCAGCAACTAATTACCTGGGCAATTACCCGGATCAATGCATTAATTGTGCACTTTGATTTACTTTCAGAGGCCACTCCTACCTAGGAAGTTTGCATGGAGCTTATACCATGCCAGTGTCATGTTTTTCTCAACAGAATTCCTGCTGTCAGCCTACTGTAATTCCAAGTCACCAAGAACCACCAAGAAGCTGTTGAGCTAAACACAGAAACATCCCAGTACTGCTGTAACTGCAGTGCTGCTCCTTGGATCTGAAACTGTTTTCCTTTCCTATGCTTATTCCTTTCCTATTGAGGCCAGTCACTGCTTGGTCCTGTACCATGGACCAGACTAGACAAACTGTCCACCAGTCATTCTACCACTCAGAGAACTTTGCAGCCCTAGAGAATACTGCAGAATTCTCTAAGCCCTGTAACACCTTTATATTGTCGCTATCTGAATTTTCTATTACATAAATGTAAACTATCTTGCAGTAGACATCTTTATCCAATCCCAGGCCTTTCTCATTCCAGAAAAGGCATAATCTAGGTCTATCCTAGATAATTTGTTTTTCTATTCTTTCAATAAAAGTTTGATCACCCTAAGTGTTACTTCAGGTAACATGTTGTGAATGTTCTAAAAACAAGGTTCTTAGAAAACAAGGATTGTAGAGAACAAGGTTTGTTTTCTGGATCATATTTTTCCTCAGTTTCTGGATGTTGTCACACTACTGTTTTCATATAAACTGTCTGGCAAATTGTCATTCACTGTAAGGCCCAAGAACTAAATTTTCTTTTTGTAGGAGTCTATTTCATCCGTAGAACTGAGTATGAGAATCCACACCAAACTTTCCTGCCCAGTTAACAGATGCATGCAGAGAGACTGTTGTCACTGGGGGAGATGATCCCTATTTGTGCCAAAACAGAGAGTGCTGACCTTTTACTAAAAATTTGTCTTCCAGTGAGTCTGAGGTTTTCATTTCCAATAAAAATGTAATTTTCTTGCAGAAGAATCACAGAATCACTGAATGGTTGGGTTTGAAAGGGGCCTCTGGAGTTCCTCTAGTTAGAGCTCCTTGTTCAAGCAAGTTGACCTGTAATAGTTTGCACAGAATTGGGTTTAGGTGGGTTTTAAATATCTCTGGAGGAGAGTCCACAACCTTTCTGAGCAGCCTGTTCCCGTACATGGTCATCCTCAAATTTTTTACCTCGTATTCCAATGGAAAGTCCTGTTTTTCAGTTTGTGCCTGTTGCCCCGTGCCCTATTGCTGGGCACCACTGAAAAGAATGCTCAACACCCTTTTGACACCTCCCCTCAAGACGTTTGTCTGCATTGCTAAGATCATGCTTAGTCATCTCTTCTCCAGGATGAACAGGCTCAGCTCCATCAGCCTTTCCTAAGAAGAGAGATGCTCCTGTCCCTTCATCATCATCTTTGTTCCCTCTGCTGGTCCCACCACAGGAGCTCCATGTCTCTCACATGCTGAGGACCCAACACTGGACACAGTTCTCCAGATGTGGCCTCACCAGGGCTGAGCAGAGGGGCAAAATCATGTCCCTCAATCTGCAGGCAATGCTCTTCCTAATTCACCCCAGGATGCCATTGGCTTTCTTGGCCAAGACCCACTGCTGGCTCATGGACAGCTTGTTGTCCACCAGGACCTCCAGGTCCTTCTCTGCAGAGCTGCTTCTCAGCAGATCGACCCTTAATCTGTACTGGTGTCAAGGGTTATTCCTCTTAGATGTAGGATCCTACAATTGCTTTTGTTGAGCTTCGTTAGGTTCCTCTCTGCCAAACCCTCCAGCCCATCCAGGTCTCCCCAGACGGCAGCACAGCCTTCTGTCTATCAGCAACTCCCCTTTGTATTATCAGCAAACTTGTGGAGAGTACACTCTTGTGCATTCATCCATGTCATTCATTAATAATTTGAACAAGACTGGATCTTGCACTGACCCCTGGGGAATGGTGATAGACCTCCAGTTGGATTCAGCCCTGCTGATCAGAGTCCTGTGAGCTCTGCCATTCAGCCAGCCCTCAACCCCCATCCCTGTCAATTTGTCTAACTCACACTCAGACAACGTTGAAACTCAGCAGGCAGTGCTGCCTTACACCTCAGTGACAGAGCCTGAGAGTAACCATGAGGTCTGGCAGAGTTCTGCCTCCATGAAGATCCTTCTTGAAAAATCTATCTACCCGAAAATCTACATGCAACCTTGCTTGCCTGAGATGACTGAAAGGATCTAAGTCATAGTGGTTGAATGCCCATGTGAAAGTGGTTCAGCTGATCCACAATGGCAGCAATGCCATATGTTCTTCCAGTATCACTCAGAATTATGTTAAAATAAAGTGAACATAAATAGCAGCATGATTGTACTGAAAAAAAGACAAAATGGATAACATAATTCCTGTAAGGAGTACTAAATTAAATTAAAAAAAAAAGGAAATATTGTAAAAATCTAATTAATTAATAATGACCAGCATAAGAGTATAATGTTTACAGGTACTCAAAGCATTGTCTAGATACTCAAAATGAACACATGCAATGTGTGAAAAGGTCTATAAAATAAGCTAAAGGCCTATTAAAGTTATTAAAATAAGAAATTATATTTTTCAGGAAGTAGGGACTGTGTCCACCTAAGGGAAATAGAGGAGGATTAAGAGTCTTTTCTAGGTTATTTGCATAAGATTAATAAAACAGGCCAAAAGAGATTGCAATGACCAATTTTCTAAACTAATAAAAAGTACTAATAACATATTTTTAAATTCTTATGTGGCTGGAAGCCTGGATTTAAGTGAGAGAGGTAGATTTTTAATTTTGACATAAATAAACCATTTAGTGGTTATAAGCAGAAGCAGAAAACCCAAATTAGCTCTTTGGATCAGTGTTCCCTGTTGAAGAACTAAAGGATCTTTCCAGACCAAAGCCAGTGTTTATTCAGAATGAGTGAAAAATACCATCTCAAATGTAAGTGTCATTAGAGAAGGTTTTAGAACACACTGGCAAAGAGAATAGCAACAAACTGCCAAGACCAAATCATATTTGCCTAAAAGTTCCAATAAAATTTAATCCAAAATTGCCCTCTTATGATCTCTGTTATGTAACCTCTTTGTCATGTATATATATATCATCATGTGAGCAATAGAAGTCAGAAACTACAATGTCATATTCTATAAAGGACTCCATAAGAAACTGCACTTGAGTAAGTTTGATTTACAGACTGCTCAGACTTCTTCAAATGATGGGAAAGAAGATAATGAATGAAACCATGGAAATATAGCAGAGGGAGAAGGTTTTCTTATTTCTTATTTGTGTCTCTATTATAAAATTATTTGGAATTTGCAGTCATGTAGGAAACTATGATCTGTTCAACAATATAAACTTCCAAAATCCTGTTCCAAAACCTTTTAAAGAAACCAGGTTAGCAAAGGATAAGAGAAAATATCTTAATTAACTAAAAGCAATAGATTTCTGATGGGGTTTTTTTCTCTTTATTTTTGAAGAAGATTTTTTAAGATTATGAAAGGCACCAAAAAATGAACAAAACATAACTTGGTATCTACAAAAGAAGAAATCTCTCAAGCTTTCTAGAAAAGCAACAACTGTGAGATATGCTAATGCTGTATGAAGTCCTGAATGGATGAAAGCGAGTAATGTGCATTAAGTGAAAGCATTTGACAAGTTTAAACAAGATGAGTATTTCTTTGCATAATGCATTAACAGAGGTTATTAGAAATAGCAAATGTCAAAATGATAGCTGAGATTAAAAAGGAGCTAGTAAATTAATAAAAGAAAAGAGATTTTTAATATTGTAAATTCTGGCTTCTAGTCAATGGATTGTCAGACACTAGAAAAACAGATAAAACAACGGCTTCATCCTTTCAACATCTCCTAGAAGCATGCTAGTACCAAAGACAGGATATTATGCAAGACAGACCTGTGATCAGAGACAGTGGAGACCTTTTGATATCTAGTTCTACAATGAACTCACAAAACAGGGCAAGAATATTCTTAGTCTTCTGTGGGGCAGGTTATTTTGAGAGTTCTTTCTGTAGACAAAATAATCTTGGCACTCAAAAACACACTAGCAGGGTCACAACTCCTCTATTCTTCATAATTTCTTATTTTGACACAGGAAAAGCAACATAACTGGTGGCAAATATTGCTGGAACTGGGAGAATCGTGAAAAAGTCATCTCTGAAATTACTCAGTGGACAAGTCTTTAAATTCCTTAGCATCTCCATTTACAGATCTGTTGACCTTCAGATAAGTACTTTTCAGAAAACGGTTTTGAAGTAACCCTTTTTTTTCAGAGCAAATATGGCCAGCTGTATTCAAATTACTAAAAACACTCAGAAAGCCACACAAAATATATGGCAACTAACCTGACATATTACAGTCATATAATAAAAATTGCTAAGGTATTTAACAATGACCAACCCTTGTTACTGTTAGCTGAGGGAAATGCCACTACACTTATGATAGCTGTGATGTTCTAGATCTATAGTGAATGCAGGAAAATAATAGTCAGGATCTTCAAGTGGTCTGTTGGCTTTCATGTTCCTGTGCTTTTTTGAGTGTTCCCTTGCAGTGTTTGTAAAAGCATCCAGTTTCAAGAAGAAGCTGAATCCAGTTCTGGGCTTTGGCTTTGAGTCCTGGCTCTCAACATAGCAGCATTTTAAAAGCTATTTTTCTCATTTTTATTGTAAAAAATGGGAAAAGAGATAAGATTTCCTTAGCTTGTTACCGTGTTTTATGATATAATTCTAAAAAATTTCACATTTCTCCAATTCAAGCAAATGCTATCCTGCTGGAACTGCTTATAATTTCACCAAAAACACACATCTATTGAACACACTGCACATTAAAAAAACTAAATAATAAATCACCAAATACAAGGAACTCTTTCTAATCAATTGCATGAAATTAATTCATAAATTAATTTTGTTAAGAAATTCATGAACAAAGAATTTTCAGGGGGACTGTACTCAACAGTTCTACATTTGAATATGACTTCATTTCATGATAAGTTCTCTTGAGGGCAGTTTGAGGGGTAAGACGTCTAATACTAGTCATAGTATCAGTGCAATCGTGTTTTATGAGTAGATGAATAGAATATGATTAGAATCCCATGAACAATTTAGAGGTCAAGTACATTATTTGCTCCCAGTCAGGCTGCAAAGTACCCAAACAGCAGTATTCAGTTACAGAACAGCTGTTATAAAAAGGGCTAATCAGTAAGTGCTGCTGGCCTTCCTTCTAGATATTTCTTAGCATTTTGCTTTAAAAAAGAGCCTCCCAAACCAGAAATTCTGTGTCTAGTTTGTTCTTGATTGTTTTGTTTATGTATAATTCAGATAATGTTTAGACAGCAGACACTTTCCACAAGCCATGCTGTGGTCAAAAACAATTTCCCAAGAAATAGTATGAAGTAATGGCCAGACTTACAGAACTTTCCCTTGAAGGTCTCAGGCAAAATTAGATTCCCAAAAGGCATGGAGTAGGAACAGCAGTGTTCATTTCCCACTTCACAAAATAGGCCAAACAAAATTCTCAGGAAAAGGAACTCAGAGCCTCTGGTATAACAGATCCAGATCTGCCAAGGACATCTGCCAAAAAACCAGATGCCCTGGCTGGGAAACAGATATAATTAACAGTACTTGCCAGTATTTTCTGCTTGGTTTTGTTTCCACCTAACAGTGAAGAGTGAGATTTTAAATATTTGCCTCTGTTATAACAGAAACTTTTTAGATGGTTATAAAAATATTTAATACACAGTGTTTTCTTAATTGAAAAATCTTAGCAGAAATATATTTTAAAATTCATGTAAATGTAAAAATATTCAGATGAAAATATTTTGATAGCAACACTACACATTTCCAGCTAATTAGCTTTCCTGTACAGTTAAAATTGTGGAGTATGGTGTCAAGGCCATCCATATTAACAAGTAGCAAATCCTTTCTGATTTATACAGACAGCTGCCATAAGGACAAATATGTTTGTATTTTTGAAAGAGTCAAAAGAGTGACCTGACCAAATCTCTTACAAAACTTCAAAAAGTACACTTATTTGACTTTCATTCACCAAAACTGACTTGCAAAGGATGGTGATTAAATGTAGGGTAGGATCTGTTATGTTAAAATTTTCCTCATTCAAATTTTTCCCTGAGACAAGCCCTGCATAGATATATACTGTGTACATGTCCATCCTAGGGAGAATTTGTTTTACAGGAAAATATGTCTGCATAAAGAATACAAAAACCAGTAATTTCAACAGTGTACATATTTCCTTTGATACCTGTTTCTTGCATTGCAAATCAAATGCTATTCAAATTAAAAGTAAAAAAAACTATGGTAAGCAGGTAAATAGAAATTGCTCAGTATGCCACTGCTTTAGCATGAAATACAATTTTGTAGGCCACCCAGTTAATGTTACCATAACAACACAATAGAATAATGTATGCTATAAAGTCAAAAAGAATAAATTAAAAACAAATCCTTCAAGTTTTTTGATGTCCTGTATATACTATGTTTGGCATATTTTCTCCCCACAAGCAGTCAAAACACTTTGGTATTTTCCCTGTTAAACTCAGTAAAGATATTTCTCCTTAAAGAAAGATTGTGCAATTTCTAATCCAGAAAAAAATGCCAGAAATAGTTTCATCCTTAGTATATTCTTTAACATTGTCAGTAAATAAATAAGTGGTCCATATTCAGTGGGAATAAAAAGCTATCTCACATAAATTGCTTCTCGTCCTTGGAAAAGTATAAGTTCCTTCTTGTTTTAGAAAGCCTGAGAAACAGGAGTGGTTAATTAAGGAGAAATAAAACCAGTTCCAGTTAAACTGCCAAGAACACAATAATCTTTTAGTCCAAATTTTGTGTAGGCCATGTTTTCTAAGCCAGTCAC